>NW_008331547.1:1081514-1140807 GCF_000622305.1 Nannospalax galili
TGCATAAAATTTGAGAAATGAGATTATATATTTTTATAAGCAAATGAGATTACATAATGTTTATATATTCATCAAATCTCACTCATTCTCTCTCAGTGGAAAGCGGTGCTCAGGGTAACCTCATTCCATCAACAGCAAGCAAATATTTACTGACCTTGCACCAAATGACAGGCCTATCCTAGGCACTGGAATGGATGACAGAGACAGTCACCCATGTCCCAGTGATGGCTGAATGCCCAGAGGCTCATCAACAAGATAATTTCTTTTTAAATTTTTCATTTAGTTAGTTATTTTTATTTTGTGTGTATGACTGTTTTGCCTGCATGTATGTAAGTGCACTCAGGTTATGCAATGCCTATAGAGGCCAGAAAATGTCAGTGGATCCCCTGCAACTGGAGTTTTGGATAGTTGTTAGCTGCCATATGGGTGCTGGGAATTTAGTCCTCTGCAAGAGCAGCCAGTGCTCTTAACCTCTAAGCCATCTCCTCTCTCCAGTTCCAACAAGGTCATTTCTGAAAGTGATCTGCTGAGAGGAGGTCAGAGAGTGATCAAGGAAGTCCCATCTGAGAAGAGAGATTTGAATTGAGGGCTTGATGAACCAGGAATGGGCCAGGCATAAGAAATAGTTGCTGCAGAGTTCTTAAAACAAGAACAAGCCTGGCATGTTTCAGAAGGAATCTACAATGCAATCAAGGCCCTGAAGCTAAGCACAGACCACTACAGTTGACGCTCCCAAGTGGAAAACATTGGAGGGTTTTAATTAGGGGAGTGACATAATCTGATTTCATTTCAAAAATATCCTTCTAGGGCTGGGGATGCAACTCAGTGGTAGAATGTGACCTTACCATACCTAAAGCCCTGTTCAAGTTTCACCATCCAATTTTTTTTTTTTTAAGGTGTAGGGGCTGAGAGATGGCTCAGTGGTTAAAAGCACTGGCTGCTCTTGCAGAGGACCTGGGTTTGGTTCCCAGCACCCTCATGGCGGCTAATAACCATCTATAACTCCAGTTCCAGGGGATCCAATGTCCTCTTCTGACCTCTGAGGGCATTGTACAGCATGGTACACTTACATACATGCACACAAAACACTAGTGCACACAATGTAAACAAATTAATTTTAAAAATAAAATAAGGAAAGTCTAGATACCGTGTACAATATAAAGTACGGCAGTTAGGAGTGGGTACTGCTCTTGCAGAATGGACCCAGATCTCAGCACCCACATCAGGTGACTCACAACCGCCTATAACTACAGTTCCATGGATCCAATGCCCTCTGACCTCTGTGGACACCTGTATGCACAAGGTGTAAACTCATGCAGGCACACAGACACAGATGTAAATTTTTTTTAAATATCTTAAAAAATATAAAGTATGTTATAAAAGAGAAACAAAAGGGAAAACAGACACAAAGTTAAACTAGTACAGAAAGTCTCCAACTTACAATCATTCAAATCACTAACCTGTTGCTGTTTAACATTACAGTTCAAAAGTAATTTAAATTCAATAGAAATCATACTTTGAATTTTGACCTTGACCTTTTCCTAGACAAGCAATTCCCCAGTGCTGGGCAGTAGAGGTGGGTAACAGCTTCCCAATGTCCCAGAGATGAAGAAGGGAAAGAGCCAACTATTGTTGTACATCGTACATTGTTGCTGGGTTTTGCAGATGGAGAGGTTAAGGACATGCAGCCCACTGTGAGCTTAGATGCGTTAGCTTGCTACAGGTTTATCCTGACACTGCCCAGTGGAGGTTGCAGACCATCTCTGTAGTGGTTCTGCAGGAGGGCGTGGTAACCTGGTTATGAGCTGCAGTGCTGGAAACAACGTAAAGGATGGATTTGAGGTAAATTCTCTGAAGCTGCTGACGCACGTGGGAAGGTTCAGGGTGAAGGAGGAGAAACAGGAGCGACTCCTTGCCTTTGGCAGGAGCAAATTTCCTCTCTGTTTCATAGCTTTAAAAAGCTGATCTAAATTTAAACCCGAGGATAGGCGCTGGCTCCAGGGCCACACCTGATCCCACTCTTTTGGTGGCTGCTGGGTAAAAGAAACCTAAGGGTAAAGATTCCCATCTTTCCCAACCAATTAATCCCAAGCTTGGCGTGACCTAAGCCTCCTGGGGCCTTGAGATGCTAAGGATGTACGTTCTTAGAGCAACTGTAGGGGGAATATTTGTGACTGGTGGTGGAAAACGGTTGCAAAGGGACCGGCCGCCGAGAACCCCACCGTTTCCTCTCCAGTTCGTACTCTTTTTCATCGTTAGAAGTGGTGGGTTGCTGGGAATTG
Organism: Nannospalax galili; assembly: GCF_000622305.1. NCBI lineage: Eukaryota > Metazoa > Chordata > Mammalia > Rodentia > Spalacidae > Nannospalax > Nannospalax galili. The sequence continues at coordinate 1,083,797 of NW_008331547.1, forward strand.
AGTCAGGGGCATGAGCTGTGACACTTTATCACGGACCTAGCTAGCTACAGTCCCTTATTCAAGGCTTTCACATTCCTTCTTCCTGCCCGTCGAGGTCAGCTCCAGCATCTAATCACCTCTGTGTAAGCCATAGTCCATGGAAGGACAGGTCAGCAAGTCAGGGGCACCGGTAGCGTACCCACAACTTTGGAGAACGCCACCAGGCAGGTCCTTCCGCCGTTCCTGAAGGAGGTGGAAGCAGCCGCCAGTGAACTTCGGGAACTCAGAAAAAGACCAGTTTCTGGGCTCTTGAAGATGCAGTGGGAAGAACACTGAAGGAAACCATAACTTCAGCTAATGGAAAAAGCTTTCGAAGGGTAGCAGGGCAAAATGGTATTAAGTAGATGCTAAGGTTCAACAAAGGAAGAACAGCAAGGACCTAAGAACAGATCAGGCTTTCAGACTATCTGAGCCACTGTGACTCATCAGAATGGACCCAGGCTCAGAGCTATAGTTTAACAGGAAAGCAGGACCAGGAAAAACACTATCAATCCAGGTCACATAGGAAAGGCTCTTTATTACACCATGCTCCAACTGAGCCAGCCAAACAGACAGCATGGGAAAGCCTCACACTAATAAAAAGGAGTGTTATTGGGCCTCATGGCTCCTGCTTTTTACTTGTTTTACCTCAATGTTGTTATTTCCTAAAGGACACTAAGTGAAATAATATGTTTAATTTTTCTCTCTCACCAACACAATACCCCACACGTCGAGATCAATAAAAGGTCAATTAATAAAATAGAAGATCAAAATAAATGCAGGTGTCGAGCACATTAGCACGTGTAACGTTGACCATTAATTTCTTTACGATGGTGCACATTGTTTGAGATGTACTCTCAGACCTATGTTTCTTTGTGTCTGTTGTAATACCCCTGAATCTTGAACATAGTATGGATTCAATTAATATCTGTTGATAGATTTTAATTACATGTAGTACTAGTTAACCTCCCGTTCTCACTTGAAACGACAAACCATCTTTTGGCAATAACCAAAATTACAATGTAATTACCTTAAATTGCATTCAAATATATGGATTATCTCACGCTTTCCCCAATGAAATCCAGATGTGCTATTTTGCCAATTAAACTACCCCTTTATCAAAGGTTCCTGAATCTCCTGGAGGTACCACTGTGCTCATTAACTAAATGTCAGGTAGGCACAGAAGCTACTGTGGATTTCACTTAATAAACCAGGGCAATTTAAAGTAATTAGTCACATCTTGTGAAAAGGAGCCAACATGTAGCCTGTTTAACCTGCTAGAGATCTGTGGGTGAAGGAGCTCGTAAAGGAAGAAAGACTGGGACAGGAGCTTGCCGTATTTGCCAAGGCTTTCAAATCAAATAAGTATTTACTGAGAAAAAGGACAGCGCTGAGGCTGAGGATGCAGCTCAGTTAGTAGAGTGCTTGCCTATCCATGCAGGAAGCTCTTGGGTCCATTCCCAGCACCACATAAACCAAAAAGGTGATGTACACCTGCAAGCTTAGCTCTCAGTAGAGGAAGGAAGATCAGATGTTTGAGGACAGCTTGGGATATATGAGATCCTGTCTCAAAAGAATTAAAAAGAAAGGAAAGAAGGAAGGAAGGAAGGGAGGAAGGCAGAGAGGGAGGGAGGGAGGAAGGAAGGAAGGAAGGAAGGAAGGAAGGAAGGAAGGAAGGAAGGAAGGCAGGCAGGCAAGGGTGTGGGTCATCACTGGAGAGATGGGGGGCAATAACTACTCTTGTTGAGGACCCAAGTTCTGTTCCCAACAGCCACATCAGGCAGCTAACGACATCCTTTAACTCCAGGTCCTAGAGATGGGACACCTCTGGCCTTGACAGGAACCTGCACTCATATGCACATGCCCACACACAGACACATGTACACTTAATTTTGTTGGAGCAGTGGCTCAGCAGTTATGAGCACTTGCTGCTCTTGCAAAGGACTCAGGTTCAGTTCCCAGCACCCACAAAGCAACTCACAACCACCTGTAACTACAGTTCCAGGGCGTCTACCTCATTTTTTTGGCTTCTGAGGGCACTGCATGCATATGGTACACACACATACATGCAGGAAAAACAGTCATACACATAAAATAAAAATCAATAAATCTTTAAAAAAAGAACTGACTCCAGAAAAACTTTCTGAGACAGCATCTCCCTGTAGTCCCAGCTAGCTTAGAACTTGCTACGTAGACCAGGTTGGTCTCAATCTCAGAGACCCACCTGCTTCTGCCTCCCCGTTGCTAGGGTTAATTAAAAGTGTTTGCTACCATGAAGAGCTACAAAAACTTGAAAGCAATTTCAGGCTGGATGTGGTCACACAGTCCTTTAATCCCAACACTCTGGAGGCAGATCTCTTTGAGCTCAAGTCAGTCAGGGCTATGGAGTGCAACCTTGTCTCAAAAAACAAAACAAGAAAAACTCTTAAATGCTTGAAGACTTGTAGGTACTGAAGTGTAGCTCAGGAGAGGCCTTGCCCAGCACGTGCATGACCCCAAGTCCCATCCACAGCAATGTAGAAGATAAAAGTTCATGGTTAAATTGACCAATTTACTGCCTAGGTTCAGCTTATTTGCCTGAAAACTTGCTTTAGTAATATCTGAATTCTAGTCGCACATTAATGTAATTTACTCTCTAGAATTATCAGTAATACTTTGTTATTCAAATAATGTGCCCAGGAATATTCGGCTTTCCATATAATAATTCTCAATCTATGCATTACCATTTGGATGTTTTAACTCTGCACACTTAGACTTTAGTTAATGTACTTAGAATGCTTTCAAGAAGGGGATGAAATTAGGCCACTTTTATTAATGTGCTAGCCAATCTAATAGACTAGTTATTATAATAATCAAGAAAATTGTAGATAATTCTCCTATATATTAGGATACTGATAAAATAATTTGTATAATATTAATTAGTATAAAATGAGTTTATTCCACAACTTACAAAGCTACCATAATTAAAGAATTGAACATATGCAGGAATAAAGTCAGGAGGATGGGAAGTTGAAGACCATCCTCAGCTACATAGTGAATTCAAGGTCAGTCTAGGCTACATGAGACCCTGTTATATATATATATATAATAAGCTGGGCCTGGTGGCATAAGCCTTTAGTCCTAGCACTCTCAGGAGGCAGAGGCAGGTAGAGCTCTGTTAGATTGAGGCCAGCCTGGTCTACATACCAAGTGCCAGGCCAGCTAGGGTTACATGGAGACACTGTCTTAAAAAACACAAAACTAAACAAAACGAAAAACAGCAAAAAAATTTTAAAAAGCAAATTTATTCAATTTTTAGATATCTGTGTTCCATATTTAATTATGGAAAGGACAATTGATGTGTCTCTCTGTTGTGTAGCAATTTCCTCCAAGATAAACATTCCATTTTAGAGAGTAGAGGGGTAAACAACAGAATGTTTTGAAGAGCTGAAACATTCATTCTATCCTGCAGGGAAGGTTCATAGGCTTAAGAAGTAAACAACTCAATAGCTTCAGGAAGTCCCTAAAATTGACCAGGTTCACTAGGTCCCACCCTCTGCAAGACTCCTAAGAGACACTAAGACCAGCTGAGCTTCCTGGAGGAGGCAGAAACCAGCCGAGCTGCTTAAAAGTGGCTCAGACCAGCCGGGCTACCTAGAAAGGACACTCTCCATCCATTGAGCTGCTGCAGGCTGTGCAGGGAGCTCCAGGTGTCCAGCTTTCATGAGCCATCACCCACTCAGAGGTGGGCTGTTGGTGATGCAGCTGTCTGTTGAGTCATTTCTGCTCCTGTAAGAACCCCAATATGACTCATTGGTTCACCAAGTTGGACTTAGGTAGACTCTTTACTGTGGTCTGTCATTGATTCCCTATCCGGAGTGAGAAGACGTTTGTTCAAGTCTCCCCAGTAACAGTGTCACACAGCACTGTCACATGCAATGACAAAATGTATTTTTTTCTAAAATATATCTTTGTTATTTTTATCTGTATGAGTGTATTGCCTGCATGTATGTAAGTGCACCCATGTCATGCAGTGCCTGCAGAAGTCAGAAGGGGGTGTTGGATACCCTGGAATTCAATTTACAGACAGTTGTTAGCTGCCATGTGGGTGCTGGGATTCGAACCCAAATCCTCTGCAAGAGCAGCCAGTACTCTTAACCACTAAGCCACCTCTCCAGCCCCTCTGCAAGAGCAGCCAGTACTCTTAACCACTAAGGTTAATAAGTTACTCAAAGAGGGCAGGTTATCAATTTTACTGAATAGTTAGACGTAATATATTCTTATTAGGTTAATAAGTTACTCAAAGAGGGCAGGTTATCAATTTTACTGAATAGTTACTGCATTCGGATACCTTTTAGCGTCATTTAACCTTCACAACACTCCAAAGATGAATACGGTCCTCATTCAACACAGGAGTAAAGTAAGTTTCTTCAGAGTAAACAATTCATCCAAGAACAAGCGAACAGAGAACTGTCATCTTGGTGTCTGAAGACAGCTCTGTGACCACCAACAACCACCGACAGTTAAAAAACAAAAATCAAGACCAAAAATAAGACTTTGAACAGTTATTTGTAAATGCCTTTATTCTTTCCTTTTTTCTAAGGTTGCTTACTTTCTGTCTTAAGAGTGGCTTTATTAGGCCGGGCGTGGTGGTGCACACCTTTGATCCTAGCGCTCGGGAAGCAGAGGCAGGCAGGTGAAGCTCTGTGAGTTCAAGGCCAGCCTGGTCTACACAGTGAGTTCCAGACCAGCTGGGGTTACAGAGAGACCCTGTCTCAAAAAAGACCAAAAAAAAAAGTTGTTTTATTTATGAATATTCAGTGAGTATATGTAAATAGGTCTATACAAGGTTGGAGCCTCCAGGAACCAAGAACGGATGAGTGGGATGGGTGGCAGGAGGCGGCTGTGAAAGGGGGGGGGCATTCTCAGAGCTCCAGGGCTGCATTAGAGGCAAGATGCACCAGAACAGTGTGGGAAGCCCTTCCGCATAATTTAAGTAAATCCTGCTGGGGGCAGTGTGACATGGGACAACTAGGTGGAGTGATGCCAGCCTGTCATCCCTGCACTGAGAGGTGTAGCCAGGAACAGGAGTCGAAGGTCATCCTTAGTTACATAGTGAGTCAGCTGGAGGTCATCCTGAGCTACAAAGCCACAGACCCTCTTTCATACAAAACAAAACATCAGAAAGGCTAACCAGAGACAACAGCTGGCTGCCTGACTGGCCCAGCATCTCAGCTAGGGAAGGGTAGGGAGGTCCTGCCTCAGTAGCAGAAGGGAGTGAGGGAGTGAGGGAAGAAAGTCAGCAACACTGAGAAAGTAAAACGGACAGGGCACTGGGAGTGAGTGACGTTGGTGGGGAGGGGAACCGGGGCAATCTGGAATGACTAGCTCCCGACCATGGCCCTCCTATCATTCATCAAATAGGGAAAGCAGGGCTAGGAATGCAGCTCCGTGGTAGAGGACATGGCTAGCTCACCTGATGACCTGGGTTGGACCCTCAGTATCATCAAAAAAGGAAGAAAGACCATTGGCACAAGAGCAGTCTGGAGGAGCTCATGTTGGGACCTGAGGGTTTAAATTTATGTTTATTTTATGTGTATGTGTTTTGCTTGCATGTATGTAAGTGCACCATGGGCATGCAGAGCCTGCTGAGGAGTGGGATCCCCCCAGAACTGGAATTACTGACAGTCGTTAGCCACCGTGTGGGTGCTAGAAACTGAATCCAGGTCCTTTGCAAGAGCAGACAGTGATCTTAACCGCAGAACCATCTCTCCAGCCTTGATGTGAAAGTTTAGATCCTTGAATGGGATACCCTGCTAGGTCCGGAGTTCGGAGTTCGGGAGGGAGCCGAGGGCACCACAGGTAAGGGGTGCTTCAGTTTTAAAACCATGGAAAAGAATACTTGGCTGGATGCTGGCCCTTACTGGAAAAGGGCAGTGAGGACAGAGAACCAGGCCGCTGACATTTAAGGACTGGCCCACAGAGTCCAAGAGACGAGATGGGAGAGAGCACAGTGCCGCAAAAGCTGAGCGCTTCAAGCCGGAAGATGCGACCAGCTGCGCCCAGACTCCACAAAGTTGAAGGGCTGAGCAGCCAAAATGTCAGTCCTGAGCTTGGCGGGAACCGATCGGAAGTGCTGTGGGAAGGGACAGGAGGAAGTTCTTTATAGCATTTCCCAACAGAAAGCATCCATAGCGCTTACTGGGTTTTACTTTGCCCAATTCTGAAGTTTACACTTTTCTTATTTAGTTAGCAACTAAATAAGAAAAGTACGCATACACGCCCCCCCTTTTTCTTTCTTTTCCCCTCCTGAGTCAGGGTCTTGCTATGCATCTCAGGCTGGCCTGGAACTCAGGATGCAGCCCAAGCTGGCCTTGAACCCCTAGTCCCCCTGCCTCAGTATCCCAGGCACCAGAATTATAGCCACTGTTCCTGGCTCCCCTTCCCTCGATTTTAGCTTTCATAATGTGTTAACCGTCATGTACTAAAGGCCTCTTCTGTAAATGGGGTTTACTGTGGGTTAATGTTGGGCTTCCATGCAGAAGCTCTCAAACCAGCTAATACAGTTCCTCTATATGGACTATAATTAGAACAGGATTCCAGTTCTGATAGTTGGTAAAAAATAATCATGAAATGTGGAAACGTTCTGTTGAGTTCTACATGTACCTACACTTTAGAAGATTAATATAAATAATTGTTTTGTTGTTTTTAAATACATGCACACAGGCACACACAATACACATAAAATCTTTTAAAAAACAGCTGAAACTTGAAAAAGTAAACATTACTTTTGGCAATAGTGCAGTTAAAATAATGTGTTGTTGCTGGGTGTGGTGACGCATGCCTTTATTCCCAGGCGGATCTCTGCGAGATTGAAGCTAGCTTGGTCTACATGGTGAGTTCTAGTCCTGCTGGGGCTAAAGGGAGACCTTGTCTCAAAAAGACCAATAAATATAAATAAATAAAATAATAATGTGTTGTTGTTGCTGTTTGAGACAGGGTTTTGTTATGCTGCCAGACTGATCTCCAACTCCTGCACTCCAGTGATCCTCCCACCTGAGCCTCCTGAGCGCTAGAACTACAGCAAAACTAATTTTGCTCTGGCACTCAGCAAAATTACAGTTCTTTTAAGTGGTAGAATTGAACACCAGGGCCTTTCCCAGGCTGGGTAAGCATTCTACCACTGTAGTTAAAGAGCACTGGCTCTTCTTGAAGAAGACCCAGGTTCAAATCCCAGCACCCACATGGAGGCTAACAACCGTCTATAACTCTAGTTCCAGGGGATCCAACACCCTCTTCTGTGCTCTGCAGGCATTGCACAGCATGGATGCACTTGCATACATGCACAAAATACACGCATACACATAAAATAAAAATACAGCAAAAAAAGATATGTCAAACGCTAAAACTTTGTGCCTATTTATTTATTTATTTATTTAGTCTTTTTGAGACAGGGTCTCCCTGTAGCTCCAGCTGTCCTGGAACTCACTATGTAGACCAGGCTGGCCTTGAACTCACAGAGATCTGCCTGCCTCTACCTCCTGAGTGCTGGGATTAAAGGCGTGCACCACCACACCCAGCTAATGTGCCCATTTTTTAAAAAGAAATAAAATAGAGAAAATTTTTATTTCTGTCTTTAAATTAGGTCAACATAACTCTGAATGATTTTTGATGCAATTATGAATTATAGCACTATCAGCAGAATCCAGAACCGGTTTAAAAATAAGAATTTTTTTTCTAAAACCAGGCATGGTGGTACAATCCCTCTAATCCTAGTACCGATTTCGTTCAAGGCCAACCTGGGCTACATAAGATCTTGTCTCAAAGAAAGGGGGTTAGGCTCTGTAGCATACACCTTTAATCCCAGCAGAGGCAGGCAGATCTTTGTGAGTTAAGGCCAGCCTGGTCTACATAGCAAGTTCCAGACCAGCCAGGGCTACACCATGAGACCCTGTCTCAAAACAACAACAAAAAGCCAGGTGTGGTGGCATATGCTTTAGTCCCAGGAGGCAGAGACAGGTGAGTCTCTTTGAGATTGAGACCAGCCTGGTCTATATAGTGAGCTCCAAGCCAGCTAGGGCTAAAGAAAAGAAAAGAAAAATAAATAAAACATAAACAAGAAACTGGGGACCAGGCAGGAGGGAGGCTTCTGGAGTCAGTATCTGAGGAAGTGGGTTCAGAACAGGGACTCTCCAAACTGGAATCCTGACACTACGATTAGAACTCTCCTGGAGCTAGCTGCAGACTGTCATCCCAGGCCTCTGGAGGCAGAGGCAGGAGGCTTTCTGTGAACTTAAGGTCAGCTTGGGCTACAGAATAAGACTCTGTCTCCAAAACCAAACCAAAATAAAACAACTAAACTGCAGACGGAACGGTAAAGACAGGCCAAAGGAATCGAGCGGCCAATCTTCTCAGAAGCTGAGATTTTAAAAGATGAGCACTGAAGATGAAAACGGACAGCAGAGATAAGACAAACGGCACCAACCTGAACAGGAAGTCATGTACCAGGGCCTTTGACGCATCCTCCAGGCACCAGACAAAAGGGCAGAAGAAAGCGCCAGGCCTACCCACACTTGGTTTAGAGGAAAACAGAACTGGCTCCTCCAAGCGCTTCCAACGTCACCATGGGAGTTTCCTCCAGGAGAGGCACCCAGGGGAAGGGGCGGGACAAGAGCTGGTCCCGGTCTGCCCAGCTTCGATTCTGGGGCCAGGTGGGACTATGGCCCAGTGACCAGACAGACTGACAGAGGACAGGACACAGACCGAGGTGCTTCGTAGTAAACTCCAGAAATAGTCAAGATTTTCACTGCATTGAACTAACTGTGATGGCTGAGAAAATAAATCGGCAAGAGTGTGGAGAGCGACCGCACAAACTACTGTGGGCTCCGGGTTCCAAATAGGGCTCCTCAGTCTGGTGTGTTACATTCAAGGCAGATCCACGCTTAGCAAAAAGTCCTAAAGTTACAGGACATTCTCCAAGTCGACTTTCAAACCTGAGATTTGCTGATCTCACCAAATGTTATTTCTCTCTCTCTCTCTCTCTCTCTCTTTCCCCCCACCTCCCCCTTTCCCCTTTGTCCGCCCTTTGTTTTAGTGCTGGGGATTGAGCCAAGGGCCTTGGGCTGGCTAGCTAGCAGACCGTCTTGCTGAGGTGCCCAACCCCCTAGCCTCACCTTTGATTTTCTCTTGTGAGTTTATTTTGACAAACTCAAACTCATCTTCCTTCGCCACCTGGAAAATCTTGCAAATTTAAATCTAATAAAGGCTATTCAAGATCTTCATAAAAGTGGATTTTCTGTTTAATGTAAATATGATGGTTTGAATATGTTATTTGAACAACCCACGGTAAGGGGTAAGGGTTACCTCAAAACATAGGCTATACTTTTAAATATTGGTTTCATATCTAATAGAAAAGAGGGAAAGCTATCAAGTTAGATGGTCTAGACTCAGTTCCATTTATCAGCTATTGCATAGGACAAATCACTTCTCTCTACTTCATTTTCCTATCCATAAAATATGGGTAATAATAATTATCTCATAGGGCTAGTATTAAATGAGATAATATATAAACTAGGCAAGGTTATTCACACAGTAACCCAGCACTCAGGAGATGGAGACGGGAGGATCAGGAGTTCAAAGCCAGTGTTGGCTACATGAGACCTTGTCTTAAACAACAGCAACAACAACACACACACACACATACACACAAACACACACACATACACATACACCCAGAGCACAAGCTCTAAGTGCTTCATGAATGCTGTTCCCAATGTCATTAAGGGTGATGCAGTTGGGAAGGATTTTATGTGTCCCAGAGCAAGTCAATCAACAACTTTTCTGAGTGAAAATTGTCTCAGTCCCTCTCCGATGAGATTTTATTTACAAGCAACAGATCGCCTGACTGAAAGCAAATTGGATCCCACAAATCTCCCCCTTCTCCCCTTCTCAGGATCAGAAGCTCAGTGGTACAGTGTTTGCCTAACACACAAGTAGCCCGGACTCCGTCCCTAGGCCCCCATAAATTAGGTTGGTGATGTTCACTTATCATCCCAGCCCTTGAAGGCAGGAGAAGGCGGGTCAATCAAGGCCATCCTTGGCTACACAGCAAGTTGGAGGCCAGCCTGCTATAGATGAGACTCTTTCGAAAATTAAAAAGAACAGGTCTCTGCTTTTGTTTTTCAGTGCTTGGGGATGGCAGGCAGGGCGGTGCCCAGACAAGGCAGGCAGCTGTACCAGCCCACAGATGCTATTCTGAATTGATGTCTCAGCTCACACTGTCAGGCTCTGCTCAGCCTCTTGGTGGTGATCCCAACAGCTGCTCCAGACCTCACCCTTCCACCCACAAAGCAGGAAGGAAACAGGAATCAACTCTCACCCATTGTCATCCCCCAGTCATCCCCCACCCCACCCGCTCCAGACCTGCCCTAGGTCATCCTCTAGGCCACTTGGCCACTCCTGGAAGACCAGGAGTCTGGAGCCAGAACCTGCTACCCTCCGACACAGCCGTGGGAAACAGGCTAGCCTCTGCCACCTCATTTTACCTCTGTTGTTCCCTTCCATTATCAACCACATTTACCTTCCAAGGCTCATTTCAGAGAACTCTCCTAAAACATCCTTCCTTACCTCCATCTCCACACACATACTTATTGTCAGAAGTAAAGATTTACCCAGATCTCCCCTTTTCCCCCAGAAGTTTCCCCCCTTAACGGGTCATTGCCAATGAATCTAGAACTTGACAAATATCCCTTAGAAACTGGGAAGGCCTGAGTCAGTTGTGCTCTCAGGACCGGCCTGGTGACTCACGCTTTTGTCCCTGTGCCTCAGAGTTTCTCAGAAATCCCCTTGATCTCATCCCCTTGTTTTCTTCCTTTTGCACTAGGGGATCAAATGTCTTTCAAATATATCACCTTCCAAGAGGAGGAACAGCTGGAGAGAAGGGACTGAGGGCTGTGTGTGTGTGTGAGTGTGTGTGTGTGTGTGTGTGTGTGTATGTATGTGTGTGTGTGTGTGTGTGTATCACGCATGTATGGGGAATGTGCATGAAGAAAAACAATTTGCCTTCTAACTTCACTCATGAACTTACAAATATGAAGTAAAAAACTACATCATTGCCTTTCTGTTAATTCCAGGGCTTGTGTGTCTTTCCTCCTGGCCCTTCCAATCCTACCTCTTATGTGCTCCACACACCCCTTCCCTCCACCTGCCAAAAAAAAAAAAAAAACAAATAAAATAAAATAAAAGGACACATCAGAGGATAGAAAGATGTCCAACTGCTGCAAAGGAAGGCAGTAGTGTCAAAGGTGGAACCCCCCACCACTGAAGTAGGGTACGGGGAGCACAGAAGCAAAATCCTTTTCTGCTACGTGCTTTAAAGGGCCCACATGGTTCCCCTTCCCTCCCTGTGGGACTGGCCTAACCAGCTGCCCTGGACCAGTCTCGTTTTGCAAAGATAAGAGAGAATCTAAATACAAGGTAAGCATTTCTCATAGCCAGTGTGGGCCAGTGAAATGGAGTTGCGTTGGACAGTTGGCCAATGATAACCTGCCATTGAAGAAATAAGATCAAAACCATCCCGTCTAGCCAAATCATTATCAAAGAAAACCCCCACGAGATCAATGATGTGTTTCACAATGGCTTCACAACCACAGAGAGGTCCACATAGGAGGATGGAAAGCGACCTCCAGGAAGACAGAGAAACCAGGGAGATGTCAGGGAGGCAAGACATGTCGTTGGGCTTTTTTTTCAATTATCACATTAAACATTTTTGTGCGTGTGTGGATGTGGATGCGTAAGTGCCATGGAACACATGTGGAGGTCAAAGGATGATTCTGTGTATGTATGTGTGTGTGTGTGTGTGTGTGTGTGTGTGTGTGTGTTTGTGGGGTTTTCTTTGGGTTTTTTGAGACAAGGTCTCCCTGTAACCCAGCTGACCTGGAACTCTCTCAATAGACCAGACTGGCCTCCATCCATCCTGTTCATTTGCTGCTTTGGGAGCAGGGTCATTTCTGGTATCCCAAGCTGGTCTTGAACTCACCGTGTAGCCAAGGATGACCTAGAACTTCTGATCTAGAAGTTCTGACCTAGAACTCCACCACTGGAGTGCCGGGATTACACGTGTGCACCGCCATGTATGATTTGTATATAGTGCTGGGAAGTAACCCAGGGATCTTTGCATGCTAGGCAAGCACTCTGCCAACCCAGTTATATCCTCAAGACATCTAGACTTTAGATGAAGCCCTGGGTCTTCAAAGTTTCTTTACAAAAACTTAAGAGAACTTGAGAGTCACAAGTGACTCTGTCCTAGGGAATAACTTTGATGAGACTGGCTGTGAATATTCTCTAAAGAAGAAGAGCTTGAAGCTCACAGGAGCTCACTGAGTCTGTCACACCAGGCATAGTGCAGTGCTTCCGGGTTGACCTGGTTCCTCCTCACCAAGATCACCTTCTTCCTGTTGCCCACTGGCTTCCATAACCTTGGATAAATTTGTGCCCATTCTGGTTAGAACCAAGTAGGCATCCACATAATGCCCAGAATCTGTGTGCATGGGCTATGAATGGAAACTTCAAGTATTAAGTTCCCTCCATCTTGGTGAAGATAATCCTCAACTGTACACAGGTACCTGACACTGCACAGGAGCATTCTGGGCAGCTTCAGATAACGTTTTCAGAAAAGGTCGGCGTATGGTTTGTGGATTGCATAATAAATAGGTGGTCTTCAGACTTCAACTTGAGAAATATTGTTCAAGCCTTCCATTCGGGGGTAAGCCTATTAAACTTCGAAAATTTGACAGAAAGGAGATTTGTTAAGGAATGTAATGTTCTGTGGGACATTAAATGTCTCTGAAAACACTGAATAGATCTGTAATAATAACTCCTTGACTAGCTGAGCCTCTGAGCCTCCTGTAAAAACACCAGTGCTTTCATGTGCTGGTTTTTTTTTTTTTTTTTTTTTTGGTCTTTTTGAGACAGGGTCTCCCTGTAGCCCCAGCTGTGCTGGAACTCACTCTGTAGACCAGGCTGGCCTCGAACTCGCAGAGGATCCGCCTGCCTCTGCCTCCCGAGTGCTGGGATTAAAGGCACGCACCACCATGACCGACTACATGTGCTGTTTTAATGACTGCACACTTACCAGAAAATTCTGCCGCCTGGAGATTGCTGTCAGCCTCTGGAACCAGAGCTTGTGGCTCTTTCTCTCCTGTTTCCCCAGGACCAGTGTGCAGTAACTTCATTGCTACTTTTTGGTGCTGGGCAGCGGCCGTTTCTCTGGAATACAACCCATAACACAATTCTCCTCTGAAAGAAAGGCTTTCAGACACATAGTAAATGTCTCAAATGTAGTTTTCCTATATCAGAAACATGTTTACTTTAAAAATAGCCATGCAGAGGTTTGAATTCCACCTCAACATAGTAAATTCTTATTTTCAAGTGTAGAGACTGGACACATGTGCACTTGATAAGCACCTTAGAGAATCCTTATGCATAGTAACAATTAAGGACAATAGTTTTGCTGTTTTAGGAAGGTAATTAAAAAGCATCTGCCCAGTACATTGCTGGGTCTATGGCAAATATATAAAATGCAGGCATACTAAAAGGACATTAAGAGTGTGTGTGTGTGTGTGTGTGTGTGTGTGTGTTCATCTGTCTGTCTGTCTGTATGTATAACTGAATTTACTTGTTTGAGATAGGGTCTTGTTACATATCCCTGACTGACCCAGTACTCCCTATGTAGCCCAGGCTGGCCTCAAATTTGGGGCCTGCATTAGCCTCCTGAGCACTGGGATTACAGGTACACACCATCCTACCAGCTGTGCTGAGGGAACAGAGTCTAAAGACATGTTAAGTATGTCCTCTACCACTGAGCCACAGCCCCTCCTGCCCCATGCATGCATGCACACACACACACACACACACACACACACACACACAGGATTTTACTATGCCCAAGAACTCCCTATCTAGACCAGGTTGGCCTTGAACTCAGAGATCTACCTCTCTCTGCCTCCCAAGTGCTTGAATTAAAGACATGTGCCACCAAACCTAGCCACTGCAATTTTTCTTTGAGGCAGGGTCTCTCTATTTAGCCATAGACTGGCCTCCATTTTGTGATTTTCCAGCCTCAACCTCCCAAGTGCTGGGATCATAGGCATAGGCATGTGTATCACACTCAAGCGGGGTTTTTTATTGTTGTTTGGTTTTGGTTGTTTTTTTGTTTGTTTGTTTGGGGATAGGGCCTCATGTATCCCAGGCTGGCCTCAAACTCAATGTGTAGCACAGGGTGATATTAAACTTATGACCTTCCTGCCACCACTTCCAGACTGCTGGCAGTTATAGGCATGTCCCAGCATGCCCAATGTTGTGCAGTGCTGGGGATCTAACCCAGGGTTTTACACGTGCTAGGCAAGCACTCTACCAACTGAGCTATATCCCTAGTCCCATGCAGTATTTTTTTTTAATAACAAAATTAAAGAATAAAAAAAAATCCACGGTGAACAAATAAAATTAAATAAAGGCATGATCCAAGGACCTCTTTTCCTCTCACCTTAATTAAGTTCCTTTATGGCTGGGATACACTGAAGAGAGTTCTCCGGTCAGCATGCTGTTTGCTCCCTGTTACTAATTCTACTGGAAGGTGGAGCCTATGATCGGGCAATGCCAACCCTCTTATCCACTGTTGTAGTGCAGAGGGTTTCAAGTCAGAAGCCTCCCTTCATTGGACCCATCCCGCCCCCCCAGAAAGTGAAATTGAGTTCTGTGGCTCTTAAGCAAACATATTTTTATCCTTGTGACAGGATTAACTCGCCTAAGACTTACAGACTCATAAGAAGCCTCACTTACAGGACTGATGCTCAATTTAGGGACTCTCTGCAGCAATTGTAATGGCCAAATAGGCCCCTCTGTGGGGCGTCACTGCCTCCATGTAGTTTTCTGACAGGCTTTCTCTGGGTGTGTAAAATTTTAAATCCTTTATAAACATCAATGATTGGCGTAATTGGTGTAATTATAGGTATCTAAAAAGGAGAAAATGTCTGTGTAACAGCTGCCAATGGCTGGTTTCAGGAAACATGCAGTCACTTGTGGGGAGCTGGGCACAGGGTATAAACACGCGGGTAATATTACTTCCAGATGGACCAACTTGAATCAGAGATGTCACAGAGATAGAAGGAAACCTGCCCCCCTCCAAAACACAGAGCCAGGCACGAATCAACGGGCAGGAAATGGTGGGAGGGTCTATCCATGCATGCAGAGGCTAGATAACTCCTAGGTTCGGGGGAGATTGAACTGAATTGTTTAGTGATCTTTTATCAAGTTTAGTTTTAATTGCTCCAACAGTTATGAAGACTTTGTTAATAGGAGCGAAAACTAGAGAGTAATTGGTAGCCCCTGTGTAACATGTGTATCTTTTCTTAAAAGTGTGCATGGGAGCAATGTGAGATTTAGGGGTCTATATTTTATTCATAAAATGCTAAAGTTGCTTGAGAAGTTGTCATAGCCCAGTCTATTGGTAATGTGGATATACACCTGCACACCTTACCTCCTGCACTTTCAGGAAACATGGTTTGGAAAGGGAAAGGTAATTTACTAGAAGGAGTTAAGGCATCACAGAGGAATTCACCCTCCAGCAGATTCCCAAGGCCTATGACCCATCAGCTTGTCAAAATGGCGGTAGGTGACTACCGGCTACGGCAACTTCTTTTCCACATTTCCTGAATGTTTTCACCTGAGTTTGTCAGACTACTCACACTTCTACCAATGAACAGTTTGACGGAGCTTGATGAGCATCTTCCTTGTGAGATGTGAAATACATATAGTCCTTAAGACACCAAGGACCATTCATCCCAAAATTTTCAATCTTACCTAACTGCAGTTCCGAAGGAAAGAGAGTAGTTTTCATTTTGTTTTGAGGGGAAAGGATAGGGACTTACGACTTTGATAATCATAGTTAATTTGGGGTCGTGGGTAACTTTGTGTGTGTGTGTGTGTGTGTGCGTGCGTGTGTGTGTTGTGTATGTACATATTCCTGTGTGTGTCCCTTTGCATCTGCAGGTGCCTGTGTAGGCCAGACGTCTACAGCAGGTGTCTTTCTCGATCACTCTCCATCTTATTTTTACAGGCTCTCTCATGGAAATTGGAACTCACGGATTTTGCTAGACTGGCTGGCAGTGAGCTCCAGGGGTCCTCCTGTCTCTGTACCCCCAGCACTGGGATTAAAGTATGTGCCACCATACTTGGCTTTTTACATGGATGCTAAGGATATGACTTCAGTTCTCATGTTCACACAGCAAGTGCTTTTCTGACCGAGCCATCTCCCCAGTCCCAGATCTGGGGTAATTTCTTGGGGCCCTGAATGCTATGGCTGGTGGATTTGACAGGATTGCTCTAAAGAGAGGTTTCATTTTAATCTACAGATTTACAATCCCATAAACAGTGGCTCCACGATCATCTCCTAAGGCATTGAGATTATTTTGTTTGTTTCCATTTTGAAAGAAGAATCTTTTTATGTAGAACAGATGAAAGAGGACCTGTTCTGGGGTGTTGTGTGGATTTTCTTCCGGTACATCTGTCTTGGGACCTGGGATGTCTAGATGAGAGTGGAATTCTCTCATTTTCAGACAGAATCCGTGAGCTTAGCCCAAAATATCTCATGCCAGTTTGCCACATGGACACACGGATCCTCCACTGGTAGAATACAGTGACACTGGCATCATTACATGAAAGATCAAGTGTGCCTAATGATTTTCAGTAGGAAACTTCGTTTACTGTTAATCATTAAAAAAAAAAATCAACCTTCACTCTGATTTCAGTCTTCACTAACACACACACACACACACGCACACACACAAAGGAAAAATAATCAGATTGCAAACATGACTTAAATCTGCTCTCCTAAATCAATCTCAGTTACGTGGGGTGGAAAGATGCCTTTTCACCATCCCACTCCAAAGCCGAACGTCACCAGTGTGCTGGAGAAGGCAAACAGGGCAACACAACTATCCCTTACTTAACTGCTTCTGCTTGCCACTGTGAGTTAACTGCAAACACCTACTGCCACTGACAGCTTTCTGTTAAGGTGGCATCCAAATGCTTGTTTATATCTCATGCCAGTTTGCCACATGGACACACGGATCCTCCACTGGTAGAATACAGTGACACTGGCATCATTACATGAAAGATCAAGTGTGCCTAATGATTTTCAGTAGGAAACTTCGTTTACTGTTAATCATTAAAAAAAAAATCAACCTTCACTCTGATTTCAGTCTTCACTAACACACACACACACACACGCACACACACAAAGGAAAAATAATCAGATTGCAAACATGACTTAAATCTGCTCTCCTAAATCAATCTCAGTTACGTGGGGTGGAAAGATGCCTTTTCACCATCCCACTCCAAAGCCGAACGTCACCAGTGTGCTGGAGAAGGCAAACAGGGCAACACAACTATCCCTTACTTAACTGCTTCTGCTTGCCACTGTGAGTTAACTGCAAACACCTACTGCCACTGACAGCTTTCTGTTAAGGTGGCATCCAAATGCTTGTTTTCCTAAGTCACTTATGTGTGTCCTCCTGATAGCTTCATCCTGTCTTTGAGGACTCCAGCCAGAATGTCGCACAACTATAATTTCTGCTCCCCAAAGAACTTCCTACAGTCTTGTTGCTTAGATTCCTAGTTCATGCATTTGACCCATAATTTATATTGTTGCTGTGCTAAATGGTAAAAGCGGTCTACAAGCCCCTTCCATACGACCTTCCCTGCCCATCTCTCTCTGGCAGACAACTCAGCTTCCTAAGTAGATTACTGGCTTGCATACACTGCCAGTCCCCCCTTTTTATAGATGCCCCATGCTATGAACTATTCTCTGGTAGAATCCCTTAAGGCGCTCCTATCACTTAGCACTGGACTAAGCCAGGGGACCACTCCAACATGTTTCAAGACTTCTGGACTCGCTTCCCTCTCTTGGTCCAGGTTTATACTTATGAACTAGGAAAGGATTAAACAAGCAAATACTAATTGTGGTTGGGTCCCTTGTATCCTAAATGATCTGGTAAAGCATTCATCCCTAAGCTCCGGCAACTCTTGTCAGAATGTGGCACATTTATTCCTGCTGTTTATATCTCCACACCTTAATGTTGAAAGTAGAGCTGCAGGAAAAAAGTTTGAAATTGGGGTATTGTGGGTAACCCAAGAAGAAGAGAGGGCATGCCGTGGACTTGGTTTACCTTCCCTTCCTAGATGGAGACCAAAGAAGGAACAGAAGACCAAAGAGGGCCACCAGACTCATTAAAGCAAAGCAATAACGAAGGGTGGGACAGAAGAAGGCACACAACCCTTTAGTGGGGAGACACCCAATGGCTGGTTCCCAAGTGGGCAGGAAATCCCAAAGCTAGTTTGTTGTCTGACACGTGATGGAGGAGCCAACAGGACAGTTCTCTTAAATGGGATCATGAGGATAAAACGCAGAGGAAGAATTTAGTTTGGGGAAGAAGTTAAAACACAGGAAAACTAAGTGAACACCTAGGCAGTAGTAAGACGTTGGCTTTTGTCTGTTCGTTTACTTGTTTGTTTGAGACAGGGTTTCCCTGTAGCCCTGGCTGGCCTGGAACTTGCTATGTAGACCAGGCTGGCCTAGATCTCACAGAAGACTAAAGGGGTGTGCCACCACGCCCAGCTATATCAGCAGTCTTGATGCTAAGGCAGCAAGTGTTCAACTTGCTCAGGAGAGCAGCACGGATCTTGAATGCTGTTTCCTGGAACTCCCATGACATCTCCAGCTCCCCAACAGTCATTAGTTTCCACTCAACAAAGCCCTTGATTCCAAGTGGTGAGTGAATCTGCCTGGCAATCACTGAGCCCAGTAAATGAGTGAAACCATTAGCACAGGAACAAGAAGCAGCCCAGTGAGTGGAAATGGAGAAGAAAAAAGACCGGAGTGTGGATCTCTGTTTTCATATTTCATATTTCATATTCATTTCAGTAGTGTCGAAATCTCCCTGCCTTGTGCCCATAGTCTGCTTTTTTATTTATATATGTTATTACAGACTGGAGATAGAAAAATCACCCAGCATACTTTGCAGATGCCTTGACTTTTGTGCTGAAACAATCTATTTGCTTTCTCTGAGGGAGAAGATCATTGTTTCTGGACTGGAGACGTAGCTCAGTTGGTAGAGTGCTTACCTAGCATGCACAGAGCCCAGGGTTTGATCTCAGCATTGCATAAACTGGGTGTGGTAGCTCAAGCTGGTAATCCTAGTACTTGGGAGGTGGAGGCAGAAGGATTATCTTTGGTGGTATGGTAAGTTTCAGGCTAGCCCATGATATGTAAGACCCTGCTTCAACAACAACAACATATCAGTTTCCAAGTCTGGTTTATTTTTTAACCTTAGTTCATTTAGACACATCTCTAATTTTTTACCTCAACATCCATTTCACACCTGACCACCTCCAGAGTGGAGGCTGTCTGCAGCCTGATCTGTAACTCTGAGATCCAACAGCTCTCTACTTAAGGCAGCCTGATGAAAGGAGATTCCTGTACACTCGAAAGAATCAGTACAGGTTGGATGTTGGTGGCAGGTGCTTTTAGTCCCAGCACTTGGGGGCGTAGAGGCCAGCGGATCTCTGTGAGATCGAGGCCAGCCTGGTCCACATAGCGAGTTCCAGGCCAGCTGGGACTAGAAAAAAATCAGTATGATATCTCATTATTATAACAATAAAAACTGGAAATCTTGAACAGGGTTTCTTTAATTTACTTGCCTATCATATATTTGTTCACAGAAAACTCATCAATATCTTTTTACTAATATATATTAATTGTATAAAGTAACGGGTTTTGACATTTTCACACCTATTTAATGTAATTTGATAAAATTCATTTTACTATTAGTCTCTCTTCACTCTTTTCTTTCTTTTTTATTTATTTTTAATTTTATGTGTATGCGTGTATTGCCTGTAGGTAAGTGCACCCATGTCATGCAATGCCCGCAGAGGTCAGAAGAGGCTGTCGGATCCCCTGGGACTGGAGTTACGGACAGTTGTTAGCTGCCATGTGGGTGCTGGGATTCAAACCTGGGTCTTCTGGAAGAACGACCAGTGTTCTTAACCACTGAGCCATCTCTCCAGCCCACCCTTTCTTTATTTTTGACTTGTTTGCTTTTGGGGGCAGGGTCTCACCTCATAGAACAGGCTGGCTTTGGACTCAGACATACCTGCCCCTGCCTCCTGAGTGCTGGGATTAAAGGCATATACCACCACACCCAGCTTTTTGTTAGATTAAAAAAAAAAATTGTGTGTGTACATATATATGTGCCATGTGTACACAGAGGCTTGAAGAAGGCGTGGGATCTTCTGAAGCTGGAGTTATAGGTGGTTGTGAATCAGCCAAACTAGGTGCTGGGAATTCAACTCGGGTCCTCCAGAGGAGCAGCAAGAGCTCTTAGCTGCCGAGGCATCTCCCCAGCCCTTCTTGTTGTGTTTGCTTGTTTGTTTGTTTGTTTGTTTGTTTGTGACAAGTCCCCCTGTACCCCCAGCTGGCCTGGAACTCACTATGTAGACTGGCCTTGATCTCACAGAGATCCCCCGACCTTTGCCTCCCAAGTGCTGGGATTAAATGCATGCACTCCTGACTACTTCAGCCCTTCTTTTTTGGCTTCTTAAGACAAGCTGTCATGTGGTCTGGGCCTTAAACACACTGCTTAGCAGAGGCTGGCCTTGAGCTCCCTGGTTCTTCCTGCCTCTACCTCCTTGAAGCATGCACCGCATTCCATGCCTGGCTTCCTTCCCTCAGTGTTTAAAAGACACTATTTGGGGATGCTCTGGTATATGAGGGATGCAGAATGCCTTCCACAGCTTCAGCATCTTTTTCCCCTAAAGCTTTTGGATTCAGTGGGCACTCTTCCAAAACAGCAATCTAAAACTTACCAGTAACCCCCAAATGTACTGAGCTCTGTCATGTTTTGAAACTACAGCCCCGCAACTCCCCAGGAACGTTAAATAAATTATTCAGTCTGTCTTCTCCAGGGACTGGCAAACAGGAAAGATAAAAGGCCCTCCTAAGGAGTGTGGGAACAGGAGGGAGAAAGCCAGACAGCCTGAAGATGAGGCATTCACAGGTTTTAGGTGCTAGAGCTCCGGAGCTTGGGGTAGCCACTGGTAAGAAAATGACATTAACCACATAGGTAACATGCGCTAATCGGTCGTTAAACAAGGCCTGGCTCCTTAGCTCTTAGAAAAGCAGTTACATGCACCACACACATGGATGTCATCATGTCATCAAGCCATGCTGGGCATTCACTAAGAAGGAGCCTGCCTAAGCTAACAGATGAGGCTTTTATTTTCCTCAGCTTCCAAACTGCATGTTGGATCAGGAAACAGCACGTTCACCGTATTGAAAATAACTAAAGAATCAAGCGCACTAAGCAAGTGATATACCATTATTTTTTTGTGTTTTAGTCTTTAAAAACAAATCCTAAAACCCTCAAAGGGGACGCCTTAGAGGCAGAGCAAAGTAACTTTCTGTTACTAGTGTTTGAATGAGTGACAGTTTTGACCTTCACCAAAATTCTGCAGGTTAAGGAGGCCCTGTCGCCAACTCCTGCCCCAACTTGACTTGGTTCTGGCATGGTTGGCAAGACTCCATAAACCAATTGTCCTGAAACTGTCAGAAGAAAATGAACTAAATCTATTATCACTTGTTCCCACACATACCCACACATGGGGGCATAGTGTTGTAAGTAAGGCACAAACCAGGGCACAGAGGCCCAACAGCCCCCTGGGAAATACCGTTTGGTGATGGGAGGTTTTTTTTTTTTTTTTTTTTTTTTTTTTTCCTTCTTCTTTTTAACATTAAGGAGGAAAACAACACATGCAGGAAACCATAAAACCCTTCGAGTTAACTGTAGCTAACGGTCAATCTCATCAGGCTAGAAAGGGTAGACTCCAGCCCTCGGGTAAGGGCTCTCCTCTGAATGTGCAGTTTTACATGCCTCCAGCCCTCTGGATAACAGAGCAGAGGTTCTGGTCTTTATGTTTATTTTTGTTTTGTTTTGAGATAGGGTCTCCCCATCCTTGGGAAAATGGGTAAGGGGAGGGTCAAAGGGGTGGGGATAGGACAACCTCCAGTCTTCATTGAGGACACAAGGCCTTGGTGAGTTTGCTGTTCTGTGGCTCCAATAGAAAGGACAACTATTTGGACTGCTTTTTCAGTCTCACTATGTAATAGTCCCAGCTGGCCTGGAATCCACTATATAGGCCAAGCTGGCTTCAAACTTGACCTCTCAGGAGTCCTGCTTCTACCCTGGGTACCCTGACTGCAGGTGTGCGCCATCACACCTGCTCAGAGGTCATCTGCTTTGGGAGACACTGGATCTGGGTTCCTTCTTGGGCTCAGCTCTTAAGGCCCCACAGAAACAATGCAAAGAAAAACCTGACCAACAGACACTTTTTATGTACAAGAATGCGCTGGAAAACAAATGTACAAATCAAGGATGCAAGGTTTAGTTCTGCCCCTCCAAGAATTCTAGTCTGTCTGTGGAGACTTGAGGGGTGGGTGATGGTCATTTCATGCAGGGCATTTCATGCAGGACAAGTTGCAGGTGAGCTGAGCACTTCATCCTGGGCAAAGGGGGACAGTGCTTTTTAGCAGAGTCTGAAACACCATGCAAGTGTCAAAAAGATGCTTGTGCCTTTCACTGGAGCTACCTACTTCCAAATGGTAGTCAGGGTGAAAACCTAGATGCATTTGGAATTCCTTTTCTAGGATGAATCAGAGGGGCTGGGGTAAATGCTAGTGACCAGGGGCTAGAGAAAGCTTTGTAGTCCTGGGGTCAGGGGCAGAAAACAAAATCTACAAGAGTGAGAGAGATGGCTCAGCTGTTAAGAGCACTTGCTGCTGCTCTTCCAGAGGACCCCAGTTCAGTTCCCAGCACAGACCTCGGGTGGCTCACTAGTGCTTGTAACTGCAGCTCCAGGTGATGTGATACCCTCTTCTGGCCTCCACAAGCACCTGCACACAGCACACAGTGACACACACACAAAAATAAAACAAATAACAACAACAACAAAACACTCACAGGGAAGAATAAAGCATACCAACCTTGTACCCTGAGAAATCCAAATGGATGAGTTGGATTTGTGGTCTTAGTTTTTCTGGATACATTATTTTAAAAAAAAATTGTTTTATTTTTTAAGAGATAGGGCCTCACTATACAACTATATAGTCCTGGCTGGCCTAGATCTCGTTATATACACCAGACTGGCCTCAAACTCAGAGAACCTTGTCTGGGAATGCTGGGATTAAAGGGTTGTGTCACCACGCCCAGCTTGACATGTGCATCTTCACAAAACCTCTGTGGCATCCCTCAGTTGTTTAAGATTTATGAAGCACTCTGACCCTGTGGATCAGAAACACCAGACAGACAACATCCACTTCCCTACACTTTGCTTTCTCTGTCCTAGAGATACCCACTCAGCAGTGTCAGCAGAAATCCAGAAAAGCCTTCCAGGCGCTCAGCCTGCCGGGTCAGCTCCCAAACTGGCCCCTCCCCTTTTTTCTCTGGGCACTTAAGGGATCCAGCTAGGAACTGACACAGCATACTTCAGCAAGTGTCACCCGGCCACATCTCTGATGAAGCATGGGGCAAAGAAGCAGTGTCTTTCTTTCTTTATTTTTTTAAAAAGACTTGTTACACTGAACTGCTTTTCTACATTTATTTTGCCCTGTACAGTCTAGCATGTAAGTAACCTTTCTGAATGGAAAGGGATGAGAAAGATTAAAAAGTACAAAAATGTTTTACATTTATTCCACCACCAGCTAGGAAGAACACAGCATCCCTTTAAAAATAAAATCGGAAATGTGTATCAAAATTGTCCTTTTCCCTTTGGGGTGCTGGGAAGGGTCCCAGAGCCTCAAGCATACTAGCTCTAAAATTCTTAAAGAAAATATTTTAAAGCATCTGCTCTTACATGAAAAGTCAAGAAAAAAAAATAAACATATAGTTGTAGCAGGAAAACCCTAAACAATACAAACACTTTCAAAGATATGCACCATTTTAAAAAATGCACCATGTCGGGCTCATTTACATTAGGGTTTTGATGTTTTGGATCTAAGGGGGGGGGAAACAATCTAAGGAATCATATTATCTTCACTACGGTGATCAAACATTAAACTTAAGCATGTTTCTTAAAGCCTTTTTCCTTCTTCTGTAAAGACCTTTAAAAAAAAAAAAAAAAAGATGCCTTGTTGCAAAGTCTGTTAAAAACATGGGATTTCAGGGCTAGGGGCGTATCTCAGAGGGAGAGTGTCTGCCCAGCACCCACAAGGATCTGGGTTTAATCTGCACTACTAACCCTAGCCCTCCTGCCCCCAAAATAACTGCAGAATATTCAATCAATTAAAACTCAATATATTAGCAGCTTATATAAGAATAGAAACTAGTAGCTGTGTTAAGAGATTAATTATATTGAAACATAATAGTTATATGTTATTTTAGAGAGAGGAAAATTCCTTTTATATTTCATTTTTATTCTTTGAAAATTTCATCCATCTCTGCAGTATATTTTGATCATACCCAACCCCCAGCAAATTGCTTTTTACTGAAGGAAAATGCTTGCTGGTCTGGTCTGCAGAAGTCTCTTTCTGCTCAATTCCAGGATGCAGGGCCTCCCTCACCTACAAGGATCCTCAAAATGAGAGGATTGTTTCCAAATGCTGCTTGTTAACCCTTTCTCCCAGTGCTGAAAACTAGGAAACATGGAAAAGCCACATTTTAAGAGCTGACATTTGAAAGGGAAGATGTCTTCTGTTTGCTCATGGAAACTGTTCATCTCTGAAGGGAAGGAGAAATACTAATGGGCCTGCAGGTTCTTTTTTTCCTGGCATGAAGGTCTAAATAGTAACTGCTGGGCCTGGTGCTTATAAAAACTATAAAGCACTGCTCAGATTAAGAGGCAGGGCACATTTAACTTAGAGAGCTACCCATGTTGGGCGTGGCACAGTATGGAGACTTAGGGCTGTATTAATCTTTGTTGTGGTGGTCTTTTTTTGTTGTTTTTTTGAAACAGGGGTTCATGTAGTCCAGGTTAGCCTGATTCCTGATCTTTCAGCCTGGCCCTTCTCCCATGCATGCATTATAGGCATGCATCATCATGATCTGACCTTTACATTGTGGGGGGGGGGGGGGTAAAAAAAAAAAAAGAAACCAGCAAAACAGGCCCAAGTATCTTTTACATTTTGTAACTAGCAACTAGCAAAGGCTTCCTCCTCCAGGACCAGTCTAATAATTTAACAGGTCTATTTATCCTTAGTCTGTGGAAAATAAATCTTACCAGCTTGGCAAGTTCAGTAGATGACAGTTTCAGGAACACAGAACAGAAATAAATAAATAAAAAAGTTCAGCCAGCCTGGTTGATCTGTGAATTCCGCCCCTCCCCCTCTTTAAAATTTCCAGACAAAGGGTGCTTACTGGTGTGCAGTAAACTCAGAAAATTCCTCGAAGGCTTGCAGAGGATTGACACAGGAGGCTGACGCCATCACTCAGGGTCGGTCCTGCCAAATCTGGCCAAGAGGAACTTGTATTTGTCAATAAGATGGCATTTAACAGGCTCTCTTCTCTTGAGAATTTACTTGTTCCAAAAGCCACTGCAGACAGAGGCGTCCCCAACGACTGGAGGGCCCCCTCTACAAGGATCTCAGGCATAAAGAATGACAAAAGTCAAGATTTAGGGTTCAGTTCCAGCTGATTTTATTTCCTTCTCAAAAAAAGTTATTTACAGAGGGTATATATCAACAATCTGACAGGCAGTGAACTGGACACGATTAGCTGGCATGATTTTTTTTCCTCTCCCCCAAACATTGTTTTTTGTGGCCTTGAATTTTTAAGACAAATATTCTACACAGCATATTGCACAGGATGGATGGCAAAAAAAAGCTAAAAACAAAAACCCTTAACGGAACTGCCTTTCAAAAGGCAGGCGTCCCTGGTGCCTGTCATGTTATATTAAACATACATACACACAATCTTTTTGCTTATTATAATACAGACTTAAATGTACAAAGATGTTTTCCACTTTTTTTTTCAATCTTTAAACACAACAGCTATAAACCAGAACACATAGCCTATCACCATGCCATAGGACTAAAACAATTATATTTAGCGACAAGTAGAAAGGATTAAATAGTCAAATACAGGAATGAAAACGCAGTACATAGTGTCGCAAACTCAAATCGGCATTTAGATAGATCCAGTGGTTTAAACGGCACATTTTTGCTTATAAAAAAGTGCAAAAAAGATGTGGTTTACAAGTTAAAGCTACAGAATCCCTTTTTTGTTGTTGTTGTAAATGCACCAGTTTTAAAGCCTCCAGACATAAAAACATTTTGTTTAAAAATCTGTATTTCTTAAAAGCATTACAGTGCTTGGCTGAACTCTCCTCCCCATCTGACTGGGGGTGGAAGGGTAGAAACTGATGGCAGGTTAAGGGATACTGTCACTTTAAGAAGCCTGCAGATTGAAGTGTAAACATGGAGAAATCAGGGGCTGATTCTTTAAACTGTGTGAGATATTAACCAGCCACCCTATTATAAAATCAGGAAATCCAAACAGCGATTTACACCGATTAACACCCCCTTTATATATTTTTTACAAAAATACACTGAGAAAATAATCAAACGTTTTCATCTCTCTTGTCTTTTTGTTTTTTAAAAGTGTCAAAAGTCTACATTTAAATATAAAAAATTAAAAGTTAAAACTCTAGCCCTTCAGTGAAGGAGACGGAAAATGGCGTGGGTAACAACTTAAAAAAAATTAAAAAAGAAAAAAAAAAGAAAAAAGATAAAAGGATAAACTTATAAAAGGAAAAATGAGGTCAAAGACAGGAAAGAAAAAAAGGACAAAATTAAAAAAAAATGTTTGGCCGGTATAAATATGTCTACATATAAAATGGCATCTGATTACATTTACAAGGAAAAAAAAAATAAAAGAATGGAGCGTCGGTGAGGGAAAAAAAAAAAAAAAGGTCTTCTCAATGACATCTATAAGGAATAAAAACACACAGAGAAAAAATTTGGTCCTGAATTGTGTTTTTTCAAAAGTCCAGCACAGATTTGAGTTGCGTTTGAATCCTTTAAAGAGTTAAGAATGAAAAGAAGCTGGTGATAATTTCGTTGTAGGAATCAAACAGAGCGCCATCTATCCGCTTTTTATATTACCCTACACTATTTTAAAAACTGCTCAACAGTCTTATACAGAAATCTTCAAAAGATAGACAGGATAACATGCTATATTAACCCCACCAATGAAATAACTCAACACCATCACGATTTCCATTAAGAGAAGAAAAAAACCTCTTTTTTTCCCCCCGAAACCACTCCACGGCCCCTAGACCACATCCCACAGTCTCCTGTCCTCCCGCCTCCGGCTCTGGGTAGCCTCACCTCTCTGAATTTTTTTTTTTTTTTTTCTCTTTTGCAGAGACCCCAGGTAAAGGCCCAGGGCCCCAACCCTCAGCCTGGTGCAGATCCCCCGCAGGGTGATGGGGGCCTCTGCGCCCCGGGTCCTTCAGCGTCCCCAACCCATGCCCGGCTACTGTGGCTTCCAAAGAGGCCCTCAGTTCGTTTCCGAGGCTGGCCTGCGGCTCCATGTACACCTCCTGGGCAGGGAAAGAAAAGAAAAGAAAAGAAAAGAAAAAAAAAAAAAAATCCCAACCAGGTCGCCAGCGTGGAGTCTCTCCTTGCCAATGCTCTCCCCACCCCCCAACACATCTGCCACGGCCAAACGCATCACCCCGGGGCCTTCTGTCTTCATTACGCATTGGAGAAAAAGAAAAAAGAAAAAGAAAAAGAAAAAAGGAGGGGCGAGCAGGGGAGGGGTGCGCTGGCTCCCCCCCCCCCTTCCAAGAAGCAAAATAAAACCAAACAAGAAATCACCACGGTGGTGGAGCGAGAGGGGCGAGATTCCTTCGGTCCCCGGTGGATCAGATCAGCTCGGCTTCTTTTTTGGCTGGGGGTGGGGAGAGCACCCCAAGTCCGGAAGCTCGTTGGCAAGGGAGGGGGGAGTCTCTTCAAGCCAAAAAGGGGGAGGAAACTCCAAGTAGCTTTTTTTTTTTTTCTTTGCCTTCGACAACATCAATAACAACAATAAAAGGTCGCCCCTATCTACCCTCCGCCTCCTCCGCAGCCCCAGCAAGGGGTGGGGGATGGGAGCGCGGGTCACCCGCGCCCCCCGCGGGCCTCTCTCCAACGCCGGGACACGGGCGAAGCCAGCCCTGCCCACTCTCTTCTTCCTCTTCCTCCTCTTCTTCCCCCCCCCTTTCCACTCTCCATCTGTTCTTTTCCTTTTTTTTTTTTTTTTTTCCTTTTTTTCCTCTTTCGTGTTCCTCGCTCTCCTCCTCCTGCCCCACGGCCCTCCTTCTCCCCGGCCCCCCGCGCGCGCGCGCCCTTCAGTAGGTGAAGACCAGGTTGGAGATGCTGGACTCCAGCCAGTCTCCCGAGATCATCTCGCTCACCTCGGGCGTGCAATAGTCCGGGAACTCGAAGTGGGAGCCGGAGCCGGGTTCGAAGTTAAAATCCAGGTCCCGGTCGAGCGCGGACGAGGAGCTGAAGCTGCCCAGAGACATGCTCTCAAAGTTTGAGCTGGGGTTCAGGTCCAGGAGGTCGTCTTCGAACTCGTCGTCGGACGACGAGGAGCCGGACGACGACGACGACGACGAGGACGACGAGTGCGACGACGACGCGTGCGAAGGCGCGCTGGACGGGGCGGGCGAGGCTGCGCGCAGGCTGGCGTAGCCGCGGTGGTCGGCGGGCGAGCGGCCGGCGGCGGGCGAGGATGCTGCGCTGCTGCGGCCGCTCAGGCTCGGGCCGTCGGGCGAGCACCCGGCGCCGCCATCCTCGTACAGCCCCAGGGGGTCGCTGGGGTCCGCGCCCGTGCCCAGACCCCCGACGGGCGACGCAGAGGCGCCCAGGCCCCCGAACAGGTAGATACGCTTCACCTTCTTGTCGGCCAGGTGCTTGGCCGGGGCGGTCAGCGCGCCGCCGCCCGCGGAGGAGGAGGAGGAGGCGGCGGAGGCCGCGCTGGGAGTCCGCACCTTGTAGACGGCCGGGGGGTCCCCCAGGGGCAGCAGCGCGGCCTGCTCGGCGGAGAATTGCGCGGCCGAGGACGCCTTGCCGGCCGCCAGGCTGAGCTTGGAGTGCGGCTTGCCGGCCGCGCCGCCCGCCACTTTGGAACCGCTGCTCTTCTTGGGCGCGGGCTTGGAGCCGGCGCCTCCCGCGTGGCCGCTCCCGCTGCCCCCGACCTTGTCGCCCTTGTCCCCGGCCTTGGCCGCCCCGGCCGCGGCCGCGGCGCCCGCGCCGGCGTTGCCTGACTTCACCTTCTTCCTGGGCCGGTACTTGTAGTCGGGATAGTCAGCCATGTGCTTGAGGCGCAGCCGCTCCGCCTCCTGGATGAACGGGATCTTGTCGCTGTCCTTGAGCAGCTTCCAGCGTTTGCCCAGCCGCTTGGAGATCTCGGCGTTGTGCATGTCGGGCGACTGCTCCATGATCTTGCGCCTCTCGATCTGCGACCACACCATGAAGGCGTTCATGGGTCTCTTGATGTGGCCGCTGGGCGTCTTGCACCAGCTCGGGTCGTCCGCCTTGCCGCCGGTGGACGCGGTGGAGCCGGGCGTCGGGGAGGACGCGATGCCCAGCTCCAGGCCCGCGCCCGAGTCCGAGCTCTCCCCGGCCAGCAGCGCTTCCGTGTTCTCCGCGTTGTTGGTCTGCTGCACCATGGCTCGCCGGGCGCCCACGCGCGTTCACAGCCTCGCGGCGCGATCGCCGGGCCCTGCGGGCTCCCCGGGGCCGAGCGCACGCCGGGCCGGGGCGCGGAGACGAGGGTCCCCCGGCTGCGGGCCGCCTCCCGCCGCCCGAGCTCCGCGTCCCTCCGTGCTGCTTGCCGCGCCGCGGGGCTCGGGGTGCGGGCGCCGAGGTTCTCGCCGCGACGCCGGTGGCCGGAGCTTCTTCCAAAGGCAAGTTTCTCGCCGCCTCCCGGGCGAGTCTTTTTTTTCTTTTTTTTTTTTCTTTTCTCCCTCCCCCTGAAGCGGTGGGTCTCGGTTCCCGAGCGCGCCGGGGAGCTCAGGGAAGCCACATCGCTTCTATGGTTTAACTCTCTTTCCTACACTGCAGAGCCACGGCGCCTCTGGCTCCAGGACTCTCTGTGGGCGGAATCGGCGCTAAGGAGTTTGTGCAATTATTTTGTTGCAAGGGAAGAAGCCAAAAAGCTTGCATGCAACAGACCGGCATGAATAAATGGATGTTTCTCCCTCCCCTCCTGCAAGAAGGCGAGCTAGTGCCCGCAGAGTTCCTCCGCTGCAGACTCTTTAAAAAAAAGGAGGGGGGGCGGAAAAAAAAAAAAAGCGTGCAAGAACTAGAGCCCCGGGAGGGAGACAGCCTTCTGGCCCACACTCGGTTTCCCTGGCTGCAGCTTAGAGCAGACCCCAATTCCGCCTCGCGCCGCTTTATCCTTTCGCAGACCCGGCCACAGCCAATCAGCCGCTGTAACTAACGCTTCCTCGTGCCAAGCCCCTCCCCCGCCCTTCCCATTGGCTTGGAACCCGATGCAATAATAATCTCCGCGTGCAATGAGAGGCTCCAAATCTGACCTCATTCCAATTTACAGAGCAAACTTTTTAAAAGGGCTGGAAGTACAGCTGAGATTTCTGCTGCCTCTTTTTTTTTTTCCTTTTGCTGGTTGCGCGCGCGCGCGCGCGTGCGTGCGTGCGTGCGTGTGTGTGTGAGCGCGCGCGCGTGTGTGAAAAGGCTATTAATGCATGAAGTTATTAAGGGGAGAGACGGAAATGTATTCTAGCCATTATGTTAGATAACAAGGGGCTTGGAAGGGGGGAGTAAGGGTGGAATACTGTAAATGGAAGCTTTCTGCTTAAAAGCTGAGTGATTATTTTTATTAGTTCTTTTCAGTGTTGGAATAAAGAATCAGCCTTTGGTGCAAAATCTTTTCTCAGCTCCTTAAAGCCAGAGATGCAGAGGGTTGGGGTCGGGGGGGGCACCACAATAAATCAATGGATATTGAAAACCATTAAAGTGGCACCTAGACACCTGTCATCACAATTATTTTAACAACTCTAGGCACAGCACAGACATTGGTGTATTGTGTAAATCCCTTCAGGATGGTGTTTGTGCTGTTTGTGAAAGGCAGAGGACTTTTTGCAGTAATTGCTTATTCTCTTAACCAAACAAAGGTTAACTAGTTATTTAATGATTTCAGCTCCCCTATAAATCCTAGATACCCAAACAAGGAGCTTTCCCTTGAAACGCTGAGGCAGTGCTCCCTAATTACCTCAATGGGAGACTTTGTGTAGTTTTGTATAGGGCGATCATGGTGAACAGAGGATGGAAATTGACTTTACTTTCTAAATATTTGTTTTCCACACTTTCTAAAGGATAGATGGGTTCACACTCCACTCCTTCCCTCAAATCCCCACTTTTTTTCTCTTTTACCCAATTTCTCCTATATGTGTGCTATTCGGAGTAAATGGGACAAAAAGCAAACAAACAAACAAAAAACCGAGAAAAGAAACTGACCGTGGGGGTGGGGAGAGGGAGTAACTGAATCCATCTTAGGCCTGACTGCTGATCTTTCCTTCTGGCTGTAAGGATGAGAGCGGGGTCTCAGTTGTTCTCCGAGATATGGGAAGTCTGGGAGTAGCTATAGAGAGGCTGATTGTTAAAGAGTGTGAGATTATAAACCAGGGATGTGTCCCATGCCCTTTGAGAACGCAAACACCTTTCCCTTGAAAATGTAAATGCCAGTTCTAGTAAAGTAGCATGTTGTTTAGAGATTAATATTATATAAAATATATAATTAAATTATATATTTAAAAAGCTCATTTGGTGACCGAGGTCTGTCATCCCAGCAGTTGGGAGGATCAGGAGCTCAAGGTCATTCTCTGCTGCAAGAGTTCCAGGACAGCATCGGCTACTTGAAACCCTGTTTCAAAAACAACAACAGGAAAAAAAAAAGCAAAAACCCACAATGTAAAACGTGGTGCAGAGAAGGTGCTTGGGTATTCAGAATATGTGATAATTTATTTGACCACGATACAAATCACCTCTTTCTTAAGATCTGAAAATTAGAATTCTAGTTAAAAATGACCTTTCATAACATGCTAATAAACTGATTTTTTTCAGGCCACTGATAGGTAGTGGGGTCCAATTTAAAGTTGGCTTAGGATTGGAGTCACACTAGCTCTGGGTGGTGTATTTCCACTTACCTTGTCAAACTTTAAAGTATGCAGGCTGGCAAGAGGCCCGGGGTGTCAGAGTTAGAAATTTACTGGAAAGAGCACCCTATAGGGGCAGCTGATTGGAGCTCTAAGATCAACCACAGGAAGAATGTTTTTGTGGGTAAAAGCAAATAATTTTTGACCATCTGCTATCTGTATGCCCCCCCCCTATTTTTTCTAGGAGGGAAAATCCTAAAATAACACTCCAACCCCCCACAAAGACAGGATTTTTGCATAATAATGGCAATGTGTTATCGTGGTTTTTTTTTTTTTTCTGGTATAAACCCTTGAAATGTTACCAACCTACCATCTAAGATGTTTGTTATCTATGAAATCAATATTTTCATTATGCTCAATGAGAAGGTGTTTATGGGGTGATTTGTAACAAATAATGTTTAAGAGGATGTAACTATTTTGATTAATGTGGTTGAAGTGAATACCAATGGAGTTGTTATTTCTACTGACATTAATGCTTTTAATTTAACCTTTAACATTTAACCTTTTAATACAATGAGCAAATGTAGACGTTAAAGCAGCCATAGTAATTATGCTTAGGCTTAATGTACAGATTTTATTTAGAAAAGTAACAAGGGGTCACTGACCTAAATTCTTTTGTTAGGTATATTTTCTGTATCTCAACAAACCTAACAGATTTTATGACATGTCTTATAGTCTATGCCACTGGAGAAAAGGTTTTTTTTTTTAGGAAAAAAAATTATTTTTGTGTGTGTGAGTACAGGTACCACTCCACACAGCCAGTCAGAGGACAACCTGCAGGAGTCAGTTTTCTCCCTCTACCTTGTGGGTCCCAGGGAACCACTTAGGTTGTCAGGCTTGGCAGCAAGCAGGCCCTTTCACTTATAGAGCCATCACCCAGTCCTTCCTCATCCATCCTCCCCCCCTCACTGTGAGGTGCTTCCCTGTTTCAAAGGTGTTGAAATGAAAAAGTTTCTCTTAGAACTGTTGAAATATGGGTTAGTAATTTTTATTGACCTATTACACAATTACAGAATATATATGTCTATGTAACATAGATTTGAGTGCTTGGACTTCTTGAAGTGGGGCTGTTTTTGGTTCTTACAGCTCTTAGAATGTAGCAAAACATGTGACCAGTGGCTTTTAATTAAAGTCATCTTTCAACTGAGTAAAGTGTATGCACATCAGAATGCACTGGGCTTAACACCAAATGATCCCCCATACCAGCTATCTGGCCCCTAGTAAATCAGTACTCTGTTCCCTCTGCTGGCTTGAGCACATCAAGTCATTCTTAGTGCTGCTCTTATAAGTGTATTAACAGAAAGTCAAGATCATTTTGCAAACAAGTCCAGTCTTAGAATAATCAGCTAATGGTCTTTACAGGAAAAGATGTTAGATCTTTGAAATTCTGAATTAAGCCAGATATTTTATTTACTTTATTCCATTAAAAGGAATCCATTTGACATGGAATTCTATTTGCTAATTCATTTCTTTTGCTCCTACACCCTTGCACAACAAAAGCCCCACACCTATAAAACAGTATGGATTGTGGATGGGAAGATTTAATTCCACTACTTAAGATGTTCCTATAGCATGGGGGGGGGACCTGGATGAAAATTAGTTTTACAAATCTGGCTTTGCACGGATTTTCAAGGCTTTTGCTTCCTTTGGCTTGTTGAAACGGTGATTTTTGGAGCTGGCCTGCTTGAGCATTAAGTTCAAATGACTAGACTGGGGAAAGCCCTATTGTTAATTCCTTGACATGGGGAGACCTGAGCAGCTTGCACTGCATCCTTAGGGCTGAGGAAGATGTTTTGCAAATGGGGGTGGGGGTGTGGGCGAGGGTTGTACAGAAACAGTACGTTTAATTCTCCTTTGAAAAACACTAAGCACGAATAAGTGTAATCTGTGGTTTATTTTCACTGTTAGAATACACTGAGAAAAGACCCTATTTCTATGAATTTAACCACTTTCTCTCCCCTCATGACCAGCAGCCTCAGGTCACCTCCTCAGAGCCGCGCCAATCAACGCCAATCCAATGCTCCTTTCTTCCGGACTTCTTCATGAGCGCGAGCAGAAAACGAATGTTTGCATGAGCCTGGAAGATGAACATGAACGGCTGTTTCCCCCAGGCCTGGCACACCCACCTAGCTCTACCACGGAGAGGACAGACAGCGCCGCGGCCCTAGAGAAGCGGCCGCCAGGTGGCAACGCTGAGCCTGCGTGCGCCCGCGGCGTGGGAAAAGGAGGGGAAGGCCACACTCCCTCTTCCTCCCAGAACCATCACCCCACCCCCATCAAACTTCACCTACTCAGGGTAGCGGCTTAAAAAGGCGCAGCAGAGCATAGGGTGTGTCGATGAATCCTGGTCCTTTTCCCCTCCAGATACCCAACCTCCGCCCGTTTGCTTGAACCCCGCTTTGGAGGTGGTAACTAGACGCAGAGAGGATGGCACGGGTGTCCATGCTCCGGACATCTCCCCGGGCACGAAGGAGCAAGAACGAGGCTTCTCCGCCTGTTGCGCTCAGCTTCGGAGGGTGCATGACCCAAGGGCTCCCAAAGGCTACCCTTGTTTCTAAAAGGAAAGGGTGGCCGGGCATGCCCTGCGCCGCACAGCGCCTGGAGTCCTGCCCCTAGCCCACCGGGATCCGGCTGCTCAGCCCCATCAACAGTTGCAACCCACTCTGCCCGGCCGTGCTGTCGTCCTTCCTACAGAAGCCGAGGCTGGACGATCCTGGCAGCGACACGAAGTTCACGGTCCGGTCCGCAGAGGCTGGCAACGCCCCCGCGCCCGCTCCCGGGCCTCCTTTGAAGTTGCAGCGCGCGCTTCCCGCGCGGGGTGGGGAACGGATGGCTCCACCAGCTCGGCTCCTCCCATCCCACCCTCCTCCATCACCCCCTTCCCCCACTGCATCTTTCCTCGTCCCACCCTTCCCATCTCAGACCTCCCCTGTCGCGCCCCTTTCCCATCCCACTCCTCCCCAACTACCAGCCAGTCCAGGGGCTCTGGGGTTCAGTTCCGCCGCTGACCGGAACCGACCCCCTCCTTGGTCTCCCTCCCCCGTGCGTTCTTGGGTACCTAGCACCCCATTATCCCGGGTGAGCCTCCCGCGGGTCTCCACGAGAGAGGCCCTCCCAGGGCTCCTTCCCTAGGGCAGAGCGAAGGAACAGGACACTTCGGTCCCCCTCCCAGTCCTCGGGCAAGCGGTGACCGAAAAGGAAGGAAGGTTGAGGGGGTGGGGTGTGCCACTGAGTCCGCAGCGGGCCTCGGAGGCGCCCAAAGTGCCAGCAGCCCTGGCGCGTGGGTCTCCAGCAGGTGGATAACCGGGAGGCTGTGCCCGGGTTTCGCTTTGTCCTCCTTCCTGGTTGCCTGTGTCTTTCAGCCGGGATCCGCCGCAGACCGCCCTGCGCAGGCCTGAGAGCCGGGCATCCCGAGCTGACCCCTGCGCCCCGACACCACCCGGGTGGCCGCAGCGCGCGGCGTGGGTGGGGCATGCCCCGTGGACTCCCCGCCCCCAAGTCCGTAGCCAAGTACGCGCATTGAGTTTGGACGACACCCACTCATCCCCCGCCCCCCCCCCCCCCCCCCCC
This sequence comes from Nannospalax galili, assembly GCF_000622305.1. Lineage (NCBI taxonomy): Eukaryota > Metazoa > Chordata > Mammalia > Rodentia > Spalacidae > Nannospalax > Nannospalax galili. The sequence continues at coordinate 1,119,632 of NW_008331547.1, forward strand.
CAAAAAAGAGAGGAAAGCTGCTGATTTCGTTCACGGAAAAAACAAAAAGCACGCTTCCAGTAGAGCGACCCGGAGTAGGTCGCGAGTGGCCTGGTGCAGAGCAGCCTGTGCAAGGTCAGAAAGACGGGGGGGGGGTGGTGAGTGGAGGGAGGGCGCAGGGCTGCGGAGGGGCGAGACGGCCACCGAAGCTGCAAGTGCCGCGGGCGGAGGAGGGGCCGGCGGGCAGCTGGCGCGGGGCTCGCGGGTTGCGCCTGGCACCGGGCCGTCTTCTCCCCGCCCTTCCCCTCGGGTTCCTCGCGGAGGGCACCCTGCACCGGGGCGCAGACTGCGCTGGGGGCGCTCGCGGGCATGGGATGGGCGGGGTGCGGCCGGGACCAAAGAACCCAGTGCCCCACACCGCGTAGGGCGTGCTGCACACCTGGCACCCGGGCCTCGCCATCTGCTCCGAACTGCCGCCTAGGCCCAGGAGAAAGATAAGAGGACCACGTGGCAGGGGTGGCTCCGTGTCCACTACCACTTGAACTGTCAGCGTGGTTAGTGCCCTACTGTGTGCCCCGCGCAACCTCAGAGCCTCCAGCTGCTGGCTACAGGAACTGCACCGTCTATTCTGCAAGAGTCCTGTGCATACTGTGAAATAGAGTCGTTGAACTGTAAGGCAGAGGCAAATTAGCCTTTGCAAAGGGGGTGTTTTAGACGGCTTGGGGGCCGTCTAAAAGGGGGATCAGATGTCTGATCATTTTCGCCCCCACTATTCCCGGAAGCATGAAACTCCCCACACTGTCTGTTCCACACAGAATACAGATTGAAATTTAAAATAAAGGCGTGTGTGATGGCACACACCCGTAAATCACAACAGTTGGTGGAGGAAAGAGGATTGCCACAAGTTGAAGGCCAGCCTGGGATACAGAAGACTCAAATAAAATGAAAAAATAAAGATGAACTTTTTTTTTTTTTTTTTTTTTTTTTTTTTTTTTTTTTTTGAGACAGGGTCTCCCTGTAGCCCCAGTTGTCCTGGAGCTCAGGATGTAGACCAGGCTGGCCTTGAACTCGCAGAGATCCACCTGCCTCTGCCTCCCAAGTGCTGGGACTACAGGTGTGTGCCACCACACACGGCCTGAAGATGAATAACGGCTAGTTCGTGCAATACCCAATTGTAATTCATTTCACAAATACCAGATACAATATTTGTGATCTGCCCTGTAACAAATACTGTCTAAGATGTTTTGTGAGATCAGGTCTCCTCCAGCCCATGCTCACCTTGAGCTGTGTGGCTAGGATGGCCTGGAACTCATTTTCTTACCTCCAGCTCCCAAGTAAGTACTGCAATTACAGGCCTGCACCGCCACACATTGTGTAACACAACTAAGTGAAAGTTTGTATGTGATATAACCTACTATATGTGTACTTTTTAAAAATCAACATAATACTTAAACATAAATAGCATAACACAAAAGTACAATCTTTATAATGTATAATAAAACCATATATTTCAAATATGCGTGGTGCTGGGCCATGTAAGCCCAGCAACTGGGAAGCTGAGACAGGGGAATCACTGAGTTGGAGGCCAGCCTAGGCTACATAGTGAATTCCAAGCCAGCCTGGGCTACCTAACCAGACCCTGTTTCACAACAACAAACAAAAAACAGGGCCAGCAAAATGGCTGACGGAGTAAACACACTTGCTGGATGACCTGAGTTTAATCCCCAGAACCCACCTTAAAACATGCAGTGGCAGTCATCTGTGATCCCAAGTAAGCAAGGGATGTGGGAGGTGGAGACAGGAGCCTCATGGAAGGTCAAGGCCAGCTAGCTTGGAGTACTTAGCACAGCCGGAAAAACAGACCTGCCTGAACAGGGTGTGAAAGTGAGAACTGACTCCCAAAGGTTATTGTCTGACCACCGTATATACCCATGCCTGTGGCCTGCATGCCAACACACACGCACACACATACACATGCTCACGCAGGTACACAAACACACCAATAATAAAATTTTACAAATTTAAAACGTGTACATGGCAAGGTTACATTTTACTGGGACAGAAATGTCCAAAAAAAAAAAAAAAAAAAAATCCAGAATTCTCCCTGAGGAGTACCACAGAGATTTGAGTTTGCACTATAGCTGCCAGACCAGTGCCAAAAGAGCAAGGATTCTGCTGACATCTGATTCCTGTACTGAATGTGTTGGATTCTTGGGATAAACCAGGCCCCTGGCAGTGGTACTTAAGTGTTTGTGAACCTTTCCATCACTGGCCGTGGATTTGGTTGCTAACTTCCTTTGGCTACCAGGACATTAGCAAGTCGCTGTAAGGAACTGGCTCAGAATTATGGAGGCCTAATAAGTCTCAAGATGTGTGCTCACCAGGCTGGCGACACAGGAATCAATGGCATGGTTCTAGTCAAAAGGTAAAAATGATGCCCCACTCTGCAGGCAGCTGCACAAGGGATGTTACCCCCTGTGCATGTGGGAGAGGACCAGTCATTTAAATCTGTTCAGCCCTTTCATATCCACACTGCAGAGGGCAATCCACTTCCCTCAACCTGTAGATGGAAATATTAAACCAAAGCACTGTCACGGATATTCCCCAGGATGTTTCAGCAAATACCTGACCTCATTGACCAGTCAAGTTGACACATAAAATTAACCATCCCGGTGACTAACATCTTAGAGACGTACTCAGGGATGGCTTTTATGCATTGTTTGAATAAGTAGGCCAGAGAAAGTACGTTGTTGGGAAAATGGAAGGATCTTCAGCCTTCCCTTCTGATATCCCAGCCCTCAAGCCTATAAATAATAGCAAGGCTCCATCAATTACTATTATTTTGGGTTTTTTGAGACAAGGTTCACTATGCAGCCCTGGCTGGCCTGGAACTCAGTATGTAGACCAGACTAGCCTTGAACTCACAGAGATCTGCCTGTCTCTGCCTCCCAAGTACTGGAATTAAAGGCATGCACCACCAAACTTGGCTAGCACTAATAAACTTACCCCCTTAGAGTAATAGATACACACACGTAATTAAAATGCACATTATCCAAGAAAGTATTTTATTGAGCTACTGTTAAGCATTATGGCTGGCAGTTCTTGTGTGTGTACATGCATGCACATGTGAGTGTGGTGTATGTATGATGCATGTTCACCTGTGGATGCATGTGCAGATACATGTGTGTGTAGGCCTCAAGTTTACATAGGGTATCTGGCTCACTTGCCCCAGGGAACCCCTCTCTGCCTCCCTCCCAACAGCTTGGAGCACAGGTTTCTCCCACACCTGCCTGGTTTTATGTGGGTGCTGGGGATCTGAACTCGGGTCGTTACATTTGTGCTTCAGCTAGTGCTTCATCTATTGAGTTGAAGATCTTTATGATACCTTTTCCTGTGTGTTGGAATAGGTCTGAACATGAGCACAGGAATTAGGGGCAAGGTAAAGAGAAATCTCTGAGAGATGAGAACTTGAGCATAATGCTCTCAATTAAAGAGGATCGTGTGACAGAGGAGAAAAGGAAGAAGCAAGGGTAATATCTGCTGCCCTCTTTAAACATACTGCTTTAATTTCTTGGGACTGGAAAGTCCCTGATGTTAATATGCAAGATTGTATCAACTAAGATTACTTAGAGCTTAAGGTATGTTATAGCTTAACTCAGAATAGATATAGCTTTCTTTTTTTTATGTACATGCCTCAAGGGGAAATAGAAAAAAAAAGTTTCCTAAAACTCTATGCCATGCAATTGAAGGATATTCTTCACTGACCTTCCTTTAGAAGTCATTTTATTACAGTAACGATTGCCTGTTGGATTGGATCAAAATTAAAGTTTCTAGCTCTTAGAATTTGGAACTTTTAAAAGAAAACAGTAACCAAAGACTGCCAGGTCTTCATGTTGGTTCAGGCACTCCTTTCTGAGTTTGCCGAGACAGGATGAATGGTGCCGAGTTCAGACATTTCCTGAGAGATCAACGGCTCAACACATTAAAGTTGTTGTCTTACTAATTTCGTGTGTGTGTGTGTGTGTGTGTGTGTGTCAGAGGACAGCCTAAGTGTTGTTCCTCACATGCTGTCTACCTTGTTTTTGTTGGTTTTTGGTATTTTTAAGACAGGGTCTCTCTGTAGCCCCTCTCTGGAACTCCCTATGTAGATCAGGATGGCCTCAATCTCACAGATATCCTCCTGCTTCTGCCCCCCAAGTGCTGAGATTAAAGCGTGTGCCACCACATCTGGCTATCTTGCTTTTTTGAGACAGGGTCTCTCATTGGCCTGGAGTTTGCTAAGTAGGCTAGGCTGGCTGGCTACTGCACCCCAGGGATCTGCCTGTCTCTGCCTCCCCAGTGCTGGGATTACAAGTGCATATTGCCACACCTAGCTTTTTTACTGTGTGGGCTCTCAGCATTCATCTAAGGTCCTCATGCTTGTTTGGCAAGCACTTTACTAAGCTGTCTCCCTAGCCCCCATTTAAAGTCATTTTGTACCGACTTGAGTCTACTGCAAACCTCAGTGATCCCTTCCTTGGCGGAGTCTCAGGCTGAGTGGTTCTGCAGATCAAATGTGGTGTCCTTTGTTGCCAGGTGTCCTAGTTTGTTTCTCCATTGCTGTGACAAAACACTCTGACCAAAACCAACTTGGGGAGGAAAGGATTTACTCAGCTTACATCTCCTGGGTCACAATTCATCAGGGAGCCCAAGGTAGGAACTCAGGGCAGGAACCTGGAAGCAGGAGCTGGAGCACAGGCCACAGAGGAACTCTGTTTACTGACTTGCTCCCCAGGCCGGTGCACAGCCTGCTTTCTTATGCAACACAGGCCCACCTGCCCAGGGGTGGCACCACCCACAGTGGGCTGGGCCCTCCCAAATCACTCAACAATCAAGAAAATGCCCCACAGACGTGGCCATAGGTCAGTCCAATAGAAGTAATTCTCCAATTGAGGCTCCCTCAACCCAGGTGTGTCAAGTTGACACTAAAGGTATCAGCACACCATGGAAGAGGAATGGGGGAGGGAGAGGGAGAGAGAGGAGAGAGTTTTATTGGGGATGGGCCCAGGGCCTCCGGCATGCTAATAAGCACTAGCTCTAAGCTAAACTCTGTCTCTTACTCCTTCACTCTTCTTTTTTCTTTCTTTGGCAGTGCTGGGGCTTGAACCTACCGTCTCAGGCTGCCACTGAGCTACAGCCCTGCAGCAGTCACTCACGCGTCAACACCTCTTCCTAGAACTGACAGTGCTGATGCTCACAGCCCAATGGGCATAATTAGGCTCATGACCCAGCCTAAAAAGCTTAGAAATATGACTTGCCCTTTAACATTTTTACTTATTTATTTTTATTTTATGTGTATGAGCGTTTTGCCTCTATACTAAGTACACATAATGCCCTCAGAGGTCAGAAGAGGGTGTTGGATCCTCTGGAGCTAGAGTTAAAGGTGTGAGCTGACACATGGGTGCCGAGAACTGAGCAATCCAGTCCTCTGCAAGAGCAGCTAGGGTTCTTAACCATGGAGTCATTTCTCCAGCCCCATGGCTTGCTCTTCTGTCTCAGGAAAGAAGAAATGTAGGAATGAATGAGTATTAGATACTTGCTCCATATTACCCATATAATCAATTAACTCCCCAGAAGTTTAAGTAAATACTATTGTCCTTTTAGCTGTAATATAAAAAAATCAATTCTGTGCTCTGTCAGTACATTCTTATACTTGGACTACACTACCTTAGGCTATTGGAGGTTTTTAAGGCTTTTTTATACTTTAATTTTTTTAATTTTATGTGTATAAGTAAGTATATTGCCTACATGTATGTAAAGTGCACCCATGCTGTGCAGTACCTATGGAGGCTGAAAGACAGCGTCAGATTCCCTGGAACTGGAGTTAAGGATGGTCATTAGCTATCATATGGGTGCTGGGAATCCATCCCCAGATCTCTTAACTGCCGTGCCATTTCTCCACCCCAATCTGTTGGTTGTTTTTAAATCATAAGAGCTTAACAAGAAGATCACTAGACACAGGGACCCTTCCACTTAGGCAGAAGACTATCATCCGGAGAAAAAGATGACAGATTACAAAAGCATCTTCAGCGTTATCAGTGATCTACAGGAGGGGCTTCTGCTAAAGCCACTGAGTGCTTGTGGGCCCACAAGTTTGTAAAAGTAGGGTGAAATCCAGTACCTACTCGGCCTAGCTCATCCCCCTTCCAGACTGAGGCACAGATGAGTCACTGTGTTTATCCTTTCCTCTTGAGTCACCTTGGATTCCAGGAACAACAGGACCCTCTCTTGATGAGGGACATGTCCTGAGAGATCTCTCAAGTGCTGTTTGTCTACAGGACATTCCACTCCCAGGATGAGAGCAGCTATCTAAGGTGCAGATCATTTTGTAGGAACCAGATTGGTTCCTCCTTGGGAAATGACAGCAATTTAACAGATTGATTAACAGATCAGCAATGTATCAGACCCAGAGCTGAGACAACACTGGACAGGCTCTTTGCCTTGACATCTCCTCACCTTGGAAGGGGGCAGCTGCCCAGGTGTAGAGGATGTGCCTTGGAGCAGAAGTAATCTAGGAACTAGATTATCTCCTTGAACACTAACTGTGGCAGGATTCCCTTTGACAACCTTGCAGAACCAGCACTGAGACAATCATCGACCAGACCACACCTCGACCAAGACTAGAAAGCAGAAGAAATAAAGTTGAGAAAGAGGAAAGCCTTTACAACAGGAGCTTTGATTGCTGGTCATTTTGTTTCCCAGGTGTGTTTGCTGAGTCTTTGCACAAGCATCCAAAGAGAGAGAGCGGGAGGAGGAGGGAGGGAGGGAGGGAGAGAGAGAGGGAGAGAGAAAGAGGAAACATACTAAGGGAAAATACAGATGTTTTTGTGGCCATGTGGGTTGAATCACCAAATGGCAATCTACAGATCACCAGGAACAGCCATTTCCCCCACAGCATATTCAGGGAGTTCTGGTGCAATATAGAAAGCACAAAGAAATCAGCTACAGACCAAGTCATGCTAGGGGAAGGGACATACAAAACCAATCCTATCTCCAGCCACTTGTTAGCTAGTGCTGCGTGTGTGTGCGCGCGCACACGCACACACACACACACACACATCTCCCTTTCAAAATAACTGTCAGATTTTGAAATGTTAGCTAGTGCTGCGTGTGTGCGTGCACGCACACGCACACACACACACACACACACACATACACACACACACACACACACATCTCCCTTTCAAAATAACTGTCAGATTTTGAACCTGGGGAATAAATATAAAAGCTAATCTCCAAATCTGTGATGAGGAGAATTTTCAGGGTGGAGGTAAAAGAGGAAGATGCTTGCCAGACTCTCCGTCAAAACTACAGGGAGGAGCTAGAGATGGAGTTCCATAGTGGAGCCCTGGCCAAGCAGGCAAGAGACCCTGGGCATGATCTCTAGCACTGTGAATGACAGAGTATAAGTAGAGGGTCTGGGCTGGAATGGCAGAAGGAAATTTAATTTTCAAGTGTTTTTAGAATATTCATTAATATTAAAATGCGGCAGATACACAATTCTTTTTAAATGTTTGTTTTAAATCAAACCAGTAAATTTCCGAAGATTAGTATGTCACAGAGTATGTCTCTAATCACATCGAGATTAAATGAAAAATCAACAATGAATGGTTATCAGCATATCCCAAGATGTTTGAAAATTAAGGAACATACTTTTTAGAAGCCACACTTCAAAGGTGAACTTGAATTTGGATTTCAGCCGAAGTAGAGGGAGTAAATTAAACCCAGTGAAAGCCAAAGGAGGAACAATTACAAAGATAAGTACAGAAATCAATGAAATAGAAATCAGATGTGCTACAGAGAGAAAGACGTTCTTGGAAGTGATTTATACTCCTAGCAAGACTAAAAAAGAAAAAACCCCACACAGATGACCAATACCTTAAATGTATATCCATACAGATTACAGAGACATAGAGAGAGAGAGAGAGAGAGAGAGAGAGAGAGAGAGAGAGAGAATACATCTCCAAAAGACGTTCTTGGAAGTGATTTATACTCCTAGCAAGACTAAAAGAAAAAACCCCACACAGATGACCAATACCCTAAATGTATATCCATACAGATTACAGAGACATAAAGAGAGAGAGAGAGAGAAATGGGGGCTGGGGAGATGGCTCAGTTGGTAAAGAGCTTGCTGAGAAACATGATGACCTGAGTTTGGCACCCAGAATTCACATAAAAAAGCCAGGTGCAGCAGTGCTTGCCTGTAATCCCAATGTTGGGGCAATGGAGACAGACAGGTCCCTGGGGCCACTGGCCAGCTCGTCTAGCCTACCTGACAAGGTCCAGCCAATGAGAGACTTTGTCTCAAAAAATAAGATAGTGCCTGAGAAATAACACCCAAGGTTGACTTCTAGTCTCCACTAATAAGCATGCGTATGCACATACACATGAATACGTGTATGAGCATGCACACACAGTGAGAAGAAATAACTGCTATATGTTAGTGAACTAATAATTTGAAGGAAATGAGACAATTTCCTTCAAACCACAACTTATGACAGTTGATATGAAAGGAAAAAAATAATTCTTTATTAAATAAATGGGGCCCATAATATAAAAGCCTTTCCACCACAAAAATTCAGATTCTCAGACAACTTTCCGAAGAGTTTTACAAGGAAAATTTCAAAGGCTAGAAAAAGAGAGGATGTTTCAGAATTTTATGAGGCCATATAATTTCAAAACCTGAACCAAGCAAGGATATAATGGAAAGAGAAAATTAATGCTCCAAATATACCCTGTGAACAAAGATGCAAAAGTTTTCAATAAAATATTACTGCATGAAGTCCAGCAATATGTAAAGGGCAACACCATGGATCTTACCGAAGTGAGGTTTACTCTAGAAATGCAGGATTGGCTTAACACAAAAGTAAATTAAAATAATCCACCGCAATGATAGGAGAGAAAAACCACACAGCCACCTCAGCAGATACCCAGAAAATATTTGATACATTTCACATCCAGTTAGGATAAATGCTCATGAAAACGTGGAAAAGGAGGGAACTTTCTCAGTATGGTAACTTAGAACATTACATGTAATGGAGTGTGTGTGTGTGTGTGTGTGTGTGTCTGTTTGTCTGTCTGTCTGTCTGTCTCTATAAGTGTGGGATGTGTAGAGGTCAGAGGACAACCTTCCACCTGGTTGGAGACACAGTCTCTTTGTTCACCACTGTGTATATGCTCCAGGCTAACTGGCCATTGAGCTTCTGGGGGTTCTCTTGACTCTCCACCCCTCCTTCTCTTCACAGGAGCACTGGAGTAACAGGTACATGCTGTTGTGCCTCCATCTCCCTCCCTGGTTTATTTATTTTTACTTCTTGTGTCTGAGTGTTTTGCCTGCATGTATGTAAGTGCACCACATACATGCCATGCCTGCTGAGGCCAGAAGAGGGTGTTGGAGGCCCTGGAACTGAAGTTACAGACTACCGTTAGCCGCCAGTGCTCTGCAAGAGCAGCCAGTGCTCTTAACTGCTGAGCCACGTCTCCAGCCCCTACCACACCTAGTTTTATGTGGGTTTTGTGGATTTGAACTTAGGACCTCATGCATACATGGTGAGAACTTTACACACTGAGCCACCTACACAGACCCCATGTAATGGAGTTTTGAATACTTTTTGACTGTGGTAGAAAGTAACTCAAAGATACCCAGTTTTATCACTTATGCTCAGATATTCTACTAGAAATCCCACTCAGTGTAAAAAAGCAAGAAATAGTAATGTAACCATATAAAGATTAGAAAAATAAAATTATCTTTATTTCCAAGTGACATAATTTTGTATACAGAAGATCCAAAAAAGCCTTTGCACAGTTTAGATCTGGAATGCCCTGAAGGCCCTTGTGTTAAGGACTTGACCCTCAGCCTGCTGCTGATGGAAGTAGATGAACCATAAGGAGCTGGGGCCCGGCCTTTGAGATGGCTCAGAGAGTAAAAGAACTTGTCATGTAAGCCTGACAACCTGAGTTTGGTCCCCAGAACCCATGGTGACAGAGAAAACTGACTCCCAGAAAATTGTCCCCTGATGTCTGTATGTGTGTTGTGATATGCGCACACCTGCACACACACACACACACACACACACACACATACACATATACACACACACTCATCATGTATGCACCAAGAATAATGAATAAAAGTTTTTAATAAAGAGTTGGCAGGGCTGAAGAGATGGCTCAGCAGTTAAGAGCACTGGCTGCTCTTGCAGAGGACCCGGGTTCAATTCCCAGCACCCACAGGGTGGCTAACAACCATCCATAACTCTAGTTCCAGGGGAACCCAATGCCCTCTTCTGACCTCCATGGGCATTGCACAACATGGTGCACTTACACACATGCAGGCAATACACTCATACACATAAAATAAAAATAATAAAATATTAAGAGTTGGGACCTAGGGAGAGGTCTTCAGGTAAATGGGGAAGGCCCTCACAGGGACTCATGGGACACAGGCTTTTCCTCTCCCTCTCATTGCATCTGGCTATGAGGTTAGCAGTCTGGCTCCACCAGCCTTTCCTACTACAATGCGTTGCCTTGTCATGGCCCTAAAAGCAGTGGAGTCAAATGACCCTGAATGAGGACCTTTGAAATTATGAGCCACAATGAACTTTCCTGGACTGGGAGATGGCTGACTGGTGAAAGGGCTTGTGTGCAAGTTAGGGCCTGAGTCTGAATCTCCAACATCCACATCAAAGCCAAGCCTATCTGTGGATATTTGATTCTCCAGCATCAGGGAACAAAGGCAGGCAGATCTTGGGAGCTTCCTGGCCAGCTCGCCTAGCCCAAACGGTGAGCTTCCAGTTCAGCAAGAGACCCTGTCTCAAGGCAATAAGGCGGGGACCCCTGAAAGCCTCCTCTGGCCTTCCCATGCATACACATGGGCACATGTACTAACACAGTCACATGCATGTACCACCTATACGTGCACACACAAAGAAAACAAAACCAAAAGGAAGCTTCTCTCTTTATACGTTGATTACCTCAGATGTTTGTTACGGTGCACATCTGGAATCGCAGCACTGAGAAAGCTAAGGCAGGAAGGCTACTAGTTCCAGGCCAGCCTGGGCTACACAGTGAGACCGGTCTCAAAAAACCAGGACTCCAGGCGTAGTTGAGTGGTAGAGTACTCACCTGGCACGTTCAAGGCCCTGAATTCGATCCCTCCCCCCAAAAGAGGAAGGACAGCAAAATTCACCTTATACCGCTATAGTTACTTGATTGTCATAAACACATCACTTCAATTTTGTGGGGCAAGTGTGTTTCTTCCGTCAGTCAGTAGTGCCAGGGCAGCTGTATGTGCAGAGGGGAAGAAGGAGATGAACCTTGACCTCCATATCATACCATAATCATAGATCACAGACCTAAATGCTTCATTGTTTTTACATGTATTTCTTTGTGTGGATGGGTTTGTGCAAGTGTCATGTTGTATGAGTGGAGGTCGGAGGACAAGTTATGGGAATCAGTCCTGTCCTTCCTCTGTGTGGGTTCCAGGAATTGAACTTAGGTTGTCAGTACCCTTAACTTGCTGAGCCATCTCCCTGACCCAAGATGATGAAGATGAGGTGATGATGATGATGATTTTAAGACAGGGCCTCACTGTGTAGCCCCAGATGGCCTGGAACGTGCTCTCTAGATATGCCTGCCTCTGACTCCCAAGTGCTGGAATTAAAGGTATATGCCACTATGTCAAAGGTATATGCCACTATGTCCCACTCACAAAACAGTATTAAAGGACTCAATACTAGAAGATGTTGATAACACTTGTTATATGATGAAGGATATATTTTTACCACTAAGAAACAAAACAAAACCCCAAAAGACTGGAGAGAAAGCTCTGCAGTTAAGAGCTCTTGTTGCTTTTCCAGAGGACCCAGTGGCTCCCAACTGCCTGTAATTCCAGTCCTAGGGGATCTGACACCCTCTTCTGGTGTCAGAGGGCATCTGCACTCAAATCCACTCCCCACCCTCACACACAGACACAGACACATAATTAAAAGTAAAATATTTTTTTAAAAAACAAAAGTATTGAACAAGTAACTCAACAAAGACAAAAAAGATAGGTTCACTGAGCATATAAAGAGATATGTGTTGCAGGAATACAAAATATACCTAATTAAGAACACTGACAGGGAACATCAGAAATGCCCACACATCTGGTAGGATGTGAAGCAGCACAACTGGTGTGGAAAGTAGCTCCACTTACTAAGTTGCTCTATCCGGCAAATCACTCTTAGATGAATAGTCGGGATAAAGAAGTGCGTAGATCAAAAGGCTCAGACGAGCATGTTCATGCACCAGACCTGGAAATAATCTTAATGTCTGCTCAAGAGAATGGATAAATACCATGGCTATTTTCATATGATTCAATGCTGTACAGAAAAGAACGAATAAACAGAATGTTGAGCAAAGAAAGCTAGCACCAAAAACTAGCATGGTTGGATGATTACATGTATATGAAATTCAAGAGTAAGCTGAAATGGGGGCTGGAGAGATGGCTCAGTGGTTAAGAGCCCTGGCTGCTCTTGCAGAGGACCCAGGTTCAGATCCCAGCACCCACATGGCAGCCAACCACCATCCATAACTCCAGTTCCAGGGGATACACACACACACACACACACGCACACATGAATTTGGCATATATATGTAGTATATGTATTTACCAAGAAATGTACTAAATGTCAATAATATCTATGTGTTTAGTGTACATGTACTTCAACAAAAAGGCAGAACAAATCATGAAAAGACAGATATTTTAAAATTATGCATCAATCTATCCATTGCTGTAATTAAATATCTGAGGCTGGGTAATTCATAAAGTAAGGAGTCTGTTTTTGGCCTCTGGATGGGAAACCTCACAACAGTGGGGGATAATGACAAAATGGTGATATGGTGAGGCAGGAAGTCAGATAGCTTCAGGTACGGCTCACTCTTTATACCATCTCTGTCTCTCATAGGGTCTAAAGAGAGTCCAGGGAGAGTTACATTAACCCCAAGACCTAATTACCTCCCACAAAGCCCCACCACTTAAAGATCCCACCAGCCCTAGACAGTACCCCAGTGGAGACCAAGCTCTGGTACACAAGTCTTTGGGGGACACACTCATACCATGGCCAAGCCATAGGAAACTCTTATATCAATACTTTAAAATATTTTATTATTTTAATTTTACGTGTATGTATGTATTGCCTGCATGTATGTAAGTGGACCTGTGTCATGCAATGCCATTGGAAGTGAGAAGAGGGTGTTTGATCTCCTGGAACTAGAGTTAAGGATGGTTTGTAGCCACCACGTAGGTGCTGGGAATTGAACCCAGGTCCTCTGCAAGAGCAGCCAGTGCTCTTACCCGCTGAGCCAGCTCTCCAGCCCCTATTTCAATACTTCAAAGCAGGAGCCAGCAAACATTTTCTGCAAAGAGCCTGATAATAATTCTTGTTGCTTTTCAAACTGTATCTTCCATCCCAACTTCTCAACTGTGCCATTGTACTGTAAAACAACCATGAACTATATATAAATGGCTATAGTGTTCCAATAAACATTTACATGAAGTAGGTATATTATCCACTAGTGCTAAAACCTGCTTAGCAGATATTCTTTTTAAAAATGTTTTATTATTTTTATTTTATGTGTATGAGTATATTGCCTGCATGTGGGTAGGTACACCCATGTCATACAATGCCCTCAGAGATCAGAAGAGGGTGTTGGATCTCCTGGAACTGGAGTTACAGATGGTTGTTAGCCTCCATGTGGGTGCTGAGAATCAAACCTGGGTCCTCTGCAAGAACAGCAAGTGATCTTAACTGCTGAGCCATCCCTCCATCCCAGATATCACCCTTTAATTAAAGTGATAAAATAGAATTACTCTGTAATGTAGTAATAGTAGCAAGATCTCATTAGCCCACTTGTAGTGTGACTGTTGTTTTGTGTTTGTTTTAGGCTGACCTCATACAGTCCAGGCTGGTCTCAAATTCACTATGTGGCTGAGGATCACCTTGAACTCTTGATCCTCTGCCTCTGCCTTCTAAGTGCTGAGTATACAGGCACGTGCTACCACAGCGGGCCTCTGTAACAGGTTGTAAGTATTGGGTGTACACTGTGTTTTATGAAAGAGGAAAAGAGGCCCCAGCAGTGAGAAGGAAATAGCTTCGGATTTAAAGATGGGGTTAGGCAAGGCAGACTTCTCTAAGACCGAGCTGTTTAATGTGAGGCCTGAACAAACACAGGTTATCTAAGTGACAATGCTAGGGAACATGGAGGCACCAGGGAGCAAGCCAAGCCCAGGGAAGAGGGTCACCAAGGCAGGAGAAAGGGGAGCTTGGCCCCGGGACCTCCTGAGGCTAGAATGCAGTCAGGAAGAGGACAGAGACATGGGTAAACGGATCGGTGCACAGGGCCCAGGCCAGATGGGCAGGGAGTTACTTTATGGCATTTGGATTCCCTTTTGAAGTTGAGGGGATGTCATGGGCAAATTTTAAGATAGGTGAATGACATAACCTGCTTACTACTTTTAAATATCACTCTAGCCACTGTGCTGAGAATTCATGGAGGTGAAATTCACAGGACCTGATGGTAGATGACTCCAGCACATAAGGAAGAGAAAGGTTGAGAAAGTGGGGTGTAGCATCCAGGAAACTGATCAACTGAGTTCACTGGAGATGCTAATTAGGTTGCCAGGCAGCATGGTTGGGGATGTTGACTTTTCAATGATTCCAATCAGTTCAGCTGTGTGTTTTCCTCTGCTGGAGGCTGGCACTGGGAGGACAGATGGTTGGGTTCATCTAGGGTTGGAGTTCGGTGTGTTTGACAGAGGGGAAACAAGGCAATACCATGGTATTTGCACAGCAGTTGCGCTGAGGGCCTATGGGTGCCTAAAGAAACAGAAATGTAGAGGCGCAGGAGGAAGTGATGGGGTTGTACTCCGGAAGTTCTAAAGAGATGCAAGATGGCCGAAGAGTAGGGTGCCTGAGTCACACATCTTTCTTCGAGAATTTGTGATTTTATAGGCTGCTAAGGTATGGTGTTCAACAAGCTAACAGCTTCCTGTGTATTTATGGTGGGTCATTCAGGATATGTGGCAATTCCTCCAAGTGGTGACAGCAGTTAAGGTGGACTGGCACACTGTCACCAGGTGCTGCAACCTCACAGGAATGAAGAGTGCTGACAGCTGATGAGAGCCACAGGAAGAGGAAAGTGTGTTAGGGAGAGGGGCTGTTCACAAGAGGAAGCAGACTTCCCATCAGAAAGTACCCCAGTACCAAACCCAAGAGAATGAGGAGGGGCTGATAAGAGCCTTAGGCTGAGCGCTGACAGGAAAGAGATTTCTGGCAAAAGGACATAAGTCTATTCCTGCAGGGCGTTTGGAAGCAGGTAGGCACTTGGCCTAATGTTGAATTTTGAAGGTTTTTTTTTTTTTTTAAAACAACTTTGGAGGACCAAAGCTGTGTTTCCATTTTAAAGCTGGTAATTGAAAATACAAAACAGATTAATAAACTCGGCTTCCATTTGGGAAGATGAAAAGCTTCTGGAATCACATGGTGGTAGCAACTGCACAGTTTTGTGAGTGAGCCCAAGGACACTGGATTACACACTGAAAAGTGGTTAAATGGTGTATTCATGTTCAACCTGTTGTGATGATTAAGTAAATTGGGAGGTTTGTAACCAGGGAAATGTGGATGCTGGAGAGGTGGTTTGTTGGTAAAGTATTTACCATGTAAGTGTGAAGATCTGAGTTTGATACCCAGAGCTCTTAAAAAAAAAGACAAGTTTGTTTGTAATCCCAGTGCTGGGGATGAAGACAGGCAGATCCCTGGAGGTCACTGGGGAGCGACTGCTTGATGAATTACAAGACAGTAAGAGACTCTTGTCTCAAAAAACAAGGTGGATGGCGCCCAAAGCTGACTTCTGGCCTAAACACACACATACACATGTGTGGGTACGCCCACAGACAAATATACACTCACCCCCAAACAAGAAAATAAAGCCTGGTGTGGTGACGCACGCCTTTAATCCCAGCACTCGGGAGGCAGAGGCAGGCGGATCTCTGTGAGTTCAAGGCCAGCCTGGTCTACATAGTGAGTTCCAGGACAGCTGGGGCTACAGGGAGACCCTGTCTCAAAAAAGACCAAAAAACAAACAAACAAAACAACAACAACAACAAATGAGCAAATAAATCTAGTAGAAATGTATTTCTGACTGTTCTGAATACTGGGAAGGCCAGCCCTAGGACACCTAAATAGCAGATCCAGTGTCTGGTGAGGACCGCTTTCCTTACATTTTGTTGTGCCCCTGTGTGATAGAAGGTTCAAGGAAGCAGGTATGTTACTATCCTGACCTCATGGCCTCCAAAGCCCCAAAAACCATCTCATTGGTATTTAGGGTTCAACCTACGAGTTCTGAGGAGATACCACACGCAGACCATAGAAAATGGTAAATTTTGTAAAGGTTACTTTTAATAAAATTATTATTATTGTGTTTGTGTGAATGTGTGCATGATACATGTGTGAACATATGTGTGTACATGTAGAAGTCAGAGGACAGCTTTGTGGAGGTGAGTCTCTTCTCCCATCCTGACCTGAGTTCCAGGGCCCTCAAGGTTACCAGGCTTTCACAGCAAGCACCTTTATTTGATAAGCCATCTTACTGGCCTGAAAATACTAGACTTTATACTTTCTGCGTACTTGCTACAGTTTTTGAAAAGCAGTGTTTAAGCAAAGCTGTAATCCAGTAGACTACAGGCTTACTGTTCAGACATGTCTTGTTTGGAATCACCATTTTAGTCACGAATGTGTGTTTAAAAAACAAAATCTAAGCATGGAGGGTACATATCAATAATCCTAGCATCTGAGAAATGGAGGCAGGAGGATTATGAGTTCAAGGCCAACCTGGACTACACAGCAAGAAAAAACGGAAAGAAGGAGGAGAAAGAAAACATAATAGCTTGCAACATTAATTAATTAATTAGGTTTTCTGAGATGGACTCTTGCTGTGTAGCCAAGACTGGTTTCCAACTTGAGGCAATCTTACTGCCTCAGCCTTCTGAGTGATAGCATTTCAGTTGTGAGTCACTGTCTGGCTAGTTTGCAACATTTAAACATCTGGAGGTTTTGCATTAAAAAACCACCCTTTTTGCAAAAGGGACTGCTTAGTAACTAACTCTAGGCCAGCATTCCTAGC
The DNA here is from genome assembly GCF_000622305.1 of Nannospalax galili. Classification (NCBI taxonomy): domain Eukaryota; kingdom Metazoa; phylum Chordata; class Mammalia; order Rodentia; family Spalacidae; genus Nannospalax; species Nannospalax galili. The sequence goes on from NW_008331547.1 coordinate 1,136,813, forward strand.
TGGACTGAATCAGTCACACTGAGATGGAGTTTGAATTTTTCCCCGTCCACTGGTGCTTGTCACCCAGTACGTGCCCTGGTGTCTTTTCAGATTTAAAAACCTGGAGATATGCTGAGCCTGGCGGTACACACCTTTGATCTCAGCACTTGGAAGGCGGAGGCAAGTGGATCTCTGTGAGATCGAGGCCAGCCTGGTCTACATTCCAGGTCAACTGGGGCTACAGGAAGCCTCTGTATCATTTAAAAAAAAAAAAAAAAAAAAAAACACCAGCAAACAAAAAACTTGGAATTTACGTGTATTACCACGGTCCTTCTAAGATGAGAAAAGGAAAGATCAACACAATAGCCTTGTGTTGCAGAAACAGTGGAAGAAAATCCAGTTCTCAGTGGAAGTGGAACCACATGTTTAATATGTAAATAAAGAAGTCCAAGCGTACAACCTGGCCGCCTTCATTATTTATTACCGGCCCATCACTTGAAGGCAACTGTGTTTGCCACTTCTATAAACTTACTTTAAATTTTAAATAATTTATGAAAAATAAAAAAGTTCTAACAAAACTTAAAGAACTGAGAAAAATTTCTCAACTCCACTAAGCCTTATGGGAAGAAAAGCATGCTGACTTTAACCATCTTGGGAACAGGGCACTATGACTTAATTAGTTCATTGATGGAATATTGTTGTCAATATTTGTTCATGTACCAATGATGCATCGTTCTCTATTTGTTGTATGTGTGTGTGTGTGTGTGTGTGTGTGTGTGTGTGTGTGAGAGAGAGAGAGAGAGAGAGAGAGAGAGAGAGAGAGAGAGAGTGAGGGCTCATGTAGATCTGCCTTATTCATTGGCATACAAGTGCATTGTTTGTACCAAATCATTCGTCAGAGATGGGAACATTAAATCATTACATGTCAACACCACTGTGGAGAAAAAAAAGAAGGTTCTAGTACCCAGAATGGAATGGGCACATCTCATCACCAGGAGTAACCAATCTAAAAGTGAAAATAAGCAAATACCAGATACTCTGGCACAATAATATTCTAGTATAAAAGCTCCTAATACTTCAACATTTTCTTAGACATTATTTGTATGTGTGAATGTGGGTGGGCATGTGCCACGGTGTGTGGACAGAGGACAACTTTTGGGAGTCCGTTCTCGCCTTACACAGTATGGGTCCCGGGGATCAAACCCAGGTTGGCTGCACCAAGTGTTTTTACCTGCTGAGTCATCTCATTGAGCCCTTGCAAATTTTAAGAACTAAGTTTTAGTTCTTTTCCTGCTGGGTGAATGTGGACGTCGTAGGTAATTTGAGCATGTTGAGAGCCCACATTGCTTGAGGAAGAATTAAAAACCTAATAGAATGAAAATGTCCACTTAGAAATCAAGCCTTGTCCCAGAGTTTGCTGGCTGCAGTGCTGCCCTGTGGAGTTGGGTGACACACCCATGACCCAGACCTAGTCATATGTAGGAAGAGATACTAATTTTCCAGGACTGCCTAGCAAAATGCACACACAGGGTGGCAAATATAAAATAAAAGATGTGACAGGCCATTGTGACCCCACAGGGCTCTACATTCTTGTCTGATCTGGTATGCCAGCAAGCCTTCACTGGTAGGTGCCTGTGTGGGTTCAGCAGCTCCCTTGTGTGTTTTCTGTCTCTTCTAAAAGCACCAGCGGTGTTGGGTTAGGCCACACCTAAACGTCCTCATCTTAGTTCAACCCTGTTTCCAAGTACAGAGAGCTAGAGGGGGTGGTAGCAATTTTCTCTGATTTGAAACATTCCATCCTGAAGGGGGGCTTCTTAAGACCCAGAAGTAAACAACGCACAAGTCTTAGGGAGTCCCTGAAACTGACCAGATGCACAAGGTGGCCCCTCCCCAAGGTTGTAAACACTGAGGACACCTGAGGACACGCAGACCAGGGGAGCTGCCTGAAAGAGATACTCTCCAACCTGCCTGCAAGCTGTGTGGAAAGTTCCAGGGTTCCAACTTTTGTGAGTCATCACCCATGCTGGGGTGGGCTTTTGGTGAGCCTTCGAGCCATCCATACTCCTGTAAGTAACTCCTCATCCACACTCCTGTAGGCAACTCTGATGAGCTCATTGGTTCACTAAGTTGGACTTAGTATTTTGGTCTGTGGTTGGTTCCCTGTTTGGGGTGAGTAGATGCCATGAAACGGTGACACACACCTGTAATCCCAGCACTTGAGAGGTGGAGGCAGGAGGATCAGAAACTCAAGGTCAGCCTCAGGTACATAGTGATAATGAGGCTAGCCTAGGCTCCATGAGACCCCTGTCTCACAAAACAAAACACCCAGCTATGAGCAGAGGTTAGGACTTTAGTGTATGCAGTTCACACAGAGGGACAGCACAAGCAGTGACCAGACACTGAATTTGCTCACTAGTTAGGCTGAGGCTCAGCCGTGACTCAGGTCAGCACAGCCTCCTTTGCCTACCTCACTGGATTGTCTCTTGTTTTATCTTTCTATGGTGACAAACGCATCACTTCAACTTACACCCATTACCCAGGTTTCTGGTGGAGTCTCCCCTTAGCATGCTCTTTCCCTCCCTGAAACCCTGGAGCTAGAATCCCTCTGTTGGAAGTGAGCATGCTCTCTCCACGAGTGCTACTGCGTCTCTCCTAGCTTTAATGCCTCCCTGGGCTACTTGGGTATCCGTTGTTATCAATTCAGTCACCTTCTTACAACTTTCCCTATTTCAGTTTGGATCTTAAATGTCCCCCAAGGGCCCACGAGTTAAAAGGTTGGCTTCTAGAGCGGTGATCTTGGGAGGTAAGGAAGCTTTGAGAGGTAGGGCCTCGTGGAAGGCCCCTGGGACCTTGCCCTGTTTTGCACCTTGATTGATGTCCCTGATTGATGTCAGCAGGTTTGTACTGCCATTTGCTCCCACCATAGACTGTGTCACTACAGGCTCAAATCAACCTCTCTCTCTGTCTCTCTGTCTCTGTCTCTCTCTCTCTCTCTCACTCTCTCTTATTGATACACAGTCTTGTGTAGCTCACACTGGTCTTGAACTTACTATGTAGCCTGAAGATGACCTTGAACTTCTGATCCTCCTGCTTCTGCCTCCCAAGTGCTGGGAAGTTTTCTCAAGTGTACAGTGTTTTGCCTGCATGCATGCAAGTGTACCACATGTGTGCAGTGCCTGCAGAGGCCAGAAGAGGACGTCAGACCCCCTGGAACTGGAGCTATGGATGATTGTTAGCCACCATGTGTGTGCTGGGAACCAAACCCAGGTCCTCTGGAAGAGCAGCCAGTGTTCTTAACCATCACGCCATCTGTCAGTCCCCTCAGTGCTGGGGTTATACCTATGCACCACCTTGCTCAGTTTATGCAGAGCTTCATGCATGTGAGGCAAGCACTGTACCCACGGAGACACACCCTCAGCCCGTTTCCTCTTGAGTTATCTCAGGTGTTCCACCAAAATCCGGGAAAGCTGGCTAACCTATTCTCTTTCACTCTTGCTGGAGTCCAAACTTGAACAAATTAAATCCAATTCTATTTATCATCTATCAGTTATCCACCAATCTTTTATCATCTACCTATTGTCTATCATCTATTATCTATGAATTATCTATCATCTGAAACCTATCAATCATCTATTATCTCTATCTACCGCCATCTATATATAATCTATTATCTCTATCTTCCTATTGTCTATCATCTATTATCTATGAATTATCTATCATCTGAAACCTATCAATCATCTGTTGTCTCTATCTACCGCCATCTATATATAATCTATCATCTCTATCTTTCCTCATCTTCATCATCATCATCATCTATTTTTTTCTTGAGGACCTCTCACAGAGATCCACCTACCGTTGTCTCTATCTACCGCCATCTATATATAATCTATCATCTCTATCTTTCCTCATCTTCATCATCATCATCATCTATTTTTTTCTTGAGGACCTCTCACAGAGATCCACCTACCTCTGCCTCCCAAGTGCTAGGATTAAAGGCGTGCACCACTGTGCCAGGC
>NW_008331547.1:1140833-1152626 GCF_000622305.1 Nannospalax galili
TTCCTCATCTTCATCGTCATCATCATCTATTTTTTTCTTGAGGACCTCTCACAGAGATCCACCTACCTCTGCATCCCAAGTGCTAGGATTAAAGGCGTGCACCACTGTGCCAGGCCTGAGGCCCCTTTAGGAAGCCAGAAGACTGGCTGGAAACGCTGGGATGTTAAGCCCATCAGCTAGCGACTCTTGGGAATTAGTGTTCTTCCCAGTCCCTTACTCCCTTGGGTGAGACAGCTCTGAGGCATGTTTTATACCATTTCCAGGATTTCTCTACGGGATGTTTCCAGATGTTCCCAGTGCAGAGCTGATGACTCTATTCGCTGCCTTTCCTCTCAGACCACTTCCCATTCCTAACAGAATTGCAGTAGTCCCTCTTCTCAGTCAACTACCTACACTTGAATCCTTGCCTGGATGGCTCTTTCTCAAAGAAACCAAACAAAACAGCATCCTCCTTCCTCTCCCTTCGTCTTTCTTCCAACCAGTTACCAAATAACGCTAATTGACCATAATATGAGGAGCCCCTGACCTCAGCCCCACTCCCTCCCAAGGTCCCACTGCCATCATGTGTTACCTGGGATGGAACCATGTAAGTGACTCCTCCCTACCTCCCTTCCAAGTCCTCTACCTTCAACATTTTTCTCCTCCTTCAGTCAGTAATCAGTTAAATATGTTAATGTGATCACTTCACCATTCTCCTAAACTGGGTATGGTGGCACTCGCCTTTAATCCCAGCACTCTGGAGGCAGAGGTAGGTGGATCTCTTCGAGTTCCAGGCCAGCCTGGTCTACATAGCAAGTTCCAGGTTAGCTGGGGCTACAGGGAGACCCTGTCTCAAAAAGACAAAAAACAAAACAAAACAAAAAAGCCTTTTAGATTTTGATTTACAGGCAACGTGTCTGTGAGATGCTTTGCCCTATTTTATAATTCTAGGGACTTCTTTTTTCTTAAATATTTTATTATTTTTATTTTATGTGTATGAATGTAATGCCTGCATGAGGGTAGGTGCACCCATGTTGTGCAATGCCCATGGAGGTCACAAGAGGATGTCAGATCCCCTGGACATGGAGTTATAGACAGTTGTTAGCCACCATGTGGGTGCTGGGAGTCGAACCTGGGTCTTCTGCAACAGCAGCCAATGCTCTTAACCACTGAGCCATCTCTCCAGCCCGTCCAGGGACTTCTTAAAGCTCCTTCTCTGTTGTCCCAGATTGACCACTGGCTCAGCTGCACTCTTAAGGAAATGCTGGTAAGCCAAGACCGACCGTGTTCTCCCTTCCCTTCCTTCCTTCTCTCTTGCCGTCCCTGCTCTTTCCCTCCCTCTCTTTTCCTTGCTCCCTCTTCCCGCCTCTTCCCTGTTGTATTCTTACACTGTAACTCAACATAGGGAGGGCACAGACTAGAAACTCAACAAATGTGTTAAATAAACACACAATTTATCCCTATCTTGTTCATGTCTACTTATTTGTAGACAATGTTTCTTTAAAAAGCACTCTATAAATACATTTGCAATTTTTCCTGTGTTTACCCACTTGCTCTAGTTTATTTATTTCTTTTATCTTATGAGTGTTTTGCTTGCATGTATGTAAGTGCACCCATGTGTGCAATACCATGTAGGTACAGTTATTAGCTGCCATGTGGGTGCTGGGAACCAAATCATGGGGCCTCTGCAAGAGCAGCCATTGCTCTTGACTGCTGAGCCATCTCTCCAGCCCCATCACTTTCTTTAAGTTAAAGATATTTAAAAATAAATGGTGATTAGTGATCTCATTTGTTCACATAAGTTCCTCAGCTGGTGGTGGGTGAGCTGTAGGACTGATTTTGTTTAAACAGTAATGTGGGACTGGAGAGAGGACTGGGCAGTTAAGAGTGCTGGATGCTTTAGTCCCAGTACCCACGTGACAGCATACAACCACCTGCTTCCAGGGGATCCAACACCCTTTTCTGGCACTCTCCTGGCATACCCAGCCACACATGCATGTAAAAATAAACAAATAAAAACTTTAATGAGTAATTGTCCCTGTTACTCAGTATAAAAAGGAGTCTGGGCAAGATTGTACAATGTAGCCTCCAAATTCTTTGCATTTAAACACTCCTTGGTCCTTTATATTTTTTCTTAAATTGACAAATAAAAATTATGTTTATGGTATTGAAAACACATTTCAATATATGTATACAATGTGATATTAGTCAAGCTAATATATGTATCATCTCAGGTACTGATCATTTTTTTGTGGTAAGAATACACCAGTAATTTATTTATTCATGTGTTTATTATGTATGTTTGAGAGACAGAGTGCATGTGTGTTTTGCCTTGTTTTTTTGATGGGGGTCTTATAGTCCAGGCTAACCTCAGATTCCTCATGTAGCAGAGCCTGGGACTTGAACTGCTGATCTGCCTTGCCTCTGTCTCGGATTGCAGGCATGAGCCACTATGCCAGGTTTGTTGGTTTTTAAAGTGGGGTCTTGCTATATGGCCCAAGTTACCTTGGAACTGTCTATGGAATTCCAGCTGGCCTCAAATTCAGGATCTTTCTTTCTCAGCCTCCCATAATGAAATGTAACCCTTGCCGCCTTGTGCGGTTTAGGATGTTGTTAAAAGCAGTAGTTTTTAAATGTAACAGGCTAGAATCCTGATTCTAATGATTAAAGGTACTGCGTCCCTCTGCACCTCAGATTCCTCCTCTCAAAAAATGAAGTGATCAGGGCTGGAGAGATGGCTCAGTGGTTAAGAGCACTGGCTACTTCTGCAAGAGGACCTGAGGTCATTTCCCAACACCCACATGATGGCTAACAATCATTCGTAACTCCAGGTCCAGAGGATCTGATGGCCTCTTCTGGCCTCTGCAGGCATTGCACACAGATGGTGCACTTACATGCAGGCCAAACACTCATACACAGAAAATACAAAATTTTGAATTTGAAATTAAGAGATACTCATCTCCTAGACTTTCTATGAAGCTGAGACAACAGAAGTAAAGAGGTGAGCACCTAAAAAATACCCAGTGAATGATGCCACCACCATTCCTGTTATCCAAATAACTACTGTTAGTTGGAAAACACATCCTTACATTACCTCGTTGACTCTTCACAACACTACTATACTGCAGGAAATGCTGGCATCTGTAACTTACAAACAGAGCAACTGGTGCTTAGAGAATTTAAAAACAGTTTCCAAAAGCCAGCAGCGACTGTACAGTGTCTAAGTTGTTACTATATTATAGTTCTGGTTCTCCAAAGTAGTGGGGTTTGTTGAAATAATCAAGATATTTAGTATAGAATAAAAAGTTTGGGAAAGACACAAAATCACATTTTGATTTTATATTATTCAGGATTATCTAGGAAGTAAATTCTTAGCTACTTTCTGGTAGTATCAGGGTAAACAAAAACACTTCACTGACCAATCTTCTTTTGGGTTCCTACTGACATTTGATACATTGTACCACATACTACCTAAACTATTGGGATGAAAATATTTTGATCTCAGTGTCATCTGATACTGAGGTAGCAATGGGTTTCATGTGGTTTTGTTCTGTATAGAGTCAGGCTCAGAACTTTGATTACTGGAAATACATTTGGGGCTCTGGTGGAAAACGTTACCCTCTCTTTTCTCCGTGATATTGATATACTTGTCATACTGCAGCAGAGCCGTGATTGATCTCAATGTGCAGGTGTTCCCGACTGAAGTTGGGTGCTCGAATTTGCTTCGTTCTATGCAGTCGGCTTTAATTTTGATTAATTGCCATCAGAAATAATAACTCCTCAGGAAGATCATTAGGAAGCTGCAAAATCGATTATCTTTAGCTTCAGAATATGTAAAAGCCAGTCCCCACTGCCAAAATGATCACAGATGCCCTTGATGGAACATGTGCATGGAATACCCAAGCTCCTTCCAGCAGGGCTGCTGAGCAAATTGTAGTCCAGTTAGAATGGTTTTTCATAATACGGTAGCTTTCAAATTTGTCTCCTTTTTTCTCCTTACTGGATTTTCCAAGTTCTGCCGTGTGAATCAGTGACCATAGCTGGTATTTGTGGATAGTCACAGCTATTGACTCATGTGTGTTAGGAAATACATTTACTTGTATCTGCAGGAATTGTAAACCCCTTGTGCAAAGAAGGACTCATAGGGCTGGGGATGCCGGTCAGAGGTAGAGTGCTTGCCTGGCATGCATAGGACCCTGGCTTAGGTTCCCACCACCACCAAAAAGAAGGGAAGAGGAGGAGGGAAGAATAAGTTGACATGTGACTAATTAAATTATGCAAAATCCACATCCTCCATGGCATTTGCACGTCTCATATGCGCACAGCTGGTTGAGAGTCCACACTGGACAGTAGAGATGGGAGCACGTCTGTTGTCACAGGAATGCCCCTGTTGCAGTTTTTAAATTTACTGCTTTGTTTGAAAGAGGAGGGAAAACCCCGGCCAATCTACAAGCTGCACGCATCCGTAATGACTACCACTTTAAAAATATTTATTTTATAATTTTTATTTTGCTCAAGATTGCTTTCTTTTGGGTCATGGTGATGGTGTGGCTCCTTATGAGTTTTGGGAAATTAAAAAAAAAAGATTTATATGCATTCATGTTTGTCTGTGTAAGTGGGGTTTGTCTACGTAAGTGTATGCCACATATATTTGGGTGCTGATGGAGGCCAGAGATCATTTACCTCATATGTGTCAATGCTTTGCCTGGCTTGATCTTGTACAGCTCTTGGGCAAGTAACCATAGCTGCCGTGAGTTCCTGAGTGTGTTAGCCATGTTGTATCCGGAAGACAGCACTTCCCATCACGCCCCCCACCCTCTGGTGTTTACATTCTTTCTGCCTCCTCTTCCACCATGTTCCCTGAGCCTGGGGTCGAGGGGATGGTAGAGATGTTCCATTTAGGGCTGAGCATTCACAGTCATGTCCTGAATAGTCACTTCTCTGTGTCATAATCCAGACTCAGATGAAGTGCCACCTGCCCTTGGAAACTTTGCTGTATCACTCTCTGTAGGTGGCCGCTCCGTGTCCCTGCTGCATCCTGGGCTCCTCCTTTTTTCCCATCACCTCTGTTAGACTATGAGGTTGTTGAGGGGAGGATTTCTGTCTTGTACTCCTCCGGATCTAGTTCACTCCACACAACCTTTTCCTGGCCTCATCTCTCTTTTGAGAATTGGATGAAAATGCTGAATTCTAGCATTCTTGGCAAATTAAAGCAGTCACATATACTCAAAATGCATATAGACTTTAGGACCTATGGCTAAAAAATCAAGTAACAATACCAATCCCTGAGCAAGCAGAGTCAGTTAATGTGTGGTAGATGCTGTCCTGAGCATTTCTGAGGGTCTACCCCATTTATTCCCCACAACCACCCTGTGAAACAGATGCTGTAATTATATTGATTTCCAGATGAGGAAACTGGACAACATTTAAGGAACTTGCTCAAGGCCATTCCTGAATGGTCTCTTTTAACCACGAAACTATCTGTGAACCTCACATGGGGCAGTCTATAGGACACTCCACCTAAAGGACATCACATAAAGGTGTATGGAGTGACCTGAGGAATGAATGTAAGAAATGGTAGTGGGCACCAGGATGAATGAATGAGGTTTCAGTCATTCATAAAAGGACAAGGCAGCAACCCAGGGGCTTGTAAATGCTAGGTGCTTTCTTGGTGGAGAAGCTGATGAGATAGCCTACATCCTTCAGGAAGCTTTAAGGATAAGGGTGAGAAGGGGAAGAACTTTCATTGAATCTTTTGTACATACCTGATACTGAGTTTGGTGGGTCCTAAAGAGACCATACATACAACAGTGTCACTAAACCTTGGAATCTAATTCTTTTTTTTAAAGAGGGGCCGGGGCTGGAGAGATGGCTCTGAGGTTAAGAGCACTGACTGCTCTTGCAGAGGACCCAGGTTCGATTCCCAGCACCCACATGGTGGCTACGAACTGTCCTTGACTCCAGTTCCAGGGGAATCTGAAGCCCTCTTCTGACTTCTGTGGCATTGCACAACACGGGTGCACTCACATACATGCAGGCAATACACTCATACACATAAAATAATAAAAATAATAAATAAAAAATTTGAAAAAAAAGAGGGGCTGGAGAGATGGCTCCGCAGTAAAGAGCACTGAGTACTCTTGTAGAGGGCCTGGGTTTGGCTCCCACCACCCACACAGCAGCTCATAACCATCCATGACTTCAGTTCCAGGGAATAAGTGTTCTCCTCTGGCCTCTGCGGGCATTGCACTCATGTGGTGAACTTACATACATGCAGTCAAAATATACACAGAAAAGAAAAGAAAAAGCATTTTTAAAGACATATTTTATTTTTCTAAATATTTTATTTTTATTTTTATTTTATGTGTATGAGTGGATTGCCTGCATGTATGTGAGTGCACCTGAGTTGTGCAATGCCGCAGAGGTCAGAAGAGGGCTTCGGATTCCCCTGGACTGTTTGTAGTCGCCATGTGGGTGCTGGGAATCGAACCTGGGTCCTCTGCAAGAGCAGTCAGTGCTCTTAACTGCTGAGCCATCTCTCCAGCCCTTCTACTTTATTTTTTATTATGTGTATACGTGTGTGTGTGTGTGCACATACATGTGCACATGAGCATAAGAACCACCTAGGCCAGAACAGAGTGTTAGATCCCCTGGGGCTGGAGTTATAGGTCATTGTGAGCCACCTGACCTGGGTGTTGGGACCTGAACTCTGGCCCTCTGCAAGAGCAATATGTGCCCTTAACCTCTGAGCATCTCTCCAGCCTGGAATATAATTGAATTTTGAGCTTCAAATGCCTCTGGAAAAGACTAAAGAGGAAAAGGAAAACTGCCCTGTTCTTCATGGGAGGCAACATTGAGACACAGTGTGAAGGTGTCACTGCTCTGTCCCGGTGATACAAACAATGCCGACTTTACTGCTGGGATGGAGAAGGTTAGGGAGGTGTGGGTGGGGCAAGGCTTCTCTTTTCTTTTCATGAAGATAAGCCTTTCTAGTCTTTGGTGATAAGAGATTTTTATAATTACACTTAGCTATGAATAGGGCCTCCACTCTGTCCTGCTTTCTGGATGGGGGAAAGGGGAGACAGAAAAGAGAGAGAATAAAAGATGGGTGTGATTAGTCAGTGGCAGTCTTCACAGTGAATGATTCCAAATAGGGTCTCTCAGATTGTGTAGCTTAAACTCTAACTCTGGTCAATGGTTCAATGGTCAAGTATCAAGTACTGGGGAAGGTGTTTGTCAGGAAGATGTCCCCTGCCTTAGGTGACTGCAAACTTCAAGGAAAGTTTTATTTTTTTTTGAGATAGCATCTCTCACTGAACCTGGAACACCCCATTCTCAGGCTGGCTGGCCAGCAAGCCACAGGGTTCCTTCAGTCCTTTCCTCTCCAGCACTAGGATTACAGGCTAGAAAGCCCAGCTTTTTGTGTGGGTGCTGGGGACCTGAAGTCAGGTCGCCACACTTCGGCAGCAAGCACTTTACCGAGAGCCATTCCCCCAGCTCATGTTTTCTGTTTTGTTGTTTGTTTTCCCTTTAAAAAAATTATTTTTATTATATGTATGAGTGTATTGCCTGCATGTATGTAAGTGCACCCATGTCATACAATGCCCACAGAGGTCAGAAGAGGGTGTCAGGTCCCCTGGAATTGGGGTTACAGGTGGTTGTTAGCCACCATGTGGGTGCTAGGAATTGAACCCAGGTCCTCTGCAAGAGCAGCCAGTGCTTTTAACTGCTAAGCCATTTCTCCAGCCAATTTTCACTTTTTTGAGACAAGGTCTTGCTATGTAATGCAGATTCCCTTTGAACTCATAATCCCCCTGCCTCAGCCTCCCCAGGCTGGAATATAGGCATGCGCTATCATGCTCAGCCTATTTTCTTAACCTGGAAAATATTGTCATGTATAGTATTAGCAAGTAACTTTAAAATATTTTCTTGGGAGATGGAAATATGGCTCAGCGGTCAGGAGTACTGACTGCTCTTGCAGAGGACCTGGGTTCAATTCCCAGCACCCACATGGCAGCTAACAACTGTCCTAACTCCAGTTCCAGGGGATCTGACACCCTCTTCTGACCTCTGTAGACACTGCATGACAAGGGTGCACTTACACACAAATAGGCAATACACATAAAAATAATAAATAAAAAAAATTTGCTTGTGTAGGATCCTGAGACCCTCTTCATTTACCCGTTACCCCCCAATCCCTCCAGACCCCCACTAATTGCTCTTTTAGCTTCTGTAAAATGCTTGGCTGCTGCTTTAGACATGCCTAGACATGCCCTGGCATGCCCTGACCCCCACCTGCTATTCCCCCCTTCTAGGAAACTATAGATTAAGCAAGCCTGGGCATGAAAACTGCCCTATAAGGTAAAAACGGAGACTCCTGGCCCCACAGACAACAGTCAGCACATTCCACAGCCCTGAGAATAGCACCTACCAATAAGAAACTTCCAGGGCTGCATCCTATACATCCAATCAGTTTAAAATTATGTTGGCACGCGCGGGCTCCTTGAACCAACCAAAATGTATCTTCGGTATCCCCCTCCTCTCTTTGTCTAAAACCTATAAAAGGCTCCACTCTCCCTTACTCTGGGCTCTCAGCATGGATCCGTTGAGTTGGTGAGGTCTGAGAGGCCGAGCTTAAGCCTGAATAAACCATAAACCTTTGCTTTTGCATTTTGGTGTGTTGGGTCCTCGGTGGTCTTTTTGGGGTCCAGTGGGTGAGGTACAACACTTGGAAATTTTTAAAAATTCCAATATTAGCTTGAATATTCCTCATCACTAAGCTACCTTTAGGTTCAACTTTTATAAAATCCTAATTTTGGAATATAGTCCTTTTCTCTCATATCAGAAGGTGACTCTATCAAACCAGCTTCAACTGGGTTACAGTCTTGGAGACTGTAATTATGCAGCCTGTACCTCTAGTTGGGTTGTAATACATTAAAATTCCTTTCATTGTCTTTTTAACCCTGTTTAGTCCGATGCATTTCCGCATTCTAAATTCTAGTCTCTTCCTGTTTTAAGAAACTGTAGACAGTTAATAGAGCACATTTGTATCACATTTGTTTGTCAATTTGATTTGGTAAATGATCTCTTTGTCCCTTCCTTACTGTAGCCCAGGGCTGGGCCTGTCTTACCAGAAGACATGCAAATCCTCCTAGAGGCTGGCCTCCACAGTCCCCCAGCAAAGGAATTTTGATCTTGCAGAAAAGATTTGCATTTGGATGAAGGATTTCTATCACACTCTGAGGCTGCACCTGGATGCAAATTCAGGAAGAGTGGACTAAGAGGTGAGCTCCAGGACAGGGAAGGGGCATCAGTGTGGTGACAGAAGGAAGGAAGGGTCACAGTATATGAAGAATTCAAGGCCTGGCATGGTGGTGCACACCTTTAATCTCACCACTAGGCAGGCAGAGGCAAGCAGATCTCTGTGAGTTTGAGGCCAGCTTGGTCTACATAGCAAGTTCCAGGCCAGCCAAGGCTACATAGTGAGCCTGTCTCAAGCAAACAAACAAATAATAAATAAGACGTTCAAACTGAGAAGAAAGGCGATTACTCTTGATCTACTGAAAGGATGGAATAGAGAAACTGTTTACATAATAATAAAAACTTATGGAGTATAACTATGTTTCCATTGATTATCCATTGAAATCTCTTCTATTTCCATAGATAACCTCACTTTATTAAAAAAAATTCAACGTGGAACAGGACTGCAGGAAGCCTTGATTTCTACCCATCATGAAGATGTGCCTAGGTGCATGCACAGCCATTGGATGTTGGCGGTCAACTGCATACTGTCAGTCTAATCTAGCCGTCATCTGGCCTTTCCTCTTCAGATCTGCCTGGGCAGCTCCCCTGGAGTCTGCAGGGTGGAGTCACCATTTTGGCTTGAGTAAACTGCATGGAGATGTGTTTCTTCATACCCAGGGACTTACTGGAGTAGTCCTCTAGGGGCACGGAGGAGTTGCCCAGTAACCTTCACCCTTGCTTCTCTAGTGCTCACCATTTGAGAAGACTGTCCTGGGAGTAGTTTGGTTGGAGGTGGGAGGCTGGTTCTTTCATTGCCCCTCACCCAGTGACATGCCAGCTCTTAGCATGCAAACCAAACCATTTCACCGGGAAGAGAAGATGCCAAGGGGAAAGAATCAACACCAAAGGGGTCTTTGTTCGTTGCTCCAACTTCTTAGAGAAAAAAGGAAATAGAATTTTCTCCAGAATTCTGCTTTGTGTTTTAAGATGTGAACTGGAGAATCATTTGGGAACCATCGCTAGCCCAAATCAAAGGGGAATGAAGCTAGACACATCTTATAATGTATGTCCAATTACCTGGATATTATTTTACAGGTCTAAATAGAGAGAACATGATTTTAAAATTAGAGATGATAGCTCAATATGTTAATCTTGTATAAAAATTAGATCAGGGTGCTCATCAGACTATATTTTGCTTAATGTGGTTTTACTAAATAGGGATTTTCAAGAGTGGTTCACAACTGCTAATGCAGTCATTATGCTAGTTAGTGCTATACACTGTAAGACAAGAAAAACTGAGTTGATTAGACGTTCTATTTAATTCCATTGGTCATTAAAAAATGGAGTATCCTGGGGTCTGGCTGAGCAGCAGAAGCATAACAGCTGAAGATGGGGTGAAACGCAAACGTGCTTCCCAGAGCTCTCTTCTTGGGTCTTATTTTGCAAGTTTGCAAGACGATTTCAACCAATCTACTCCCTTGAAATGCCTTCTACAAAAATCACTGTTTCTTTGGGCCTTAAAATTCTGGAAAAGCTTTGAGTTCCCTTAAGGAGTCTGAAGTTTATACCCAGTTTTATCAAGGGCAGAATTACGTGCTGCAGTCCACCTATTACTAGAGTTTACCTGCTAGTCCCTATATTGACAACAGAACATACTGCTTCCTGGGAAGCTTATATATATATATAAAATACATTTTTTTATTTGTTAATTTTTTTGTGTGTATACATACAGAACATCCCAAATAATCTTATTCATCTATACACCCACTTCCCAAATGGCACCCTCCCACAGCTCCCCCCCACCCCACTGGAGCCCATATACTCTGTCATCCCCGTAACTGTCCACTGTGTTGTCGGCACCCCCAGCTGTTCTCCAGTGCTTGTCTGTCTGCTGAGTCTAGTCGGCCTATCTAGAGTTCCTTGTTTTAGGAAGATCAGCTCTTCCTCATAGAGCAGCAATCAGTGGTCAATATTCCTTTACGTAAGATTGAGATCTGCTGTTCATTTTCCCAGTTCTGTGCTGGGTTACTGTCTGGCATCTCCTGGGCCACCCTGGCCAACAACTCAAAGGAAGGTAGCTCCTGACCAGCATTGTTTCTCGTTATATAGACTTTAGCTATACACATGGACTCTTTAATCTTTGGTTATACTTTCCTTTTGGGTGTTTAAGACCACACAGTTGGCCCAGATAAACCAATTTATTGGTAGGTTCATTTGTAGTTTTTTAAGAGTTCTCCACACTACTTTCCATAGGGGTTGTACAAGTTTGCAGCCCCACCAGCGGTGAATGAGCATTCCCCTTAACCCAGATCCTCTCCAATTTTTGGTATCATTTGTTCTCTTGATCTTAGCCAGTCTGATTTGGGTAATATGAAATCTTAAAGTGGTTCTAATTTGCATTTCCTAATTGCTAGTGATGTTGAACACCTTTTAAGATGCTTCTTAGCCACCTTATTTCTTCTTTTGAGAACTCTCTGTTCAGCTCCTTGGCCTATCTTTTAATTGGATTACTTCCTTTCTTGATTCTTTGTTTTTTGAGTTCTTTATATATTCTGGATGTTAAACCTCTGT
>NW_008331547.1:1152685-1153511 GCF_000622305.1 Nannospalax galili
TACAGAAACTTTTTAGTTTAATGAGGTCCCATTTGTTGATTCTTGACCTTGTTTCCCAAGCAATTGATGCCCGGTTTAGAAAAGCCTTTCCTACACTTCTATCTTGTAGGTTGTTGCCAATGTTTTCTTCTAGCAGTTTCAGAGTTCAGGCTTCACATTGAGGTCTTTAATTCATTTAGAGTTAACATTTGTGCAAGATGAAAGATAGGGGTTTAGTTTCATTCTTCTACAGGTGGAGATCCAGTTTTGCCTATTTGCTGAACATGTTGTCTTTCCTCCAGTGAATGTTCATGGCCCCTTTGTCAAATATCAAGTGGCTGAAATTGTATGTGCTCGTATTTGGGCCTTCAGTTTTGTTCCATTGACCTATGGGTCTATTTTTGTGCCAGTACCATGTTGTTTTTATGATCATAGCTCTGTAATACAGTTTGAAATCTGGTATAGTAATCCCTCCAGCATTGCTCTTAGTGCTCAGGGTTGCTTTGGCTATCCGAGGTCTTTTGTGCTTCCATATGAATCTTCGGATGTTTTTTTCCAATTCTGTGAAAAATGTCAATGGGGATTTTGATTGGCATTGCATTGAATCTATATATGACTTTTGGTAGGATGGTCATTTTCACAATATTAATTCTTCCAATAGATGAGCATGGGAGGTCCTTCCATCTTCTGATGTCTTCCTCAATTTCTTTCTTTAAAGATTAGAATTTTCATTGTAGAGCTTTTTAATGTCTTTGGTCGGGTTTATTCTGAGATATTTTATTATTTTTTTGCAGCTATTGTGAAGGGGAGGGTTTCCCTGTGCTCTTTCTCTGATTGCTTTGTTATT
>NW_008331547.1:1155124-1167333 GCF_000622305.1 Nannospalax galili
CACTGAAAGTATATTCTTTGGTGCTTGGGTTGTATATTCGGTAGATGTCTGTTAGGTCCATTTGATATATTGTATTGTTTAATTCAGATGTCTCTCTGTTAATTCTCTGTCCTGTTGACCTATCTAATAGAGACAAGTCCCTACTATTGAAGGGTCTTGAAGTCCCCTACTATTAATGAGTTGGGATTAATCTGGATCTTAAAGTCCTGTAGTATTGTTTTTATGAAGTTGGTTGCACCAGAGTTAGGTGAATATATGTTCATGATTCTAATGTCTTCATGCTTATTGTTCCTTTGATCAGAATGAAGTGGCCCTTTTTATCTCTGATTAGTTTTAGTTTAAAGTCTATTTTGTCAGATATTATAATTGTAACACCTGCTTTTTTCTTAGTACCATTCGCTTGGCATATTTTTTTCCATCATGTCACCTTAAGGTAGTGCCTGTCCTTGAAAGTGAGGTGAGTTTCTTGCAGACAACAAAAAGATGGGTTTTGTTTCTTAATCCATTCAACTAGTCTGTGTCTTTTGACTGGGGAGTTCAGTCTGTTAATATTTAAAGTTATTAATGAAAGATGTGTATTGAATCCCGTAATTTTTATTTCTGTTCACATTCTTGGTATAGCTGTGCATTTCTACAGTTATACCTTCATTGAGTTTCTTTCTGTAACCCCTTAGGTATAGTCATTCCTTTCTTCAGCTCTTTGTGTTGCTTCCAGAACTCTCTGAACAGCTGTTTTGTGGACATGAATTCTTTCAGCCTATTTATGTTATGGAAGATATTTCTTTCCCCTTTGACTATAATAGACATTTTGGCTGGGTAAAACACCCTGAGTCTGGGAATTGCTGTCTTTCATCATGTCTAGAACACTCTCTGCTGTTTTCTCTTCAAGGCTTTACTCCTATCCATTTCTTTCCATTTCCCTTCTTGAACCTCTATCAAATACACGGGCTGTTTCATCCCTATCTTCCATGGAGAGTTTCTTTTCTGGTCCTATTTGGTGTTCTATATGCTTCTTGTATTTGTATGGGCATGTCTTTCTTTAATTTTGGGAAATTTTCTTCTACATCCTGTTGAATATCTGGTCCATACCATTATCTTGAGATTCTTCTCCTTCCTCTATGCCTATGATTCATTAGTTTGGTCTTTTTATGATGTCACACAATTCCTACACATTCCATTCTTGTGATTTCTTAAATTTTTCATAATCTTTGCTTGAGTAGTCTAATTTGTTCACTTTATCTTCTAGTCTCGATATTCTGTTTTCCATTTCATTCATCCTATTGGTGAGGCTTTCTCCTGTCATTTCTAATTGACTTATTGAGTGTTTCACTTCCTTCTTCATTTCAGCCTGAGTATTCTTTCAATATATTTCTAACTCTTCTGAATTCATTCAAAAGTTTATCCCTATCTTCTTTCAGTTTGTTGATTTCTTTATGTGTTCTTTAAATTCACTGAATTCTTTTATCATGTTTATAATTGTTCTTTTGAGTTCCATGTTCTGTGTTATCTCTAGGGGGTTCTCATTGTACTCCTCTAGAGGACTACTGGTATTTGGTGTGGATATATGATTTTGGTTTTTCATGTTACTATTTTTTCTCTGTGATCTTGACATGTGAATTTCTTTTGTAGTTTCTGATTCTTGTGTGAGACTCAAGCCTTCCTTTGTTGAGTTTAGGTCTGCTTCTTTTTGTAAAGTTTATGTGCCTTTGTGGTTTACTTGTTGGGCATGAAAAGCTGTTTTGGTCTAGGCTTCAGGTTCTCTCTTTTGATTTTATATTGGAGTGGTCAAATTGCTTTTGTCTTCAGGAGTTCCCACAGAGGCCCAAGTCAGATGAGGACCAGATGCTCTCAGGCTTTCTCCTAAGGTATGGATCCCTCCAGGAAAGATGCTGCCTTCAGGAATTTGGGGGCTGGACTGGCCTGGGAGCAGGGCCCAGGAAAGATGCTGGTCTCAGGAAGCTGGTAGCTGTGCCACTCAGGGATGCAAAGGGAGGTAGGGACGTGAAGAGGCCCCGAGGGTTCCTGGTGACTACTGGGAGGAACTGGGTTGGTCTGGATGCAAAGGATCAGGAAGCAGTGGGGATTCTGGGCCACGAGGTCAGTCCAGGGGTCTGGGGTGCCAAGACAAGAAATGGGCCAGTACCCAGGCTAGAAGGAGAGATGGGGCAGGGGAGCCGGGAGGGTGAATGAGGTTGGGGAGTCAAGGGGTGGTGGGTGCCTGGAAGGACCCACCCAGGAAAGATGTTAGCACCAGGAAGCTGGTGGCTGAGCTGCCCAGGGAAGCAAAGGTAGGTGGGGGCAGGATCAGGCCCACAGGGCTCCTGGGGACCATAGGGAGAAACTGGGTTGGTGTGGATGCACCCAGTGTCTGGGGTGCCAAGACAAGAAATGGGTCAGCACCTAGGCTAGGAGGAGAGATGGGGTGGGGGAGCTGGGAGGTGAATGAGGCTGGGGGAGTTAAGGCGAGGTGGGTGCCACTGGACTTACCCAGAAAAGATGCTGGCACCAGGAAGCCAGCAGCTGTGCCTCAGGGTAACTTTTGGTGTTCCTCATTCACAGAGACAAAACTATTATCACGTTAAAAAACAGACTCTCATACTTGAAAAATTTGAAAGCTTCTGGAGTAGCAAGTATCACTAACACGACGCATTTCAGAGTAAAACTCCTTGTGTGCCTTTGAACTCTACACAGAGAAGTTATTTAAGGAGTCTTGCTTGTACATACTAGTCACAGGAGTATAGGGCTTTAGGGTTTGTTGGGGAGGGGAGCACATTCAAATGAACTGCCTAGATGGGGTCTTTGAGTCCCTTTAAAAAAAACAGAAGTATGACTAGACTCCAGTGCATGAACTTACACCAAAGGATATCTGTGTACAAATGTTTGATCAGATAGGCTTTAACAGATCAGATAGGATGTATGGCAGAATGCATGAGGTCCGGTGTCAGGGGAGGGGATGGTGAGGGGGGTCTAAGTTTAACATTCACACACCAGGACAACGTGGCAGAGGAAGGGAGGAGGAGAGGAAGAGGAGGAGAGGAGAAAGAAGAGAGGAGGGAGAGAAGGAAGAGAGGAGAAGGAGGAAGAGGAGGATGACGAAGAGGAAACCGGGAAGGAGAAGGAAGAGGAAAAAGAGGAGAAGGAAGAGGAGGAGGGGGTGGTCAGCATTTCTCATCACAATCCCAAAGCTGTCAACAACCAGCAAAAGCCATCTACTTCACTTGAGGTGGGCAGGTAAACCCACCCATGCATTGAAAGCTCCCCCACAGTTTTTATTGTTAAATAAAAATAATTACAGCTTGCTTTCATGTTTCCGCATTCTGAGGGTTGGAGGATAGAAGGGAATTGGGCCTGTTAACCTTTGCCGGCGACTAAGAAGCTTTTATGACCAGCCAGGTGCAAACCCTGTATCTAATCTCTGCTTGGGTCTGCCTTGTAGCAGCTGCTGCAGTTGGAGGGAGTTAGAGAGTCATTAAATACCAAGGAAATGTTTATGTCAGTATCATCACAAGCTAGAGAAGGAGAGGTGGGGGGTAAAAGAAATTTACCAACTGTTTTGTACTTGGGAAGAGTCATGGAAGAGCCTACACTGAGATCCTAGCAAAGGGGAAGGTAAGGTGACCTGTTTAGTGCCAAGAGGGAACTTGAGACCCTCTATCCGTCTGTTTTCTTTTTAGTGCTGTGGCCACAGTTGCAGTTTTTAAATGCCCCTTTGTGTCCCTCCAGTTCCCTGTGGTTCTGAGCAGGATGCTCAGGTACTCAAGAGCCATATTATAGTCATCTGAAAAGCAGACTTTCTCTATTCCTGTCATGGCCAAGGATATCAAAAAGGCAGGTAATGCAATTTGGGGTCAACTACAGTGAGACTTTGAAGAGAAAATGCAACACAAAAGGAAGGTTTGCATGAGCCATTTAAACAATGCGGGGCAGTGTAACAGACACTGGCTCGGAGAACCTGAGTGGGAGCCCAGCTCCAGGGCTTACTGGATGCCTGAGTAGGACAAAACCCTGAGTTCCACTCCATCTGTGTAGTGAGAATGTGTCTGCAAGATGGATTTAAGTTTCTAAACTCATGCTGACTGTACAGCATCTTCTGAGAAAAGGGTAAGTACTGTGCCCACCGTACGGGGAAAAGTCACACTTCATATGGCCCAATTTCCAACCCCCAGAAGGATGACTTCAGTCACATTATCATGTCCAACCTTGCCTCTCTTCCACGCAAGTAGTGTGTGTGTGTGTGTGTGTGTGTGTGTATACACATATGCAGATGTGCATGTGTGTGAGTGCACATGTTGAGGCCAGAGTCAACATCCAGTGTCTTCCTCAGTCACTCACTTTAGTTTTTGTTTAGAGTATCTGTCACTGAACTTGGACCTCATTGATTCAGCGAGGCTGGCTGCCCAGGGAGCTCCAGGAATTCTCCTGTTTCCACCTCCTCAGGGCTGGGATTACAGGCACATTCCACCATGCTGAACTTTTTACATGGGTGTGAAGGATCCAAACTCAAGTTTTTACACTTGTATAACAAGCATTTGCTGACTGAGCCATCTCCCCAGGCACCCTCCAAATACTTTTAAAGTTACTTTTTAGTTATTTGTTTTTACACCCATTTATTTGTGTAAGCATGTGTATGTGTGTGTATGTATGTCTTGTATGTACATGTGTGTCACGGTGCTTAAGTGGAGGTTGGAGGACAGTTTGTGATAGTCGGTTCTCTCCTTCTACCATGTGGGTCCTGGAGAGCAAACTCAGGTTGTCAGGCTTGGTGGCAAGCCCCTTTTCTACTGAGCCATCCCACCAGCCCTCTCCAAATATTCCGAGAACTCTGCAGCTAGCATCTGGAGCAGGTATGAAGAGTGGATTTGCTGTTTTTCTTTGATCTCTATCATTCTTGGGATCTGACTTTCATGCCTGTGACTCTGGCCTCTTTAATTTGCCTGAAAGCCCACCCAGAGATGGCCGCTTTCAGTGCCTTCACTAGCACCGTGTCACATGACCACTCCTAGCTGCAAGGGATACTGATACTTGACCTGGTTCCATTGCTACAAGAACCAAATCAATTTTTTTTTTAAATTTTTTTAAAAACTATTTTTATTTTTTATGTGTATGAGTGTATTGCTTGCTTTTTTATAAGTGCGCCTGTGTCATGCAATGCCCACAGAGGTCAAAAGAGGACCCTGGATGCCCTGGAACTGGAGTTATAGACGGTTTTTAGCTGCCATGTGGGTGCTGGGACTCGAACCTGGGTCCTCTGCACGAGCAGTCAGCACTCTTAACCTCTGAACCATCTCTCCAGCCCCCAAATCAATGATTTTTCACTGAGGAAGTGAAAAGGGATTTCAGTTATGAAATCAGCTGTGGGTCTCACAAAATTTTTGTGAGATTCACAGATCACAGCATTTAAATAGGAAATGTGCACGTGACGGAGTCAGTGCTCAAAAGAATCTCAGGAGAATAAAAGTAAAATGCATCTCATGCAGAATTCAAGTCAGTTAAATCATAGTCTCACCCCTGAGATTAAAATGTCAACTCTACACAGACAGACTGGTTAATCCTGAGTTCAAGGCCAGCCTCAGCTACCTAGGGATTTGAAGCCATCCTGGGCTGCCTGAGACTCCATCTCTACAAACAAAACAATACAGTGCTAGTGCCTGTGTTCTGGTCAGAACCGGTGTGCAGCATTCTTCTCGTCTGGAGCATCCTCACACAGACGGGATCTGCAAGCTCCTTCCTCTGTCACTTGGTTTTCCTGCTGGGAAGCGGCCTCCCAGCCAGCTCCGTCACTGTTTTTCATCTCCGCCTCCCCTGGAATTTCATCAGGTGCACATCTGTCTCCAGTGTCTCCAGCTTACTATATTTGAATTCTTTTTGCTTCAGCCATAAAACTTTTCCAGAAAAGATGCTAAATAGTCTCATAAAAGCTCATTTTCAGGGGCTGAAGAGATGGCTCAGCAGTTAAGAGTACTTTCTGTTCTTGTAGACCACCTGGGTTTGGTTCCTAGCACTCGCCCATGTTGGCTAACAGCCATCCATGACTCCAGTTCCAGGGGATCCAATACCCCCTTCTGGCCTCTGTGGGCATTGCATGACATGGGTGAACTTACATACATGCAAACAACACACATACATGTAAAATAAAAATAATAAGAAAATAAAAAAGCTCATTTGTAGAAATGTATACCTACTAAATACCACTTCTGTTGTGTCCTTGTTAAGCACACTTTTAAAAAAATTTTCTTGGTCTTTTTGAGATAGGGTCTCCTTATAGCCCTAACTGGCCTGATACTCGCTGTATAGACTAGGCTGACCACGATCTCACAGAGATCCACCTGCTCTTGCCTCCTAAGTGCTGGCATTAAAGGTATGTGCCACCACACCCAGTCTAATTACACTTCCTAAAAGAATATTTGACATATGTTATATATGTCTTTTAAAACATCTGATTTAATTATTTGTTTGCTTGTCTTTATGCCTGTGTGGGTGCATATATGAGTGTGGGTGTGTATGTGTGTGTGTGCCTCTGAAAGTATACACAAATGTGGAAGCCAGAGATCAACCTTAGGTGTCTTCCAGTCAATGCCCACCTTGAATTTTTGAGGCAGGTTCTCTTATTGAACCTGGAGATCACCCAGTAGGTTAGCCTGACTGGCCTGTGAGCCTCAGCAATCTGCCTGCCTCTGCCTCTCCAGCACTGGGATACAAGAATGTACTCCCCTGCTCAGCATTTTTTACATGGGTTCTGGGGACTGAACTCGGATCCTCATGTTTGAACCACAAGCCCTTTATTGGCTGAGCCATATCTTCAGCCCTGCACCCACCTTTGCACCTCCCATTCATACCCTTTTTGATTTCAGTATCAAATGGTGAACTGTAACTCTGCACAGTTTTATTGATTCTCCACTGGTTTTCTTCTTGCTTTATTCTTAACATTGTAAGACTATTTTCTGGGGTTTTTTTTCTTCAATATTTTATTTATTCTATTTTATTGTATGAGTGTATTGCCTACATGTGTGTAAATACATGTGTGTTGTGTTCAGTGCCCTTGGAGGTCAGAAAAGGGCACTGGATTCCTCTGGAACTGGAGTTACAGATGTTTGTTAGCCAACATGTAGGTGCTGGGAATTGAACCTGGGTCCTCTTCAAGAATAGCCAGTGCTCCTAACTGCTGCGCCATCTCTCCAACCCCCTATTTTCTGGTTTTTGTTTGTTTATTTGTTTTTATATGCAGGCAATAATTCTGGTGGTGGCTGTATCAGAATTTAACTGCTTGTCACAAAGACAGTGGCATGTTGGTGAGTGAAAAGTGGCTGGCTCTGTTTTGAACTGTCAGAGGCACAAGCACTAGTGATGGGAAAAGTCAAGCACAGCCAGTGAATTGTCATTCAGAATCTGTGCTTTGATTGGCATTTGTCAGCAATACTCCCTCTGAAGACAGCACATGCCTGAGTCCCTTGGGTAGAGGTCTTTGGGAACAGATAATTTCTCAAAGGCATGAACAATCCTAACTATGTGACAAGTATAGCTGCACTCATCCACACCACGACAAATGCATTTCGAACACCGGTGGGGTTGGAAAGCTCAAACTCTTGCTAATTTGAACTCACGGGCCACTTCTGAGGTTGTGATTGGAATAAGCTTCCTTTGAGGATGATCCTAACAGTCACACGGGATACTAGTCACTTTAATATCCTGTTAGAAAGTAAACTAACATTTCTACCAGATACTTGTGTTTTGTGCAGCTTTTCACCTCTTGAATATTGCTGAGTAAAATTAGAACAAAATACTGGTACATCAATGAACGACATGGTCCAGGGGCAGCGGGGACAGAGCGTGGGTAAGAACATTCAATGGCATCATTTTAGAAGCACAGACTGTCAGGGAATACATGAGTGCTTAGTTTTAAAATGGCTCTCAGACTTCCCAAAGCATTCCCATGTGTAATGTGTTTGTGTGCCTTCCCCACAAAATGCTTTCACTCCTACCTTGAACTTTATACATCTTAGATGGATATAGTAAATGATCTGCCCAGTGTCCGCTACCTCCCTTCCACACTGTATATATGCACTAAGTTAAGTTTATCTCCAATCACCCATTGATTTCCATTCCTGAAATAAGCTTAAGAAGAAAGGGAGGCAAGAAAGAGGAAGGAAGGCAGAGAGACAGGCAGGTAGACATGCAGATGGACTTACCATTACAGTTATGGAGTAAGAAGTTTCCCAGGCACATCAAGATGCTAAAAGGAATGCTGTATCGAACCAAAACACCATATGGCTGAATCTTTATAAAGACACTGCACTGATTAATCAACTTTTAAAATCTAATAACATCTGCGTAATACAAAAAAAAATAGGTCCATGCCTAGTTTTTTAAACTTACATTTAGAGCTTTCACTTTAATATATTTTACCAAATAATATCATGCAAGAGAGTCATAGCTGTTAAAGAGAACTGAGGAGGAAGAAGAGCCTGAAAATGCACCACAGGTTAAAGAAACACTCTAGGGGACTGTTCTGTTAGACATGTTGTCATGGCATGATCAAATAGCATACAATTATTTTTCAATTACCTTACAGCCCCTTGCTATGCAATTTTTCATTTGGTTATACATGCTTTACAAATTAACACCCCCAAAGATCTCAAGAAAAATTACACAGAACATGGTGATTATCTTTAGGTTTCTCAAAGGGTAATTGCCATTTAATTTGCTAGGTCTGAATTTATATCATGACCTCATGGTGAGCGTGGATTTACAGGGTAGCTTATGTGGCTGTTAGGGGCCTCAAAATATTGTGCTTGGATAAACTATGGGAAAACCTATAGAAACAGGTGCAAATATGAACTGGGGAGTACTGTGTGTTTGCGCATGTTCTGGGTTCACACACAGACTGTAATAAATGTGTATGTATATGTACATGGAAACTTATTCCACAGATTCCTTAGATATCCCAAGGGCTGACCAGCTTTACAAGAGCAACATTACCTTTGTCTCAGTTAAACCTAGAATCACCCCACTTAAAAAACAACTCACCTATGGCTAAAGCCTTCCAAACCCTCTACTCCTCCCTGAGACATAATGATCTCCCATTTACCCCAGACTTTCTCTACTCCGGAGATTTGAAGGCCTATGTACCTTCCATGTGTCTGTTCTTGCTGCAAGGAACCAGTCCCCAGCATCCTCCTGAGCTAAAAAATTGCACCTGAGCAATTTCTCATTTCTAGGATGACCTGTGCTGCCAGTTAAGCCCCCAAAGTAGGTCTCCGTGAGTTTTCAATGGCCTCAGAAGCCAGAGGACCCATGGCTAGTTCTACGCTGCCAACTGCTTGTCTTGCTCTGGCTCCAGCCACTTGTGACAACCAGCCTTGTTTCCTTACAAATTCCTGCATGTAACTTGGGGCCCAGTTGTTTCTTGTGAAGAAGCTATTCTGTTCTCTTTGATATAATTAAAAAAATTCATGTAGTTTATATTGAAAAAGTGATTCATGTTAGCTAGACCTATTCTAAGGCCAAATGAGAAAAAAAAATAAATCCCATCTATAAATGTTTTAATGTCCTTTGAAACCAAGAACAACAAAAGTAAAACCAATTAAAGTAAGGAATGAAAGTAAAATTTTGGAGAATCAGCAGAAAAGCTATAGGGGACCACACAAGTACGTCCAACCTTTTGACATTGAGGCACAACATCCTCATCCACAAAGTTTGTGCTTGGGAACCACACAGTCAACATTTTTTAAAAAATCCTCCAAACGAGTCTTATGATGTTTTAAGTTTATGATTTTGCATTTGGCTGCATTCAAAGCCATCTTCAGACACATGCAGCCTCGATCTTGGGCTTTGTAACAACAGAGCTAACTCTGTGTCTAATACAAAGTGTGCCTTGCATGAGTAGTTGTTGCTTGGTATCCATGAGGCCTAAATCCAGGAATCTGCAGACACAAACGTGGAGGGATGTTCAAGTCCCTTACACATACAATGGTGGTGTATTTTCATATCACCTACACACCCCCTATTATCTCTACACTACTTATAGTCCTAAGTCAGTGTGACACCAGTACTTGGATTGTTTGGCATTAACGACCAGAAAAAAGGTCTGTACATGTTCAGTACCAACAGTTTTTTCCTCCAGTATTTTTGATCTGGGGTTAGTTGAATGCAGGTTGGGAACCCACAGATACAGAAGGCTTGACTGTTCAGGTATTACAACATGATTAAACTTCCAGAAGAGGCCGAGTGATGTGTATGTTCCATGAAATGGTAGTGTGCGGTATTCAACTCCAACTGCTTCACAAGAGCTTCTGGAGTCCCGCAATCAAGCACCGTGCTCTTATTTACAGCGTGGAAATGGGCAAGCACGACAAGCCCGTTCCCTATTGAATGTGGGAGTCCCGCAATCAAGCACCATGCTCTTATTTACAGCGTGGAAATGGGCAAGCACGACAAGCCCGTTCTGTATTGAATGTGGAGAGCCGATTGATCTAGCACATTGCTAAAATCAAATACCCTTAAAAGAACACTGTAATGGGTGCAATGAACACTGATAATTCTGGGCTTTTCCCAAACCTTTTGTTTTTGAGACAGGGCCTCATTTTGCATCGTTGGCTGGCCTGGAACTTGCCATATAGACCAGGTGTGCTGGATAGCTTTAGTGTCAACTTGACACACCTGGGTTGAGGGAACCTCAACTGGGGAATCTCCCGTGTGATGTGGGAGGGCCCAGCCCACTGTGGGTGGTGCTACCCCTGGGCAGGTGGGCCTGTGTTGCATAAGAAAGCAGGCTGAGCAAGGGCCAGGGAGCAAGTCAATAAGCAATGATCCTCCATGGCCTGTGCTCCAGCTCCTGACTCCAGGTTCCTGCCCTGAGTTCCTGCCTGTGCCTCCCGAGTACTGGGATGAGATCTTTTTTTTTTTTTTTTAAGGTTTATTATTTGTTCTTTTTATGTGTATGTATGTATGCCTACATGAGTTTATGTGGACCAGATGCATGTAGGAGCCCACAGAGGAGAGAAGATGGTGTTAGATCCCCTGGAAGTGGAGTTCCAGGTGGTTGTGAGCTGCCATGTAGGTGCTGGGAGCTGAACCTGGATCCTCTGCAAAAGCAGCCAGTGCCCTTAATTGCGGAGCCATCTCTTAAGGGACAACATTTTTCCACTCACCAACTCTTACTGACTTTTAAACCTTGCACAGTTGATTCCAGTTTCTATGCTTTCTTCTCTATGTTTGTCTAACCCTACAAAGAGACTGTTTTTTTCCTCATTTGAACTTTTCTTTCTTTCTTTTTTTTTTTTTTTAAAACAGAGCATAGGGTAGGGGTTTATTTACAGAAGACTGGGTGCTTCGCATTTACAGCAGCACTGTAAAGTCCACACTCAAATACAGATCCTGTGACCTCCTGACAGCTGCACTAAATGGTGAGAGAGGGGCCTCTTGATGTTCTCAGGTGATATATCCTTTGCCCCTCCCCCAAATGCAGCTAAGGTTGACTGATTGGGTGGGAGGGGTAACTGACTCCCCCCTGGACTCCTTGATGTGTGTGGGAAGGAGGTGTGACTATGGCTTGCCAGCATAGTGGTCAGAGGACATTTCCAGTTAACACTCCACACTCCACCCCTTCCTCTGGCTACAAAGAGACTATTTCAACTAAATACTAGCTCTTAGGGAGCCTGTGCTTGAATGTTAATGGTTAAGAGGACAAGAATTTAAATCCAGGTCCACATATCTGGGTTTGAATGCACCAGACAGGTAATGGTATAGTGTTTGCTTTTTCTTTGTTTTGTTTCTCTCTCTCTCTCTCTCTCTCTCTCTCTCTCTCTCTCTCTCTCTGTACTAAAGAGCATAATAAAAGCTAACTAGCTCCCTTGTGAGGTTAATAATGGTGCCTTTCTTACATGGTTGGTTAAGTGATTAAATGAGTTGTTTTATGTAAAGCGTTTGGAACTCTGGCCACAGAAAGCCCTGTGAGTCGGAACTGTCATTGGTGGTGATAGGGGCATGGGGTGGCTTGGGCACAGCAGTGATCACTTCACAACATACATTCACTTCCAAACATCATCTTGTGCAGTTTAAACATGCACTGGATTTTTTTCTTTTGCCTGTGCTGGAGCGCAAACCTAGAGCCTTATGCATGCTAAGCAACCACTCTACCAATGAGCTATAACCTCAGCTCCATAATTTTCATTTGTCAATCGTATATAATTAGTTTTTAAATATATCTTTGA
>NW_008331547.1:1168305-1182862 GCF_000622305.1 Nannospalax galili
TTTATATAGCATTTTAATAGTAGAAATAGGCAAATTTGAGGACCATTTTAATTTCTCCACCCTTCTCTTCAATTATAATACATAACAATGTGTTTGCATTTCTACCCACAGATTCAGATGTGGCAAAAAAAAAATCCAAAGCAAACAAAAAAACCCATGTGGGGCTGGGTGTGGTGGCACGTACTTGTAGTCCCAGCACTCAGAAGGCAAAGGCAGATATATCAGGAGTTCAAGGCCATCCTCAGCTATATAGTGAGTTTGAGCCCAGCCTGTGCTACATGAGACCCTGTCTTTCACAAAGGCAGGGTGTGGTGGTGCATGCCTTTATTCCCAGCACTCAGGAGGCAGAGGCAGGCAGATCCCTGAGAGACTGAGGCTAACCTGGTCTACAGAGCCAAGTTCTAGGCCAGCTGGGGCTACAGAGAGACCCTGTCTCAAAAAACAAAAACTAAACAAAAAACTTAGAAGAGCTGGGGAGACAGCTCAGTTTTAAAGTACTTACTATGCAAGTATAAAAGAGTTTGATCCATAGCACCCGTGTAAAAGCAGGTGATATGTACCTGTAATCCCAGGACTTGGGGGCGCATTGACAGGAGGGTCAGCCTAGCTGAACCCAGAGTGCTCCAGGTTCAGTAAGAAATCCTGTCTCAAAAAATAAGGTGGAGACACATGATATCAACCTCTGGCCTCTATACAAATGTGTTCATTTATGCATGAGTGTGTGCACACACATACACTCATAAACATACACACACATGACCCCCCAAAAGAAACAAAACATATATGTCATTATTTAATCAGGTATTTTTCAATTTTGAGTATCCAGTAGAATTAACTATAGGGAAGGTGTGTAAAAAAGCCAGTTCTTGGGTCACTTTCTTGGTGGGCGAGGACCTGGGGATAATCACAGTAGGCGGCCCTCAAGGAAAGCTGTCACCATCCCTGACCTGGACTTGCAGGACCATCCTGCCCTATCACCAGCAGACAGGATTCCAGGCACAGGAAACTTCCATAAGATAAAGTGGGAGAATCAAACTTCCAGACTGAGCCCTTCACCCATCAGATGTGACATCCTACCTGCAGAACTGATGTTTGAAATTCCGCCATCAGAGACCCACACTTCTAGAAGGGCTTAATTTTGTGACAGGGTCCCACCACATAGTGCTGGCTGGCTTGAACTCACAGAGATCTGCCTGCCTCTGCCTCCTTGAGTGCTGAGATTAAAGGTATGTGCCACCACTCAGGGCTCTACTATTTGTTTTGAGCCGGAGTCTTACGTAGCTCAGGCTGGCCTCAAGTTCTTTATATATCTGAGGATCACCTTGAAGTTTTGAACCTCCTAAGCTCTGGGATTATAGACATATACCAACCAACCAGGCCTGGTTTTAAGGGTTGCTAGGGGTCAAACGCAGGGCATGCTAGGCAAGTGCTCTACCAACTGAGCTAGCAGGGAGAACCTATGAGTCCATTCGGTTCTATTACTGTGAGCTGGGAAAAGGGCTGGCAGCCTAGCCTAGTTGGCCTTATCCAGGTTGCCCTTCTCAACACCTCTGCAGCAGAGCCAGTCCGTCACCCGGATGTCATTTAGTTCTCTAATTACATGGAGGATGTTCACTTACCCAGGTTTTCACCTCACTGCTGCTTATAACCATCCTCTTTCAGGTGAAATTCATGTCCTAAGAAAACCCTCATAAAGTGAAGCTCTCAGGGGGACAATCCTCTGTAAGCTCTTCCCCAACAGGTGCATGCCATTCCAGCCCAGAATCTCAAGTGCCTGTTCTGTAAGTAGCTGCTCCTGGGCAGTGCTATAGAACACACAGCCCATTCTGAATGCTTTTAAATGATGAAGACAGGAAGTTCTCTTTAGAGGCTGTACCCTTAGAAGATGGCACGATCCAAATATTGGTATTGTTATTCTTTTAACACAAATTTATAATTGACTTTCTGTTGAGCATTGAGGCAAGTTAAATTAGTTCAGTGTGATTAAAGTTTTTTTAAAAAATGCTTGGTAATGACTGCTTTCTTATTTTAGAAGTTCCTCAAACCACCGGGGGTAACATCATGGAAAGCTCTTTGCTGCACTGTCACATCAACTGAGAAAAATGACCTGCATTTTCCCACAGAAGCATCAAGCTATTTTATAGCAACAGTCCATGACTTCGGGCTTCGTCTGGACTAATTTACCTTTGGGTTTTCTACATCGCACTTAACCTTTGTACTAAGTACAATTTAGAGTTCAGTACAGCATACCAATAGCTTAAGACAATTTCTACCTGATTTAAGAAAAGGAGGAAGTGCAGAGGAAAAGGAGGAGGAGCCCATTTAAAACCAAAACAGAAGCGACAATTCTTCATGGTTATTCCTGTGACACTGTAGAGAACTCAAATGCTCATGCCAGAGCAGTCATGATTTTACCTGCTTCTGCAATTGAACGATCACCCCAAGAATGACCTGTCAGCTAAGCAAGCAGGCTAGAAATAACTGGGTCAGTCCTGAAGGCTGTGAGTTAAAACTGCGGTGGAGAAAAACCAATGGGAACGATGATTGCCAGGGTGGACCCCTGAAGCCCACGGTGCTGGAGCAAGGCTTACGTTCGGGGTCATCTGCCTGGTGCCACCTTGGAAACTGGCCTGATTCTGTACAGGACGTTGAATGATAACATCCTGCGAGTCAGCTGACTGGTGTGTCATACTGCATCCCTGCAGATGCCAGCTCGTCGAGATGCGGCAAAGCAGAGGCAGCCAGCCAGGCACAGAGCAACCGAGTTTTAAAGTTTCATTTTCCTGCTGCTGCGCAGCGTTTCACACACGAAGAGCATTTACCTTTATGCGGCTAGGAGCTGAGATGCAGTCTGAGTGTGCACGGTGCCTTCTGACGTGGCAGCACGAATTTTCAGCTCAGCAGATACTGCTTGGAGCCTGCCTCTGACGGAGTTCGGCTGCTTTCCCATCACGGTGTGGGAACAGTTTGGGGGCTTCTTGTGCTGTGCTGTTCTACCTGCAGGAGAGGATGTTTGGCATGGTTTATCTGGCTCGGGCCGGGCAACTCACCTCACTGGCACTGTGGGACTCTCCAGCTCCCATGAAAGGCTGGTCATGGGACCTGGCGAACATCCCCGCTCCTCAGTTAGAACATGCTTTAAAGGAGAAACCAGATTCACTGGCCTAAATCAATCCCAGACCTCTCTGGATACTGGACAGCTGTTGGCTAGCAGGGACACAGCCAGCTATCAAGTGGAGAATCGAGACTGCGGTCTGTGTGCAGGTGGAGCCTGGGAGAGGCACGGTCTAATTTTGGTCATCTGATGGCTTATTTTCCTAACTAATTGTGCTCGCTAAGCACACGGTGGTCTGGATTAGTCTTCCTGCCATGCTGCCCTCATCAAGTCGGGCTGGACACCAGGGTACCAGCAACCTGCATTAGCTTGGCTCTCTGCAGTGTGGTGCTAATGCTAGCTACTAGAA
The DNA here is from genome assembly GCF_000622305.1 of Nannospalax galili. NCBI lineage: Eukaryota > Metazoa > Chordata > Mammalia > Rodentia > Spalacidae > Nannospalax > Nannospalax galili. Next base: position 1,171,770 of record NW_008331547.1, read on the forward strand.
TGGGTCACCCTGACAACAAAGGATGCAGATCACTTCACTTCTCTTGTGATGTTAGCGGAACCTAACTCTTCTTTGCAGAGATGCGTGTGTGTGTGTGTGTGTGTGTGTGTGTGTGTGTGTTGAACTGAACAGATACCATCATGGATGTGGTTTTTAATGATTTGGGGTTGAGGGAAGAGAAAAAAGACAGCTTGTGGAGACAGCGATGCGAGACAGCCGCACACTGAGGGCTCTTGCCAATTTGAAATACTGGCTTTGTGAAGCCGAGCCTTAAGGGAGAAGCCGGGTAACTGAGAAGGAGATCGTAGATAAAGAAATAAAAATGACAAGCGTAATGGAGCCTCTGCGAGGGGACTGTCAGAGCGTCAGTTCATGGATGGCAATTTCGCCAGGCAGAGATTGAATAATTCATAGATCCAAAGTACCCTGCCTTACCTTCCATTTAAACTGGGCATGATCTGAATCTCTAATAAATTCTCAAGATAAAGTAAAATGCCAATTTGAATCTGAAGAGCTTTTAAAAAGCAGATGTCGCATCCCTGAATCTTTCGGTATCTTTCACAATTACGCTCTGAGAACTGCACTTCATGACGAAGCACCATTAGTTTCAGAATGACTGTGATTACAATAGTGACAAAAGAATGCCATCAAATGATCTCTAATCTACCTAATTTGCTAAGACTGACTGTGGCTTTAATACGCATTGTATGTCGCCATGCCCAGGGTCTGTGGATCTATCTCTCGACAGAACAGAAAATGGTGTGGGTGTGCCACCTTAACTCGGAAAGCCTGGCGGACAGCAGTCTCCAAAGTCACGTGTCTTTTTCATTAGCTTTTCTAATGCTTTGCCCTAAATGCTTATTGAGGAGAAATTGTGAGCCTGCCTTTGCTACGGAACAGTATTGACTTGTTAATTTATACACACTCTTTATCTTAATATATACAAGCATGTGTTTACTGGAAGGAAAGACGGCTTCAGTGCTGGGCAAGAGATTTAAACAGCCATACGGGATGGAGTATACATGCTCACTGCTTCTTCAAAACCCTGTTTCCAGGTGAAATCCTTTACCTGGAGCTATGGTTTCTGTGTGGTGTGTTGAAAGTCCTCCCTGATTGCAAAGCTCAGGTTAGCAGAGTCAGCAATAATCCCACCCAGCAATTTTGGAAAGGCCGTGTGCCCAGTTTCATGATGTATCTGGGCTCTGGTGACTCGTGTGTGCCTGCTCCGTGTGCAGAGAAGTCTGTGATAGAGAGAACTTTTTGTCTGACAGTCTGTTCTGTTCATCTCAGGACAACTGTGCCACTCAGAGAAGGTGACCCGGAGTATCCATCCTCCCTGGGGGAATAGAGCAGAGTCATTTAGTGGGTTCAGGGGCTACTAGGATTGTCCAATACCACAGAGATGGACTGGGCTTCCTGCCAGTGATGCCTCTGCAAGTGAGTGTCTCAGGCAGGGACCTGTGTGTCTGATACCATTTGGGAAGAAGGTCTCAAATCCCTTTCTCATAATGTGGGGGTTTTGCCTGAGACTCAGCTCTGATGTTTTCCTTGAAAACCCATTCTCTTGACTTGACCGTTCCTGTATGTTCCCTCTACCTAGTACCCTGTCATGAGGTAAGTTGTGCTTCTGGTCATTTATATAACCAAGTGTGTTCTTTATTGTCTGATTAGGAGGGGGATGTGCTTTCTTACGCTGCCTTTCCCTTCCATTTGACTGTTCTCACTAAGCTGGGGCAAATACAACTTTTTATTTCTGTTTTTCTGAGTGCAGGTGAAAATGTGGCATTTAGAAGAGTGATATAAATGTTGTGTTCTGTTTTTCTGGCTAAGTACATCCAAGGTTTTGATGCTTTTTAAAGGAAAAGAAGTGGTTTCACATAGTGAATACTTTGTTTTAAAATAGTAAGCAACACAGGGCTCATCAGTTCTGTCACAGTACCGCTTTCTTCAGATGGTTCACATTCCTTTCTAACATTGGGCTATTTTTCTTATCGTCCTAGAGGAAGCTTCAGTACTAGTGACAAAAGGCTTTTGAAAGCCCACATGGCATGTGCACTAGCCTTTCCTTTTTCTTTTAAATTAAAACATAATCTTGATTTTTCAGCACAGGATTTTTAACTTCTGATACCTTACATCGTTTTAATGGTCAAAGTTTGAGTAGGATAATCACCGAGTGAGCTGATGGGTTTATCTGTCCAGTATTTAAGTCATGTAGGTGCTTAATATTATCTGAGAATAATTGGAACTCAGGCTTATGACTTTTGAGGACAGGCTCATCAGAAACTAATTTTATTTACTGAATCAGAATAAGAAAAATGGGATTTACTGTTTAACAATGAGAGCATTTAGACGTCATAGTCTCAGCAGATGAGGATTTATCTGGTTTCTTTAGGATGCAGGTACAGAATACTCACCTTTTGTATAAAAGATCAGTAAGAATTTACTCATGTGCTAGTGCTTGAAGATTTGAAATTCTCACTTGTTTTACCCCTCATTATATAGGGTTTTGAGGTAGCTTAACGATCTTGACACCATGAGTCCTTCGAAATCAAGTTTTCTTTTCAAACTTACTGAGATGATTAAGTATACATTAAGATTTTTTTCTAAAATAAGTTCATTAGATAATTTTAATCTGCCATTAACAATTTGTCACTATTTATAGATTTGTCTTATTTACAATGTCCTAGATAAATATAAACACGTGAGAAAGCTTGCAAGAGTAACTATGCAATTGGAGATAATTTGCAAAGAAGGCATCATTGTGAGATTATATCAGCAGGGGTTAATTTAAGAGACACCTCATACATGAATGGTTCAGTCTATATTTTAGGTTTTTGTTTTGGAGGTTTTACTTGTATTTTTTAAAATTCCTTTTTGGTGAGCCTAAGAAATTCCCTCACTCCATTCTTTCCAACACCCAGAGAATCAACTACAATCACAATGACTGAAACTTGAAATCAACCCCCAGAAATCCAGTCCTAGAACTCACAGAACAGACTCATACTCTGAGGAAGAATGTATAGATTGTGTCACTTGATAATTAAGGATGTTAGCATCCTGTCATGAACATGTGCTAGTGTATGTGACACTCCATCTCATTATTAAAGTCCACTTTGGAGCAAAACCCCAAACTGAACTAAACTGAAATTCTTCACAGAGAATCTGGACTGAACATCTGTGAAGTCCTTGAATGCTATGGTGAATGCATTTCATAGATAAGCAAATTGAATATTCATCACCAATGCTCATGGCTAGATTTCTCTAATTAAATTACTGTACAAGAACCATGGCATAGTACATTTCCCCCTAAGTTTTAAGTAGGAGGTAATGAAACATGCCTTTACCAATTACCATTTGTGTGTGTGTGTGTGTGTGTGTGTGTCTGTGTGTCTGTGTGTGTGTGTGTCTGTGTATCTTGGCCTGTCAAACAGAACAAAAGGCAAGCCAAGAGAAGAAGCAGGTAAAGACAAAACTTTCATTATCCAGTGAGTTTTTTTCCCCCCAGTGGTATGACCAAAAGAGGTTGATATCTTTTTAAAAAAACTTTTTAAAGATTTTAAAATCATGTGTATATGTGTCTACGTAGGGGTATATGCATGTGTGTGCGGTTGCCTGCAGAGGTCTGTCACATTCACTGGAGTTATAGTTACAGGCAACTGTGAGCCACCCAATGTGGGTGCTGGGAACTGAACTCAGGTTCTCTGCAAGAGCAGTATGTACCTTTAACTGATGAGCCATCTCTTCAGCCCTGGGGTTGGTAGCTTAGGTCTACAGGGTGCTTTTTAAAGAACCTGTTCTCTACAGTAAGAATGCTCCCAACATTTTATTATGAAAATTTCAAACATGTAGAACAAAAAAGTTGTGAACGTATATACATATATCAACTACCTAGACTCTATAAATACACTCACTGCTGTCACTCTATCACACATCTATGTAATTATCCACCCTGCTATACAACCATCAATCTCTTTGTTTTTGGATGCATTTCAAAGTAAGTTGCAGACATCAATACACTTTGTCCCTAAGGATATGCTGCTGAAATGTTTAACTAGATTCAACATTTGTTTACAGTGCTCTCCTTTAAATAAAGTTTGCATAGGATAGGGATAGAATTTTTGAAAAGAAAAGCACTATTGATTTTTATTTATTTTATTTGTGTATCTTGACTTTTTATGTGTCAAGAGTGTTTTGCCTGCATGTAAGTGTACCCATGTGTGCAATGCCCATGGAGGCCAGAAGAAGATATTAGCCCTCCTGGAACTGGAGTTATGGATGGTTGTTAGCTGCCATGTAGGTGCTAGGAACCCATCTGGGGTCCTCTGCAAAAGCAGCCAGTGCTCTTAACTGCTGAGCCATTTCTCTGGTCCCCACTGTTGATTTTTAAATTTTTTATTTATTTTATTTTTATGTATGTGAGTGTATGTTCTGCACGTATATAAATGCACCTGTGTCATGCAGTGCCCATAGAGGTCAGAAGAGGGCGTTGGATCCCTTGGAACTAGAGTTGCAGACAGTTGTTAGCTGCCATGTGGGTGCTGGGAATTGAACCCAGGTCATTTACAAGAATGGCCAGAGATCTTAAACACTGAACTATCTCTCCAGCCCCCCTGCCCCCGACCCCATTGATTTTTATGTGGCACAAGCTATCTCTTATATGTGAAGAGTGTCTGGATGCACAAATCTCTCAATGTTGATAAAGAGAAACTTCTTCAAATAGAAGTAGGGGGCCTTTCCCCAGCCTTAGTCTCTATACCGGACTTCACCCATCAAGACCAGGGACAACTGGTCACCCGCCACCATCATACTGAGGTGGGCCAGGTGTCAGGACACACACCTTAGCTATTCCCAAGACATTTCTTATTCCTGGACCAGGTTTTCTTTCTCTCTCCTGCAGGCTCACGAGAAGGAAGCCAGTGGCCTATCGAATGACCACCTGAACTCCCCTCTCTTTCCTCCCCCACTCCCTCCATATCTGTCTTTCACTTTTCTGTATTTTCCCAACTCCTCTTCCCTCCCTACCCCTCAAATACAAGGCAACAAATTTACTCATTTTTTTTTCAGGTCATTCTGTTGTTCAGAGTTTCATGGAGATGGTTATAGGAGACAAAAATGACGGACCGAGGAGTCACAAGATCTCTTAAAGGGATTGGTTTCTCTTGCTCTTAATTAAAACAGGAGTGATTGAAGATTGCCCTCTCAAGACCTCTTCACTAATTCATCTCTTGGATCTAGTCTTGTGCATGAGATTTATCCATTCCTCCCTCTGGTGAACTCCGCACCAACCTTCTCTAAGATCTGGGTCAGTGTGGCTCCTAAAAGAAGAGACTTTTTCTTTGCTTCCGACATCTGCACTGCGGAGTGTCATAAATGGTGACTTCTGTGGGTAGCTCTAGTGCAAAGCATTTTCATTCAGGAGCAGCACGAGGTCTTGTGTCCTTGTCCCTTGCTTCTAAACAAGGAGCTTTCCAAAGTCTCCTGTCCCAAGCATGGTGCCTGCACCCGTGTCACCTGCTACTGGTTATGTCCCTCAAGCCACTGTTCCACCTTCAGCTCAGCATGCCCTAGGAGGTCTTTGGATGGCTAACACGGGTCTGAAATTCCTCCCACTTTCCTATGCTTATAAAGTGATGCTTAAATGCTGCAGACGATTAGGAGTTTAGGCTCCACAGCTAGGCACATTGTCTAGCCGTCTTCTCAGCTCTGCAAGCGCATCCGCAGCTCAGCTTCAGGCAAATTCAACTTCACATCCGCAAAGTGTTGCTGTGATTTTTAAGTGACATACATATTCTAGATATACACCATCTGCAATATCCGTATGTATGTTTCCCATAGCACCTGACACCTAATTCACAATCGCTACATGTTAGTGTTGTCATCAGATCAACAGAAATTGATATCCTAGGCCTCCGTTGGGCCGTCTCAGACGCTCAGAGACTGCCCTTTCCTCCCCCCACGTCCACATTTGCTTATCCTAATGAACCTCCCATGAGTGTTTTCTGTTTTCTGAGGTCTAAAAGTACTCCTGGCTTTCAGCTCAGGGTGGAGCCCAGGGAGAGACTGAGCCCTGCTAGGTGAGTGCTCAAAATCTTTGTGTGCATGTGCACGTGGACGTCAGGGTTAACCTCTCGTATCATTCCTCAGCTGTGTCCATCTTGACTTTTCTGTTTGCTTGGTTTTATTTCAGACAGGGTCTCTTACTAGGGCCTACGACTGGCTAGTTACGCTAGCTTGGCTGGTCAGTGAGCCCCAGAGATCCTCCTGTCTTTGCCTCTTAAGGACTGGGGCTTATTTCTCCTTTCCTCTTTCCCGTCCCTTTTCGTCCCTTCCCTGCTGAGATTGAGTCCATGGTCATGTGCCCATTAGGCAAGTGCTTTGCCACTAAGCTTATCCCCACCCCTTCCTAATTCTTTTCGTCCCAGGAAATGTAGCAGATGACTGAGGTTATCTCAGGGAAACATGACCCTTAGAGCTAGCAAAAAGGATGACTTGCCAGACCCCGTACCTTACAGGGACTTGCTCTGATACTCGGCTTGCTCTATCATGGTCCTTCTCACAGAACAAAGAATCACTGGAGGAAGAGGACATGCCTGCCCAGAGCCTGTGATGCTCTGCGTCTACGAACCCTGGAGTTCTATGCTCCCTACATGGATCCCAAGGATCATCCTCCTAAAGATGAGCTATGCTGCCAGTGGGTGTCAGGCTGAAGGCCACATACCACACTGATAGACATTTCTGGTATGGAATGCCGCAGAAGGAGAATCCTAATTTGATTTTAGTTTGAGGAATGTGTACTTAGGAGAGTAACGGAGGAAAACTTGTATTGTTAGCATGCTGGTTTAATGTGAGATTTCACTACATATAATGTCAAGGACATGCGTGGAAGCCCCTCTCTGTTCTCTTGCCCATCAAGGTCTTACAAACATTAGGCTGTGCCAGAACTTGAAGAAGCACTTGGAGGTTCTTGGTTCCCTAAGAAATCTGTTGGTATGTAGTTGTATTTGTGGGTAGCTAAATTTTCAATATTAATATATAGGGAAGAGAAATCTACAAAGGCCATTCCCTTGTTAAGGTTTACAATCCCTCCCCTCCCCTCCCTTCCCCTTCTTTCCCTTCCCTCCCTCACCTCCCTTCCCTCCCCTCCCTTTCCCTCCCCTCCCTCCTCTCCCTTCCCCTTTGAAAGTTTCAGAATTCCCAAACTATAAAATTTCCATGTTATATTTATGTGTGCTATAATAAGTTAAATAACTATCTCCCCCTCTCATTCTTACTGCCTGCATACCAAAAAGGTAGACTGTTTTTTGCACTTGATCTAATCCCAAATCCAGCAGCCTGCTGAATTCCAAAGACAGTGGTTAATATCACCACAACAAAGACTAGGGAGATACAGGAATCAGTGTTTTGAGCTTTAAAGACACAATCTACCAGCTGACATGCCAATGGGATGGGAAAATCACACAAGGGCCTGCCCCTAGTGAAGAGGTACAGGCAGTTGACAACTGCTGAGGGAGGGTCAGTTTTCTCCACTGATGAGACTTTCTCCACTGATGATAGGTTATCCAATCCCAAGTGGTCTCTAAATATAGGCACATATGAGTAATACTGAATGGGCTCAGTGTATCATATATACATATATATACATATACATATATATATATATATAATATGTGTGTATGTGAGCCACCTGTGTATATATACACACATATGTGTATATTTACCAATCATAATTATAGAAGATGTCAAGAACCCAAGAGGGAGTAGAGAGACAGAAGGAGAAGGTAGAGGCGAGAGAGGAAGGGGGGAAATGATGTCAATGCACTACAGTCATGTATGGGATTCCAAAATACCAAAAAAATTATTATGAAAAACATGAAGACACAATCTCACTTACCCTGTTCTGAATTTAGTAATAAACAGGTGAGTTTAGAAGGTAGAAGTTAAAGACTTAATACTCAATGGGGGGGACACTCATTGTTTCATAAAAATACAACTTGGAATAATATTCTCACTTGGATTTTTGAAAGAAAATTCAAGGAATGAAGCGAATAAAAGATTTAGGAAATATTTCCCTAATGATGTGCCAGAGACATGGTAGTGTTCATACAGGAAGTCATGGAGCTGTGTTGTTTAATGCAGTGGGAATTAAGTGCCAGAGGGGCTGATACAATGGAGTTGGACCCAGGCTGCCAGGACCTGAATTCTGGCTTTGCTACTCCCTCTCTGTGTACCTGCTTGTTGTGTGACACTATCCCTGGGGAGACATGAACAGACCTCTATTTCCCCCAGATGGGAAACCATCAATGGGCCACAGTAAGGGTACCACCAAGTCCGCCTTGGTGAACCACTGAGTTTACCAGGCTTATTTACCAAAGTGTGGGTGGCAGGTCATGTACAGGCACAGGAATCACTCACAGACAGCTGTATTATCAAAAGCCCACCCCAGCATGGGTGGCATGCCACAACAAAAGCTGGAAACCTGGAGCCCTGTACAGCTTGCAGACAGTGCAACAGGTTGAAGAGTGTCCTTTCCAGGGAGCTCAGTTGGTCTGTGCCTCTTGTAGGCACTTGGATTTGTCTGAATGTCTCTCAGCAGTCTTTAGCACTTATATAAACTTGGGAAGGAAGGGGTCTAGGGAACTGGTCAGTTTCAGGGACTTCCTAAAGCTTTTGAGTTGTTTACTTCCTGAATTTAATAAACTTCCCTGCAAGATGGAATATCTTGTCTCCCTTTAGGACATTCTGTGTTTTAGTGAGCATCTCTCCAAGAACATTTTGTCTCTTAATGATGGATCCTCCAAGATGGAAGATTTTATTTCAGAGGAAATTGCTGCACTTGTGTGGTTAGGTTGTGGTTTGCAATAGCCCAAAACCCAAGTTCAAAGTTGGTTGCTAAGACTGTTACTTTGGGAGAGATTAATGTCTCTATTGTGATTACTGTCTCTAGATTAGTTCTCACAGGGATGGGTTGAGAGCGGGTGGTTACCAAGGGGTTAGGTTGAGAGCGGGTAGTTACCAAGGGGCTAGGTTAGGGGTTAGGTGCTTGCCGGAAGCCAAGCAGATGCTGGTGTCTGGCTCTTGGGCTTCCAGAACTCTGAGCCAAATGAACATCATTTCCTTTAAAAGTTACTCCAATTCAGGTTGTCTGACACAGCAGTAGAAAAGGCTAACCTCAGTGAGGCTTTAATCCTTTGCTGCTGCTCCATTTTCTTGAAAAGTGGGGAAAATGGAATCTTCCTCATTGGGGAGAAATAAGGATTTGCTTAGTATTTATGCAACCAAAGAGTGCCTGGCATGTTTGGAGTTTCAAAAATAAACTAAAACTTAAAAGATGACAAAAACTGAAGTCCAGAAAAGTTATCAACTTGTTCCCAAACACACAACAAATTAGTAAAACATCTATGATTCAAGAAAGGCATTCAAATGTCAGGCTGATTTTGGAAAATTACCCATTGCCCAAGAGCTAATTTTGGTCAAAACAAAACACGTTTGTATCATTTTCTCTATCTCTAAAGAAAAAGCAAAAAGAACTTTTCAAGTTCATTTATTTTATTTTTTAAACTATTTTATTTATTATTTTATTTTACATGTGTGAATGTATTACCTGTGTGTATGTAAGTGCACCCGTATTGGGTAATGCCCACAGAGGTCAGAAAAGAGTGTCTGATCTACTGGAACTGGAGGTATGGATGGTTGTTAGCTGCCATGTGGGTGTTGGGAACTGAACTCAGGTTCTCTGCAAGAACAGCCAGTTCTCTTAACCTCTGGACCATCTTTCCAGCCCCTCAAGTTCATTTTTCAAAAAAATTTCGATTTTTATTAATATGTGTGTATCTGTGTGTCTGTATCTGTATGGGTGTGTGCACATAAGTGCAGATGCCAGGGAAACCAGAAGCTTCAGATGCCCCTGGAGCTGGAGTTATAGGCAGGTGTGAACTGCCCAGTGTGGGTGCCCTCAAATTCATTTAAAAATTCTCAGTAAGTTTATGTAGATGTCACTACTTCCCTTGAGTGAGTTAACTGCTCCAGAGAAAGGGCAAATCGCACGCAGGCACACGTGCACACACGCAAGCACACAAATCGCACGCAGGCACACGTGCACACACGCACAAGCGTCCTCGTACTGAACCGAGGAGTGTCATGATAAAAATAACACGGGGATATGAAGTAACTAATGAAATATACAACAGCACAAAGGGGAAGATAACTCCAGCCCTCTTATTCTTGAGCTAATCTCCAAGTCTCCATTACACGGTCTCGCATGTGTGCATGTGTGTCAGTTAGTTCTGAGCCTGGTGTTACATTGCATGCTCTGCCTCATTAAACTGTTTAAAAAATTTAGTATTACAAGGATATGTGCTAAAGATATAACTCAGTGGTAGATTGTTCGCCTAGTAAGCATGGCACCCTGGGATCTATGCCCAGCACGGATATATTGAAAAAAAAGGGAATGTGTAGCAGGTCTTTTTGGTGAAATGCCTGAGTGGAAAAGGCACTTGCCATACAAGTCTGAAAACCTGAATGTGATCCCTAGAACCCATGTAAATGTGGAAGGAGAATACTGATCGCACAGAGTTATTCTCTGACCTCCACATGTATATGGTGGCATGCATGTCCCCCCATCACGTGAATACACACACAATAAGTAAAAATCATATATAATATAAAAATCCAGGGAGCCAGGGAGATAGCATAGCATGTTGGGGTGCTTGCCTCCAAGCCTGACAAACGGAGCTGGATCCCCAGGACCCAAATATGGAAGAAAAGAATCGATGCTCGCAAGTTGCCCTTTGAAGTCCACATGAGCATGGTGGCACACATTACTCCCAAAATAAATAAGTAAATAAATAAATAAATGTAAAAAAACATTTGAAATTGAAAGAAAAGCCTTTAAGGAAAAAATATATACGTCCTAAATTCTGAAATACTTTACAAAACAAACAATGTAAAAAAACTGAACTTTTTAAACCTGATGTGGTGGCACAGTCCTTTAATCCTAGCACTTGAGAAGCAGAGGCAAGTGGATGCCTGTGAACTCAAGGCCAGCCTGGTATATATATAGAGAGTTCCAGGCCAATTGTAGGTACGGGGAGACC
>NW_008331547.1:1184076-1191611 GCF_000622305.1 Nannospalax galili
CTCTGCAAGAGCAGCCAGTGCTCTTAACTGCTGAGCCATCTCTCCACTCCCCTAGATGACATCTTGACAATCTACATAACTGATAAATATTCATCTCTTTCTTACATGGAAATTTATATTGTTTACATACTTAATGATTTACCTCTTGAGCTTATCAATAAAACAATCTAATAATAGAAATTCTTTGAGTTGAAATGATTATAAATGGAAATTTGTATTTAATGGCTGGTTGTACTTAATGATCAATTAGCTCAGCTAATTTTGCTCTCCCTTCCTTCCCAAGTAGCGTTTGTCAGAAATAAACAGAAGGACCAGTGGACTTGGGAATGCAAGAGAAACAGAGAAAAGTGTGTACAGAAAGCCTTAAACGATTCCTCAGGAACGTGGAGCACAGTTTCCAGTGTGTGCCTCTGGCCCGACTCTCCAGTGTCCCTGTCCCTGAGCAGCCCGGATGCAGTGAGAGTCTTACTGCACACTAAGCTCCCATCGTCTTACTTGTCCTGCCATCCCACCTCCTTCTCTGCCTAGAATGATGACCCCATTCCTTTCTTGGTGAATGCTGTGCTTAGAGAAGTAATAAGGTTACTAACTCCACTTCTCTTCTCTATCCTGAAGTTGGCGGGCCCAACTTCAGGGAGGGAATTGGATGCTGTAAGAAGATAATAGCTCTCTTCAGAAAACACTTCAATCTGAACTGGACCCCTCTCTTCTTTGAGGTTCATCTGTGAGATTTAGCAGACTGTACTTTAATGCTCCACCCCCAGGAAAGATCCCCACTGTGGCCATCCTAAGTGCTCAACCATCAGGTCCTCCTCTTCTGTTTTGTTTCACCATGCCAGGCATCAAACCCAGGGTCTCTTACATGCCAGACAAGCACTGTCCCACTGAACTACAGCCCTAGACTCCACCATGATTTCACTTGTCACAGGATAACATGGGGCAAGGGAACAGGACCCTTTTTATTGGTTCCGTTCAAGTATTCTGCACACATCTCATCACACCGAGCAAGCAGCCGGGATTAGCACCGCCTTCACCGATGTGGAACCAGAGGCTCAGGGAAATGAAAGGCCCGGACCACAATGTTGCAGCATACCAGAGGTGGCCTGGGACTAGAGCCCAGGGACCACACACCTGCTTGGAAGCACTCATTTTGTCTACCACTCGAATGTAGCCATGTGTGCCTCTCATTAAGGGCTGATTCCTCCCAAAAGGAGCCTAAGAATAAAGTTAGATACAATGTCATAATGTCGGAGCCAGGTGAGCTGGTCAGAAATATGGAGTAGGCTGATGGGGAAGGAAGTGAGAAGACCAGGACTTTGCATAGAGAGTTGGGAAGGTGAAGGTTGGGCTTTGGGATAATATACCTTACATCTGGGTTGACAAGTGGATCAGAGCTCTTACCACCACTTTGACATCAGGTTTGAGCTCAACAAAAGTCCAAAGTTTTCTTTCTTCCATGTGTGCCTGTTTTTAGGTATAAGACATTTCCAAACCAGTCACCATGATGCTTATCCACAGCCACATGGATGCAATCTGAGGTTTGCCAACCCTGCTCTGACTCACTGACTGACAAAAGCAACTTAGGGGAAGGGTTGATTTTCGTTCATGGTTGAGGGGATGGTACATCGTGGTAGGGAACTGTGGGAGATGTGGCAGCTGTAGTGTGTGGCTGCTTGTTCACATGGAGACAGACCAAGAAGTAGAGAGGACAGGAAGTGGGATCAGGCTATAAAGGCTTAATTCCTGGCCCTAGTGGTCCACTTCTTCAGGTAGGTCCCACCTCCTAAAGGTTGCACAAGCTCTCAGAACAGCACCAGCACAGGGGACTAAATGTTTAAATACAGAAGCCTATGAGGACATAACACCAACCACATGAGAGGTGGTCGCCTGCACTCCATTCCCCCTAGACACCAAGGAATGCCGGTCAGAAGCTGTGAGTAACCCTCACCAGGTGTCTTTCTGTATTAAACCAGAAGACTGGGGAAGCAAAAGGATCCCCCCCTCTCTGTCTCTCTCATGTATATGTATGCCTGTGTACATGTGCACATGGAGTATATGTGTACATATGTATGCACATGTGAATGGAGGCCAGAGGTCAATTTTGGCTTCCATTCTTCAAGCTTCATCCACCCTGTTTTTTGAGACAATCTCTAACTGGGACTTGTGACTTCATTATTAGGCTAGACTAGCTGGCCAGTGAGACCCAGGATCCTCCTGTGTACACGTCCCTAGTCCTAGGATCACTGGCACATGCCACCATGCCCAGCCTTTTATGTGGGTGATGGGGATATAACTCATGTTTGCCATGAAACACTTCACCAATAGCTCTCTGCCCAGCCCAGAATTGTCTCTCGACCCTGGTTTGCATTTATGCTCAAGAAGAATCAACCCTCTTCAGAATTTCATGCCCCAAATACCAGTACGAACAAGGTATGACAGAAAATGCTCAATTTCACTAGGCTTTCTTGGAATCTTATAATTAAATTATCTTTTTAATTAGAAGTTTTGTAAGCTCAGCTGAAGTGTTCTCTCTCACTGCCTATAATTTTCTGACCCGTTTGCTTTGCAAACAAAGATCAGGATTAGTCTTTGTATTTGACCTTCCGGTTTTCAAATGCCTCTTGGATGTACCATCTTATTTGTTTCTTGTGATACTGACATTAAAACATCCAGAAACTATGCAACCTAAAGTTATTTAGCCAGTGAGTAAAGAAGTCAGACACCGAGGGCCATTGACACCAACCAAGCTGAGTTCTTTTTCACTCCTTTGAGGAGATTCTTACCAAGAGCTATCAAATTCCCAACTTAAAGTTGGCCTGCAGGACAATTAATGGAAGCATGAGTTAGTGACTGTTACAATGAACGGCTTCTGGGACCGGTAGCTCACTTTGTAGAATACTCACCTAGCATGCCCAAAGTCATGGGTTTGGTACCCAGCACTGCATGAAGCAGGCGTGTGCAATGGGGAACGTCTGTAATCCCAACACTCAGGAGATGGAAGCAAGAGGATTAGGAGTTCAAGGTCATGCTCAGCTACAGAGCCAGCTTTAGACCAGTCTGGGCTACATGAGACCCTGTCTCAACCTACCCCAAGAAAGAAAGGAAGGAGGGAGGGAGGGAGGGGGAGGGGGAGGAGGGAGGGAAGGAAGGAAAGAAGAGACACCAAATGCTTTGATAGCAAGATCAACAATGGCAGGGCCTACATTTAATTCTTGTACGAGGAGTACTATTTTAGCAGGGTAACCCTAAATGTTCATGAATTCTGGTCTCAATGCGATGTCCTAGTTAGCCGGGGCGTGTCTGATCAGGTCAGCACCAGGAGAAAGGTAGCAAGAGGAAAAGTATGGTGTTCGGAGTGGAGCAGGTCCCACTTGGCTTTGCCAGGCAGCTGTGTGACTTTGGGATGTTAGCTGTCTTGTCTCTGGGCCTTCCTGTCTTAATTTTTTAAATGTAGCAAAGGGCTGGGGAGCTGGCTCAGTAAAGTGCTTATGGTACCATCATGAAAACCCAAGAGATCAGTCCTCAGGACCCAGGGTAAAAAATCTGGGGAGGCTGGTTCATGCTTACAATCCAAGCACTGGGGAAACATATGAGAAACCACATCCAAATTTGTCCTCTGGCCTCCACACGCACGTGCATGCATGTGCTCATGCACCCCTCCCAACATGAACATGCACACAAAGGCAGACATATATACATACATACTCAAAGGTAGCTAATAACAACTACCTTGTAATGTTGAGGAGTATCACTACAACACAGACTTGTAATACTTAGAACATCAAGTCCTAAGAAGGCACTCAGCAAAAAGCTGTTGGATGTATGAAATGAATTAAAGACTATTTATGGTGTGCTTCACAGAAAAGAGAGGAACTATGGGCTGGTGGGATAGCTCAGTGGGTTCAGCTGTTTGCCTCTGAACCCGATGACCTGAATTTAATGTCCAGGACCCACACGGTAGGAGAGAACTGACTGCTGAAGCTGTGTAAACTATCATCTGCCTGTGCATGAGGTCGCATGAGCACTCCCCCACATACACAGTACATACATACATAAATGTCATTTTTAAAAATTAGATAAAAACTTAAAAAACAAGAAAGAAAAAGGGCTGGAGGATGAGTCTGTAGGTAAAGGCTGTCGCCAAGCCTGACAGCCTGAATTTGATCCCCAGGATCTACATAAAAGAGGGCGAGGACTGACTCCTGAAAGTTGTAAAAACTGTCCTCTAACCTCCACATACAGGCATAGCACACATGTCCCTACACATGTATATACATACATCATACATACATATACATAAAAATGAATAATAGCCGGGCATGGTGGTGCACGCCTTTGATTCTAGCACTCAGGAGGCAGAGGCAGGCGGATCTCTGTGAGTTCAAGGCCAGCCTGGTCTACATAGTGTGTTCCAGGACAGCTGGGGCTACAGGGAGACCCCGTCTCAAAAAGACCAAATAATAATAATAATAATAAACATTTTTACCAAAGAACTTTTTTTAAAAGTAAGAAGCGTGTGTAAAAGAAGTAATTTGTCTAGGCGTTGCAGAATGAGCCCCAGGTCTTATTCTGGTCTTGTAAAAGACCAGAGGGAAGAGTCTTTAAATCAGCTTTGGAGATGGTGCAGAAAGGACCTTTATCTGGGTCATCTTCTTGCTCTCCGACCCAAACCTTGGGAGTGTTTGTGCAGTTCAGGCCACTGGTGCACCAGCATGGCACAACACTGGCAAACCTTGTGCAAGCTCACTGTGCACACCGTAACGCTCCCTCCACCCAGGACATGGAGGATTGCCTGCGAAAGCTTAGCTGTTGCCACTGTGAAAACGTGTAGCCAAGTCTTCCTCATGTATGAGTTGGAAATAAACCACGGGCTTTCCACATACTTGCCAAGAGATTTACAAACAAATTTGCTTTAAAAATAAGCACAATACAGAGTCCTGTAGAAATTACATCTAGGGAAGTCTTGTGATTGTATTGTAAACCGCCCATAGCACATTCAAGTGATTGTCACATCTACCTAGCAGGATCTGAGATCAGCTTTTAGCTTAATTATCCAAATGCATTTTGATGAACTGACTCATATTGATTTTTCTGATATTTTCTTTGTACCTCATTTATTGAAGATCTTTTTTTTTCTTGACATACTTGGAATCAATTTTGAATAAGAGGTAGAACATTCTTCTTAGAACCACTGAAACGAAGAGTGGAAGTTATCCTATGAAGATGGGGGTGGGGCATGATGAGCAGGAAGGTAGCCAGTCTCTATGTAGCCAAGGATGACCTTGAATGTCTGCCTTCCTGTTCCTAGGGTTACAGGTAAGCAGCACCACGCCTGGTATATATACATGTGTGTGTGGTTTTTTTTTTTTTTTTTTTTTTTTTTTTTTTTTTTTGGTCTTTTTGAGACAGGGTCTCCCTGCAGCCCCAGCTGTCCTGGAACTCACTATGTAGACCAGGCTGGCCTTGAACTCACAGAGATCCGCCTGCCTCTGCCTCCCGAGGGCTGGGATTAAAAGAGTGTGCTATTCTATATATTTTTAATTACATTTACTTATTTTATGTGTGTGTTGTGTGGGATAGTGTGTGTGGAACTCACAGGACAACCTGTAGGGATCAGTTCTCTCCTACCATGTGGGCCAGGGGATCAAACTCAAGTTGTCAGCTTTGGCGGCAAGTGCCTTTACCTGCTGAGCCATTTCACAAGACCCATCTTGTATGTTTTGTACTTCATGATGCTTTGAGAACTTGGGAACGGATAGCCTTGACTCAGTGAATGAAATGATCATAGACCTGATGAAATCACTGGATAGTCTCCAGGCCTTAAGCAACTAAGTCTCTAAATCTAAGACTCAGAGGATGATCCTCAGTTTGAAGCTCTTCAGATTTAGTGGAATGAGCAGGCCGACTCCAGGGTTCGGGAAGTTATTTTCATGTGTCCTGATGGAATGACTCGTCTTCTAAGTAATATATGGAAAACAACTGGCTGAACTTGTGGAAAACGTGAGTGACCATCCTGACATCGATTCCTAATGACTTTTCTTCTCTCCTGTCTCTACGACAGGAACTGGGAAGATTGAACCTTCATGTTCCCAGCTTCCTGTGTCGCTGCGGGGGATGACAAGGAAACCAAGTCTACTCAGTTCAGTGGCTGCTGAGGGTGCTGGGAGGGGGGCTCTGCACTCCTGATGAAAGATGACAGATGTGTGGCCTCTCCTTCCAAGCGCACAGGTGGTGCCTGGAGTTGCAGTGCATCTTGTAATCACGAGGAAAAGACAAGGGACTCTCAGAGCCACTGGCGCTCATTCCATTGTTGCATGTGTTTGTGGTGTGTATGGCTGTTCATATGTTTCTAGTGCACAGTAGCGCCAGTGTGTGGCTGTGTGCTTGTGGAGGCCAGAGGTTGGTGTCAGCTGCTACCCTTGATCACTCTCCACCTTATTCATGAGACGAGGCAGGGTTTTTTCTTTGAACCTAGAACTTGCTGATTTGGCTTTGGCGGTCTAGCTGGTCAGTTTGCTTCAGGGATCCTGTCTTTACCTCCTTGGGGCTGGGGTTGCATGCAGGCCACCATCCTGTCCAACATTTACATGGGCACTGAGGATTCAAACTCCAACCCTCATGCCTGTGTGGCAAGCACTTTACCCACTGAACCATTTCCCCAGCCCCTACAGGCTCAGAGTGTTAGCTCCTGAACCACTGCCAACAGCTCCTGGCCTCTAACTCATAAGAAAAATCTATTCCTATTCCATTAGGCCTCTGTTGTTGGTTTTATATTACTTACAGTTGACCTCAAAGTATCTCTTTTAAAAAACATTTTGTTGCTTTTATTTAATGTGTATGTGTGTATTGTGTGCATGTTTGCAAGTGCACCTTTGTTGTGCAGTGCCCACAGAGGACAGAAGAAGGTGTTGGATCACCTGTGGGTTCTGGGATTTGAACTCTGGTCCTCTGCAAGAACAGCCAGTGCTCTTAACCACTGATCCATCTCTCCAGCCTGATCCCAAAGTATCTTAAATGCACCCACACAAGATTTTATGTGACAGAAAAACGTAATTTCATTCAACTGCACCAAACAGGCAGCTTTCCCACTTTGTAAGCTCCTTCTGACAGCCAGGAAGTCAAGCTTCTGAGAACATCTGCTCCTCTGTTGCCTTTAAATCTCAGGTCGCTGTCCTTGCTCTCCCTATCTGTGGTGTGTGATCGGGAAGTGTTCAAGTGTTTGAACAATTGGTGAGTCAGTGGCCCTGTTTGGGGAGGTCATGGCACCTTTAGGAGGTGCGGCCTTGCTGGAGGAAACGTCACTGGAGGCTGGCTTTGAGAGTTTGTAGCCCACCCACTAGCAGTTTCTCTTTCTGCTTCCCGTCTGTGCTTAAAAGTGCCCTGAGAAGCAGGGCATGATGGTGCACGCCTTTAATCCCAGCACTCAGGAGGCAGAGGCAGGCGGATCTCTGTTGAATTCAAGACCAGCCTGGTCTACATAGTGAGTTCCAGGACAGCTGGGGCTGCAGGGAGACCCTGTCTCAAAAAGACCAAAA
>NW_008331547.1:1191776-1276875 GCF_000622305.1 Nannospalax galili
AAAATGTATGAGCTCTCATCTCTCTGCTCCAGCTGCCTGCTGGCCAGCCTCCCCGACCACAATGGACTTTCCCTCTGGAACCATAAGATCAAGTAAATTCTCCCTTCTATAAGTTGCATTGGTCATGGTGTTTTATCACAGCTACAGAAAAGTAACTAACACACCACCTCTCATCTATAAATCTGCTTTTTGTTTTGAGACAGGGTCTCATGGAACCCCAAGTTGGCCTTGAACTGGACTTGAATGTAGCTGAAGATGACACTGAGCTCCTGATCTTGTCTCAACCTCCCAAGGGCTGGGTTGCAATTATGTGCCATTGTGCCCAGGTTTATGTGATGCTGAGGATCAAAGCCTCATGCATGCTATGCAAGCACTCTACCAACTGAGTCTCATCCCCATCCCTTAAATCTGCCTCACTCTTGGAGACACACGTCTTACCATTTCTGTCAGCTGTGCCCTGCATGACAGTTCCCTAGTAGGACTCTCCTGTGTGGTCACTCTGTTGCTTAGACTTTCTCATGAAGTGTCACTGTAGTTGTTTTGTCCCACTGTCCCTATAAATGCATGTACATGTGTCCCGATGTGTATGGGAGGGGGGGAAGGAAGGCTTAATACCATTAATTCTATTTGTCTCGGTTCAATATTAGCATGAAGGATGGGGTCACTGAGTCCTCCCGTTTTAACTTCTTCACAAAACAAATTATTGAGTCACAGTTAATTCATCTGCTTCTACAGATCCCTCCACTGGAAGGTTAAAGGAGGAGAGAGAAACGGATTGACTGGGACAGGGGACTGCGTAGGTAGCCACTGGCCACTTAGCAAATGCTGTGCAGCTTGAGTGGTTTGTGGTTGTGGTTTCAAGTAAGCATGGACTTCTGTGAGCGAGGAGGAGTCTCTATAAAGCATTTCTGCAAAAAGTTATTTTTAAAAATAAGACCCAGGGCTGGAGAACTAGCTCAGCAAGTAAGAGTGCTTGCTGCTCTTCTAGAGGGCTAGGGACCAGCTCCCCACACGCATGTTGGGCACCTTACAACCACCTGTAACTCTAGTTTCAGGGGATGCCCTTTTTTGGCCTCCATGGGTACCTATACACATGCATTTGTGTGTGTGCGTGTGTGTGCATGTGTGTGTGCGTATGTGTGTGCGCACATGCTGTGCACGCTTACATACACATAATAAATAAATACAACTCCATTGCTCTTACAGTAAGAAAATTTATCCTCGGAAATAAAAGCTCCTAAGGCAGGCCTAGGGGTCATGCCCATCATCCTAGTACTTAGGAGGCAGAAGCAGAGGGATTGCTGTTAAGTTTGAGACCAGCCTTTGTTACATAATGAGTTCCAAATCAGCCTGGGCTACAATGTGAGAAACTGTCTCCCATCCCAACCCTGGAAAAGAAAGATATTAAATATCAAATCACTGCTGAGTAAAACAAGATGGTTGAGCTCACTTCTCTTTAAGGTTCTGTCCAGCTTCTTGGAAAAATGGCCAGTTCTGTGGCTATCCCAGAGATCACCTGTATGCAAGAGAGACTCTGAAGGTGGCCATGGAATGCTGGGGTCATGGAAGAAGCACAGAAGCCAGCCTGAATGAGTTCCACTGGCTAAGGCCAGAATCATTCGAGCATTGTGATAAATTATTTTTAAAAAATATTTTATTATTTTTTAATTTTTTGTGTATGAGTGTATTGCCTGCAAATATGTAAATGCACCTGTGTCATGCAATGCCCAAGGAAGTCAGAATAGGGTGTTGGATCCCCCTGGAACTGGAGTTATGGATGATTGTGGGTGCTAGAAATCAAACTTGGGTCCTCTTAACTGGCCAGTGCTCTTCTGAGTCATCTCTCCAGCTCCATGGGATAAATGATTTGATAAATAGTTTAACCAGCCAATCAACTAGGAAGGAATGAATCCTTACAGGCATAAACACACCAAGTGAAAAATCTGAGGCATCATATACTTAGTCACTAGAAAGGGAAAAGTGTGTTAATTACTTTTCTGTTACTGTGATAAAAACACTGACCAAAACAACTTATAGAAGGAAGAGTTTATTTGAGCTTACGGTTCCAGGAGAATTACAGTCCATCATGGCTGGGAGGCATGGTGGCAGAGGCGACTGGAGAAGGAGCAGAAGCTAAGCTCTTACATCTTCAAGCAGGCACAGGAAGCAAGAGAGTGACTGGAGATCCAGCAAGGCTTAAGCACTCTCTAAGCCTGCCCCCAGTGATGTGCTTCCTCCAGGATAGCCACACCTTCTAAGACCTCCCAAAACAGCACCACCCACTGGGGACAAAATGTCCAAATACTTGGAGCCTATGGGGGACATTTTCATTCAAACCAACACAAGGGGTAACCATAGTGAGAGACCAGGTGGCTGTCTTTGGTAGTGTATCCCAACAATACCCAATAAGGGCAAACTGATGTCATGTATCAGCTAAAGTGTAAGGAGAACAGTAATCCTTGGGAATATTCCTGTGATGACAATGATGCATATTCAAATGGAGAAACAGTGTACCAAGCAGATCACCTGCACACTTCATACATGTCAGGCTCATGAAATAAGACTGAGGGAGGAGCGCAGTAGCTTACTGCAGTGTAAGATGCTGGACACTGGGTCTTTTGTTATAAAGCACATTTGTGAGCCAACTGGAGAAACTCAAATCTACCCCTCCCCTGGAATATTTGGGGATAGTGATGAAGTCCATGTTCATCTTTTGACTTTGATAGTTGTGTATTGGCTCTATCTGTTGATAGTAGCAAACACCTTCACTGATATATTCTAGGTGGCAGGGCATCAGGCCGCTAACACATCCTCAGAAAGTTCAGATAAAGACCTTTTTGTGCAGTATGCCTACATTTCTGTATATCTGTAGTTATTTTGAGCTAGGTATGGTGGCTCACACCTGCACTTGGGAAGCTGAGGTAGGAGAATTACCACAAGTTTGAGGCTAGTCTGGGCCACAGAGTAAGAACATATCTTTAAAAACAAAACAACAAAAAAGCCCTGCCCAAAACAACTTTTCTCAAACCCAAAAGATTTTATGATCCATCTCAAAGCAAACCCAATAAATCTTAAAAGCAAAATCAACAATTTTTCATTATCAAAAACTGACAACAATTTTGCTCCTTAGAGTTGGCCTGAGTATGCACAACTTTGCCACAGGGTACAGGAATGTGGGTGCCACCCACGATCAGGGTGAATCTCCCCCCTTCAGTTAATCCTCTCTGAAAAGACTTCACGGATTCACCCAAAGGCCAAAGGCATGTCTCGGTAATGCCCCCGATGCTTCTTACCAATCAAATTGACAATGAGATTAATCATCACACCACAGAGGAATCTCAGGCTGGTGATACTGCTCAGTTGGTAGAGTGCTTGCCTAGTACACATAGGGTCTGGATTATGAGTCCCAGCTCTTCATGGACCAGGAGTGGGGGTACACACCTGAAATCCCCCTACTTGGGAGGTAGAGGCAGGAAGATTAGGAATTCAAGGCCTCGATGGCTTAGTGAGTTTGAGGCCAGACTGGGCTACGTGACACTGTCTCAAAGCAAACAAGAAATCTTACCCATGTTTCATACATACTCTCTCTGCTGACTCACTGACTTGTGTGTTTTTCTCATATGATGGGATTAGTCTGCCCAACTCTGTCCATATGCTCCTGTCTGGTTTCTTTGACACTGAAGGGCAACTCCCCCAACTCTTCCAGACATTTGATTCAGAAAGACCAAGGCAACTCATAAGATTTCCTGAGGAATGAGTCCATTATGGTGTGGAGGCATGGCAGGAGGCAGCCAGAGCACAAAGCTGGGTGCTCACATCTTCAGGCAGGCACAGGAAGCAGAGAGACAGACTCAAAGTGGGCCAAGGCCCGCCCCCAGTGACATACTTCCTCCAGCACGGCCACACCTCCTGAAGGTTCCATGACCCTCCC
Source organism: Nannospalax galili (assembly GCF_000622305.1). Lineage (NCBI taxonomy): Eukaryota > Metazoa > Chordata > Mammalia > Rodentia > Spalacidae > Nannospalax > Nannospalax galili. Next base: position 1,195,708 of record NW_008331547.1, read on the forward strand.
CAAACAGTGCCCCCAACTAAGCAAGTGTTCAAATATTTGGGGGACCATTCCTCATTCAAAACACCATAAACTTGTATTATCAGGAAGGAACATTCTAGATCAGCTTCCTGGGGTCAGGGGGGATTCCAGGAATTAAAAAAAAAAAGAACCCTTGGGCTTTGGGCACATGCTAGCCACTTGTATGGAATCTTGGGGGAGTTATTGGAACTCTGTATCTCTTATCTGTGAAATGTGGCCCAGCACTGTCACATAATCAGGGAGCTGTTTCATATGAAGTGCATAGGTGTGTACATTTGTAGCCTTGGTGCATGCACACAGAGATAGCTTGAGGTGATGCATGGGTAATCACACTGAGAATAGGTTGTGCTGATTCTCTATAGTTCCGATCACATCAAACATTACATCATAGCCAATGAGAATCCTCAAAGTCCCTACATCTCAGCAGCTTTCAAAGCAACAAAAAAAAGCCCGTTATCCCTTTTCTTAAGCAAAAATCATTGCAGGCCTGTGTAACTCTTCAGGGAACGTTTCTTCTCAGGATGGCTCAGCAATGAGTCTCTTTTTAAATTTTATTTTTTATTTTCATTTTTGTGTTGAGTATATTGCCTACATGTATGTACGTGCACCTGTGTCATAATGCCCAAGGAGGTCAGAAGAGGACATTGGATCCCATGTTGGTAGCTGCCATGTGGGTGCTGGGAACCGAACCCAGGTCTTCTACAAGAGCAGCCAGTGTTCTTGACTACCGAGTCATCTCTCCAGCCCCGAGCCTCATTTTTAAAAGGGGCATTCATGATGCTGAGTCAGGAAGAGAAAGACGCACAGCTGAGCAAGGCCCAGTGGATGCTTCGACTTGGACAGGAAACTGTTTTCCTCACATTTCGTTGGTAAAGACCAGACCTGTGGCCAGATAACAAGCACAGGAATTAAAGCAATCCTGTGTACTTCTTTTTTTATTTTTTAAATTTAAAATTTTCTCATTTATTATATTTATGTGTATGAGTATATTGCCCACATGTGTGTAAGTACACTTGTGTTGTGAAATGTTCTCAGAAGTCCAAGGAGGGTGCTGGATTCCCCTGGACTGGAGTTACAGATGGTTGTTGGCCACCATGTGGGTGCTGGAGCTAGAATCCGGGTCCTCTGCAAGAGCAGCCAGTGCTCTTAACTGCTGAGCCGTCTCTCTAGCCCCCAATCCCTTATACTTCTAAAGAGCAAACGGAGAGTGGAAAGAGACTGCATGTAAGGCTCCCAGACTTCCAGGGACTGGCATTTCTAATGAGGTGTTACTGGAATTCTACCGTCTGTAAACTACAGTAAACCTTTGGTGGCCAGTCCTGTGAAATCTGAAAACAACACCCTTTGAAGTAAGAAGACTGTTTGCTTACGTGTTGTATCTAACCTGCTTTCTAGTCCCTGTTTTTCTTTTCTTCACTTTTATAAAAATGAATCACACCAAGCAGATAGTGAGTGCTTACAGTTCACTGATGGAGGAAACCACCCTAAAGAAACCACATTTGAAAAGGCAGTGAATCCATAGACCAGATTTCACAGCCAAAATCACAAGGCTGTGATGGAGCCAGAAAAAGACTTCTCCTGCGTCCCGCCATTAGCCACAAGAGCGCTTTTATTACTTCCTTGAGAAAAGTTGGCCCCAGCAGAGTTATTCATGTTTGTTGGCAGTTTCCAAAGGTGACTGCCGCCTTCAGCCCTGGACTGTATTCATGCACAGAATGTTACACACAGTCAGGGCAAAACAGTGTCAGTTTCAATTAGAGGCAGTACCCCAATGGCAGGTCACTTCACTGCATCCTTCCAAACTGAAAGTACAAAACCACTACTCATCTTTCAAACCCCACTCAAATGGTCCCTCCTCTTCCTGACTGCCAAGAGCTGCTTAAGGGAGAAAGGGTTTATTTGGTCACAATTTCAGGTTACAGTCCATCATGGTGGGGAAGCCAAGGCAGCAGGAATAAAGCAGCTGGTCACATGACATCCACAGTCATGAGCAGAGAGCAGGAATGAATTCCTGTATGCCTATGCTCAGCTAACCTCTCCACTCTTCAACAACTAGGACCCCCTGCTCAGGGAATGGTACGACCCACAATGGGCAGGTCTTCCCACTTCAATGAATGTAATCCTGAGGATCCCTCACAGACATGCCCACAGGCCAACTTGATCTGAACAATCCCTCCTCAAGATCTGTGAAAGCAGAATTGGGGGACTTGTTGGGAGGAGAGAAAGGAGCAGCAAGGGACGGGTAGGGAGAAGGTAGTGGCAGGAGGAGAGGAGTAAAAGTATAATGATGTGTATGTATGAAAATGCCACGAGGAAACCCATTTCTTGGGCTGGGGAGATGGCTCAGAGGGTAAACGGTGCTGTGCTAGCATGAGGACTTGAGTTCAGATCCCCAGAACCGACATAGAACCTGGACGTGGCAGCACACGTCTGTAACTCCAGGCTGGGGAGTGGAAAGAGATGGCTGTCTGGACCTCACTGGCCAGGCAGTCTAGCTGAAATGGAGAACTACAGTGAGGGGCCTAGTCTGAAAATACAGATAAGGTACAGATTAATCAAGGAAGACCCGCAGCATTGCCCTCTGGCCTCCACACATGCACACAGGGGCAAGTGCACCCCCACACATGTGCACACACATACATACAGCATAGTACCACATGGAAGTCCATTCTTTGTATGACAACCCGAATCTTCAAAAAGGAGAGACGAGAGATCTGTGAGCGCACAGACTTTTAACCCCTCGCACCAACTGAGAGAGTCCTTGGTCTTACAAAGGGAACATTCACTCTAGAAGCCTGAATGTTAGCCCTTGGCTTCTCTTGTTGCTGTGTTTTAAAGTGACAAACCGACATCTGTATGCAAAGAGGAGGGTGGGGAGAGGCCACTTTATATTCTCAGCCGTTGTCCACACCATGCCAAAAGAGAGACTTCAATTTCATTTCAGCACCCGGGAGACCTCAGGCCCAATTTAATTTGATCCCCAAATGACCAAGCTGATTAGTTGTCATGTCTGGCCTTACTTCACAGTAAACCTTAATCTCTCATAATGTGCCATGAAATTAGTGGGAGTTGTCTGTTTCAGGCACGAATAAGGTAGTTCTAACTAACCTCCCCAGGCCTTCTTAGGCAAGTAGGAAGGGGGCTGGCTGTGCCAGAAGAGGAACAGGTGGAATGAGGATTGGGTCACGTGGCAGGGAGGGGGTGGCCATAGGCCTGCAGCTGCTGAAACCCCAGGTGTGTGTGAACTGGCAGGACACAAAGCCAGGAGGACTGCTGACAGCTCAAAGTCCCTGGGCTGTGCAGCTGCGGGCTTGGCGTTCTCTCTGGACCCACCTGCAGTGTTGATGGACACGCCCACTCCAAGGAGCGAGAGAACATGAAAGGTGGGGGACAGCAGCCACCCGCCCCTTCTAGGCAAAAGGTGGAAGTGAGCTTACCCACCCTCTCCTGGAAATGAGCTGGCTGGAGACCAGGTCCACACCTGGCTTTTCTTATTCACAACAATTGGGAGGTCTAAGATAAAGATACACATTCTCTTTCCATCTAGGAGCCTACTCTCAAGTGCCCCTAAGAAGAAGTCGGGGAAAACAAAACAAACCTAAGCTGGAAGGCAAGTCGACAAGCAAACATAGTCCAGTGTGAGGGAACGAAGGATGAAGAAAGGCCCCTGAGGAGTCCCTCTTCACCTGGTTGCGCCCTATGCTAAGTCCTGCTGTGGTTTTCACAGGACAGGCTAAGGCTACGGTCTCAGACCTAGTGGCTGTGAATTGCACAACGTTTCTTGACTGCCAACAGAAAAGGGGACTGTGGGCCACGGAGTCAAATGATGGCTGAGTGCACAGGTGAAGTAGAGATCGCTTGCTAGCATGCAGGTCACAAAGGACCATGAGTTCTAACTCCATGTTAAAGCCAGCCTCCAGAACTGTGCACCAGGTCAAGGCCATTTCTGTCCTATTCTGTCTCTGTGGGTAGGTACAAACAGCAGAACCTGCCATCCTGCTACCACATGACTTCAGTCTCCCCTCTTTTCTAGAAACAGAACCCCACTTTGGGGACAGGATGCTATTGTTTAGGTCTGCTGTGCCCTCCAAAGGCTCATATGGGCAGAGTTTGGTCCAAGACTGGGTATAATAGTGGGGATGTCCTAGTTAGCTCTGTCAACTTGACAGAACCAAGAATTATCTCTGCCAAGATCAGATTGTGGGTATGTCTGTGTCTTGATTATTTATTGATGTAGGAGCCCCCCAGCTACTGTGGGTGGTGCCGCCTCTGGGCAGGTGGTCCTGGGCTGTATACAAAAGTCAGCTAGGCATTGAGCCTGCTGTGAAGGAGCCAGCAAACAGCATTCCGCCATGGGCTCTCCTTCAAGTTCCTGCTTGAGTTCCAGCCCTGACTTCCCTCAATGATGAACTGTGACCTGTGAGCTAAAATAAACCCTTCCCTTCCCTACGTTGCTTTTAGTTAAGAGTGCTTTATCACAGTAACAGAAAGGAAACCAGAACAGAGTGAAATCATCAAGTGATGGGGTCGTGTGTGTGTGTGTGTGTGTGTGTGTGTGTGTGTGTGTGTCTCTGTGTGTGTATGTGTGTGTGTGTCTGTGTGTGTCTGTGTGTGTATGTGTGTGTGTGTGTCTGTCTGTCTCTCTGTGTGTGTGTCTGTGTGTGTGTACGTATATATGTTTGTATGTGTGTATATGTGTGTATGTGTGTATATGTGTGTATGTGTGTGTATGTGTATGTATGTATGTGTGTATGTGTGTGTATGTGTGTTTATATGTGTGTGGGTATGTGTGTGTTTAGTGTCTGTGTCTGTGTGTCTGTTGGGGGGTATCATTAGACCACTGGGAATGACTTCAGAAGAGTAGCAGTTGTGGGACTCTGGTCTGGTCCCTTTCTCTTTCTTCTTTGCTCCCTGTATTGGTATGGAATCGGCTTTGCCCCACCATGTGCTCCTCTCTTGTGGTGAGAATCAATCAAAGCAAGGGTTTGCCTCAGGTATTTTGTCATAGCAACAGAATGCTGATGAACACGGACAATGAAAGTGTGATGATTATTAATACTTGCATGTATAGGCCCTGCTGCCCCTCAACATGGCTGTGTGAGTTTGATTACCAAGGGGTCATAAGTAGAGGGCATCTGAGAAGATTTCTCAAGTTTGGAATGACCCATTGACTTCACCTATTTTTGTGGCCTGGAATGGAAACTAGGTATCTATAGTAATCTTGCTCCCAAGATGAAAGCCACACGTTCAACACGTCTGAGAGGGAAGCAGACGATTTAACATCCTCATTTCAATGGCTGATACTATAGGATCAGCCTTGACTACCAACATTTGGATCTCTCATAATAGAGGACAACCCTGTGGCTCTCAGACTCGAGTGGACACCCAGGGTCACTCAGAGGACTTTAGATTTTAAAAGTCTCAATGGTTATGACTAGTAATAATCAAATACATACAGATTAGAGATGCATGCACCAACATCTCAGTGTTATTAGCAAAAACAATGAGTCTTTCTGTAAGAAACAGTATATTTTATTTTTATTTATTTATTTTTGAAACAGTATATTTTAAAATGAAATGGAGATCTTTTTAAAGGTTAAAAACCTCATTCAATTTTATGTCTCACAGGGTTTATACTGAGTTCAATATTGTATAACTATATTAATTCAACAGTGAACCTAAAAATTTTATAGCCACCCTAACCCTTTACCTTCAGAAAGGGGATAGGAGCTCATTGAACCACCAGGTGCAAATACCTAACAAGATTTACTCTTCCATTTGGATTCTGACCATAGAGGACTCATTAAACCAAAGAAAAGAACCTCTGTTTTTGTTTACAGCTGAATTTAATGATGCTTCGTTTTTAATTGATGCATAATAATTGTACATATCTATGGAGTACTGTGATAATTTAACATATGTATTCAACAGGTAATGATCAAATTGGATCAATTAGCATTTCCTTCTTTTTAAACATTTATCTTTTTTTCTTTTTGGTCTTTTTGAGACAGGGTCTTCCTGCAGCCCCAGCTGGTCTTTCATTCTCTAGCTCAGACTGGCCTTGAATTTACTATGTATCTGAGGTTGGCTCAAACTTACGGCAATCCTTCTGCCTCGGCCTCTCAGATGCTAGGATTACAGGTGTAAGCCACCAGATCCAGCTGTCTTGAGAAACTTTGAACTTTTCTGGTTCTTTAAAATATGTATAACCAACTGTTAGTTACCTTAAATATATAAAACAAAGCAAATAAAACATAAATTATAGTCACCTCATGATGCTTCAAAATATTAGCATTTATTTTTCTAGCTATTAATATCTATATTTTGGTAGATATTACCAAATTACTTCTCTAGCCCCTCCCTCTCCTTCTTAACCTCTGGTGGCCACTGTTTTATACCCTATGAAATCAGCTTTTCTTAGCATCCACATTTGAGTGGGAAAATGCATCTTTCTGTGCCTGGCTTCTTTCACGTAACAAAATGTCCTAGAACTCCACCTGTGTCATTACAAATGACATGATCCCCCACCTTTTTTTTTCAAATACCAGGGTCTCACTATTTAGCCTCGGCTGGTCTGGAACTCACAGTGTAGACCAGGCTGGCCTTGAACTCACAGAGATTCACCTGCTTCTGCCTCCTGAGTGCTGGAATTAAAGGCATGCATCACTATATCCAGCATTATCCCACTTTTTATGACTAAATGACATTCTGTTATATATATCTCACATTTTCTTTATTCATTCTTCCATAAATAGATCTTGAAGTCAGGAATCTTTAATTTTTTCCTTTAGTGATAGTAGGCTCAAACCCAGAATTGGGAACAAAACTGTATGTCAGAGAGAACTGGGAAGGGTCTAGAATGTCTGGACTCTCCCCCTGACCTGACCCAGTCCATGTCTGGGGAGCAAGTTGCTTTCAAAGCTCACACTGTGCTTGGAATATGCAAAACAATCATGCAGCACTGTGATGATTTGTCTTCCAAGTCAACTTGACCAGGTTTGGAATCACACCTCTGGGTGTGTCTTTGAGGGCGTTATAGAGAGGTTTAAAGGAGGAAAGACCCACCCGGAACCTGGGTGGCACTAGCCCATGGGCTAGGGGCCTGACTAAATAAAAATAAGGATGTGAGTTGGGCACTAGCCTTCATCTCTCTCTGCTTCCTGCCTATGGACCCAATGTGTCCAGTCACCTCCCTATCTTGCCATGACACCGCCCCCATGATGGATTGCATCCACTCAAAGTGTGAGCCAAAATAAACCCTTCCCCTTCCTTAAGATGTGTTTGTCAGGTATTTCATCACAGTAATGTTAATACAGACGTATAATTTGGCATTAGGGTTACTACACTGTAAGGGGAAAATATTGTTGGAAAAGAGCTGAGATAAACGAATATACAGATGCCCTAAAACATTAGCAAAGTGGCTTTAAATGAAGGTTGCATTTTTAAAATAATTATTCTCTGAACCTCTGCTTCAGCCTGATTTGTTAATAAAAATAGCACCCCCTGCTTCCCTGTGCACTGCTCAGCAAATGCATAAATATCTTAGAGTTTGTTTGGATTGGATGATCTCTTAAAAAGATTACGAATTCAGCTTGTTCATGTTTCTCTTTCCTGAAAACAAGGATATTCTGGTCCACTGTCAGCTGACTTGTTTCAACAACAGTGTGTCTAGCACGGAAAACCACAGCCGCACATCTGTTCCTAATATAAATCTATAATCAGCGATGCCCACTGCCTTTCAAAACTTATTTTCTTCATACTCACACTGCAGAGACCTGGCCAAAGCTTGTTTCTGTTGTCACCAATCACGACGGCTGCGTTTATTCCGGGAGAAATGAATCACCAAGTTGAATCTATGTCAGCCACCTATGGCTAGTGCACATTTGAGCCTTAACGACAAGTTGACATTTTAATTTATTAAAATGCTGAATACGCAGGTTTTTAAAAAGTTTATAACATTATCAAGCCCTGGTAAAACTTGGTTTCAAGTCTCAAGGCAAAATGACATTTGATAAGAAAAACAGTGATTCTCAGGGCAACAGCTTTGGGACACTTTTTTTTCTTTTACAAGAAACATTGAGTTATAAGAACCGTGGGCTCTGAACTCAGGCTTAAGAATGAGGCCACTATACCCACCAGAACTTGAGAGTAAGACCCTATTGCTGAAGACACTGTATACACGAACTGTTGAACAAACAAGGAGAAATCAAGCTGGTGCTGACTTCAGAGCCTCATCTCTACTGACTAGTGTTCATAGCACTGGAAGGTATTACGTATGCTACCAGAAGAGAAAACCTTACCCAGCTGTGACTCCTGTGAACTACAACTGGTCTGGCAAGATATACCCAATACTGGCACAAATGTTATAGGAGTAACCAACCACTCCCTAACCGGATTTAGGGTCCACTTCATAGGATGGAACCCATACTTGATATTGATACCAGGTTAGGAACCTGAGGCTAGACAGGTCACAAGTTATAGGAGAGAGTCAAATACCAGTTTTCTACCAAATAGTTATAGTACTAAACTGACTCCTAATGACTTACTGTTATACCTGTAAATTAACGCATCTCAACTCACAATGGGAAGTTTCCTTATGCAGCAGATGGTGATTAACACAGAAACCCACAACTGGCCAATGTGCAGAGAACAAGAGCCTGCAGGGTGCTTATCCTTGAATAGGACACCTATATCAAATTTCTGTCTCTCAAGGCCTAGGGATCATTGTGGAAGAGGAGGTGGAAGGATTTTAAGTGTCAGCGGTGGTGGATGACCACAAGGAAACAGAGTCTTCCAGACAGCTGGTCATTTACTTATGTGAACTCACAGCAATGGTGACAGTGTGCACAAGTCCCATGCAAGCTCAGATCAGACACAAATTCCAGTATAGACATGGGGAAGTGGGTAAGAAACCCTAACCCAACCTAAGGAACTTTTGGTAACCTTAGTTGCTAGGAGGGGGCTTCTGTCTCTCAAGGCCTAGGGATCATTGTGGAAGAGGGGGTGGAAGGATTTTAAGTGTCAGCGGTGGTGGATGACCACAAGGAAACAGTCTTCCAGACAGCTGGTCATTTACTTATATGAACTCACAGCAATGGTGACAGTGTGCACAAGTCCCATGCAAGCTCAAACCAGACAAAAATTCCAGTATAGACATGGGGAAGTGGGTAAGAAACCCTAACCCAACCTAAGGAACTTTTGGTAACCTTAGTTGCTAGGAGGGGGAGAGGCAGTCTCAAGGATAGTACTCTTGGTAGGTTAACTAGGCTCCAGTGGACAGACCCATACTGAAGGGGGTAAATATAATATAAATTCATAAACTAGACTCTATAGGCCTTTATATATATAATATTTATTTATATAATAGAGCACATTAAAATGGGTGGGGGCAGTAAGAGGAGGTGTGGATAGAGATCTAAATACCATCAAATTATATTGTATAAAAATTACATAAATTTAATTTTAATAAAGGAATAAGGACACTATCTGATTAAGACCTTCAGCTGACCATGGTCCTTGCCTGCAGGTTCCTTAGATGAGAGATTTAGGGATGGTCTGCAGTCTGCTTGCAGAATGTCTTGTTGCTATGTGAGAACCTATGGGTTGTGTTGTGTATGTGTTGGGGGTGTGTATGTAGGTTAGGTGTGTGTGAGTGTGCATGTTTGTGCACATGGAGTAAGGAGGAAGTAAGAAGTGCCCCCTGTTAAACCCACTATGTGTGAACTGACTAGCAGCCAGCATGAGAGAGTGGATTATGCACTATGGAACCCTGGAAAGGCCATGAAGATGAACTACAAGGTCAACTGCAAGGTCAGAGACTGGAAACTTCTGGCACATGGGTGATGTGTTTGTACAATCTCAGCATTTGCTTTCACAGACTTTTATGTTGGGGATGGACGTCAAAGGGCAATTTCCCACGAGCATGTGGATGGAGAAGGGAAAGAGTGAGGACACAGCCAGCTCTCTCCCCAGAAGATGAGTTTATTAAGAAACTGCAATCAGAAAGTGCAGGCCTGGGGCCAGAAGCAGCTCCCGAGCTGAGCAGAGTCACGAGCAAAAACAGAGCTGCCTTTCCTTTCCACTTGATCCTCCAGAGCTCACAGAGAGACCTTGCACACATCAGAGGAGGTGAGCAGTTCAGGCACTAGGCATGAGACTTTTTCTCAAGACGGTGTTGACAGGTGCCAGGGCGATGTTAGTATGGGAGAAACTGGAGGAACCAAGGGAGATTTCCAGAGGCCCTGCAGGTGCCTGGGGTGGAGGGAAGTCAAGAGCTTTTGGGATTCATATTTCATTGTAATTCTGACCTCATCTGTACTCACAGGAAGGTGAGCCCCGAGACACTGTTTATGCATGCAGAGAACCAAAGGACACTGACTGCACCCCAGCCAGCTCAGTGACCAAGATCAGAGGACCCAGAGGACTTCCAGCTCCCTGGAACACTGGCAGAATCTGGGCAGCACCCTGATCTTCCATAGAGATGTCACAAGATCCACACAGCCCTTGGGATTACTGAGGAGGGTGTGTGAGGACAGTCAGGACTGGCGGTAAGAGGCCCTGACTCTGTTCTTGGTCATCGGTCCTGTGAACACCTGCCACCTTTCATTCACTGTTAGCGGTGGAGAAGACACAGGGATGAACAAAAGGATGGAAACCTGTCTTCCTTTGACCTACATTTTTTAAAAGGTCAAGAGATGAGATATAGTTTCAAGGTACACACTATTAAAAATACTGGTTTTGGAGACAGAGTCTCATGTAGCCACAGTTGGGATCGAATTTGCTATTTGGCCAAGGATGCCTTTGAACTTCTTATCTCCTACCTCTACTTACAGAGGCCTCGGATTATAAGCCGGTGCCACCACACCTAGCTTGTATGGTGCTAAGGATTGAACCCAGAGCCTCAGATATGCTAGGCAAGCACTTTACCAACTGAATTGTACACCCAGCCCAAAGAAAAGCCCCTATGAAGTCATGGGGAGCATCTCAGTCAATGGATTCATTCTCCAGGCCTCTGATCCAAGTTCCTGATGTAGACTCTGCTGGGCAGACCCTTGACCTCCAATTTCCAACTGTGCTGGGGCAGCAGAGCAGGGAAAGGGGTTGGTGTGCACACAGGCCTTCTGTTCCTGTTTTCCTCCCCAGACAGTGGCCAAAATCCAGCAAACTCCAAGCTTCCTTTGGAAAGAACTTTAGGCTTTGGTCCTCTAGTGAGAACCCATCACACTTTGGAATAACTCTTTCTTCTCTTCCACCCTTCCTCCCTTCCCCTGTTCTCTCTCTCTCTCTCTCTCTCTCTCTCTCTCTCTCTCTCTCAGCATCTGAGGACATTGTGTGCCTGATACAAAGCCAAACAAACTGTACTGTTAGCTAATGTCTATAGCCAGACAGGATGAAACTTGTCTTAACTGAAGTATAAAGGTGCCTTTTACCACCAGGTTGAGATTTGCAAGCAGAATTTCCCAAGCCTTGAATTTCCATGGGGATCCCCCTGAGAAGACGTTGGAACTTGTCTAGCACTGGCTTCTCAGATGAAGTGGACTTGACCACTGAGATATCTCTAATAAGTGACAAAAATTATGTGGGTTACAACTTGACATTTTCTTGTGTTCAAGTCTCTATTGAAATAGAATGCGTAAATTAATACTCAGGAGAACTTTGGAGAGGAAACAGAATGGGGATCATGAACCCCATTAACTCACACGTCTCGGGCCTCTAATGAGAAGATCCCTAGGGAATGGAATGGATTTAAAGAATGCTTGCTTGCCCTGTCTGGAGAGGGAACAATAACTTCTCTAAAGATCTTGTTTCTTTGACAAGTAATCTAATTTTTTTCTATAAGTCTCTATATTGTCTTAGGTTGGAACTCAAAATCTATTGTTGCTATCAAATTAGTTTCCCCACAGACAAAGAATGCAGTAACCACCATGCTTAAAATTCACTGCTGTCTAAGCACACACGCCTTCAACACCAGCACTCAGGAAGCAGAGGCAGGCAGATCTCTGTGAGTTTGAGGCCAGCCTGGTCTACATAGTGGGTTCCATAGTGAGACCCTGTCTGAAGGAAAGAAAAACAAAAATAACAAGATTAACAAAAAGTCATTGGTATCTAGTAAGAATTCAAGAAGATGGTTCTGAAAAGATGACTCAGTGGTTAAGAGTACTCTTAACTACTCTTGCACAGAACCTGGGTTCGGTTCCCATGGTGGCTCACAACCATCTGTAATTCCATTTCCAGGAGATCTGGCCTCCCCAGGCACCAGGCCATATACAGGGTGCACATACAGACAAGCAGGCAAGCATTCATACCCATAAAATAAAAATAAATCTGAAGAAAAGAAAAAAACCTCAGTGAAAGTCATTAAGATTAAGGAGACTTGGGCAGCGGAGATGGAGGAAATATTTAAGGAAAAAACCCACTCTTTAAAAATTATTTGTATTTTATGTGTGCGAGTGTATTGCCTGCATATATATAAGTGCACCCAAGTCGTGCAATGCCTGTGGAGGCCAGAAAAGGGCATTGGAACCCCTGGAACTGGAGTTGAGGACAGTTGTTAGATGCCATGTGGGTGCTGGGAACTGAACCCAGGTCCTCTGCAAGAGCAGCCAGTGCTCTTAACTGCTGAGTCATCTCTCCAGACCCATCTTTCATTATTTTCTAATAAACCAATCATTCTATTGGAAAGCAGAGGAATAAAATACAAATGGATTTGCTTAAGCCCAGTTCTACCACTGTGCTCTGGATTGCTTTACCCCTATTCTAACATCATGGAACACACAGTGCTATTTGCATAGACAGAAAACAGCTGAGCTGATGTTGTCCATACCTACAATCCTGTATTTAAAGCTTGAGAAAGTTACATGTTATGTGACATTCAAAGGTTTCACAAGCTAAAATCTATCCAACAAAATAATTATGGCAAGAAGTGTAACATAGTTTAAAAATTAATGTAGAACATGTAATAGCCTAAGGGTACCTGCACACACATGCAAACACACACACGTGCACATAATTAAAAATAATACAAATTATTTCAAAAATTAAAAGAAGAAAGTCAAAATAGTAGCCACGATTTCCTGGGTACATCCTCTATGACAGCAACTTTATCTGCAGTTCATCTCTAATACATCCCAACAACCTTGCAAGGCAGTATTAATATTCCTATGTTACAGTTGATAAATAGAAACTCATTGAAGTTATTCAGGACTGAATAACGTTTTAGCCAAGATTAACAAAAAGTATTGAGACAGGTGGCATAGCTTGATGGTAGAGTGTGTGATGTACTTAGTATTCCTGAGGACCTGGGTTCAGCTCCCAGCACCAAAATAATAGTGTAGAATCAAGATCTGAACTTGGCTCTTACATCTAAGCCTGAACTGTGCACCACTGGGACTTCTCAATCTATAAACGTCAGGTAGCTTTCAATGAGAAATGTAAAGACCCTAGGTTTCTGAAAGAAGTCTAAATCCATAATTAAGGGACACAAATCCATTTCCAATGTTCTGGGTATATGCTTTTCCTGATCAGCATCTAATCAGCTTCCATGAGTGAATTCAGATCTACTAGACTTCTTCACCCTAACATGAAAATAGAACGGGCTAGAACAGGCCTGATCTCCTTTGCATCAGTGGCGCTTCGGCTGTGGTCCAGAGTGGCTCTAGGCACCCAGGGGCACAAGGCACACATCCATTATAAAGCTGTCACAGATGCTGTTGTGAGCTCCACAGCAAATGTTCAAATGCATTGGTTTAAAGAACCAATAATGGTGGCTGGAGAGATGGCTCAGCAGTTAAGAGCACCTCCTGGGTCCAAAGGACTCAGGTTCAGTTTCCAGGAACCACACGGCAGCTAACAACTGCCCGTAACTCTAGTTCCAGGAGCTCTGGTGCCCTTTTCTGGCCTTCAAGGCATTGCACACACCTGGTGCACTTACATACATGCAGGCAAAACACTCATGTGCATAAAATAAAAATAATAAAATATTTTTAAAAGAACCAGTAAATACCTGCTAATTCTTAGAGTTGCTTTAGTTTAACGTTTCTTAACGCACACGGCAGCTAACTGACCATACAGAAGAGCATTGCAGGGCTGGTGAGAGGGCTCAGCGTCTGCTGCTAAACGTGAACTTGAGCTCGATCACTGGGACTCACATGGTAGAAGGAGAGAACCAATTCTTGCAAGTTGTCCTCTGCTCCTATGTGTACTGTGGTTCTCTTGTGTGTGTGCACAAGCACACACAGAATAAATTAATATAGTAAAAATGTAATAAAAAGAAAAACACTATAGACTCCATTTAAAAAGCAAATTACACTTGTATGTGCATGTATGTATGGTTGTATGTTTGCATGTGGGTGTGCAGATGCAGGTCAGAGGGACAACCTCAGATGTCTGTCCTCAGGCACTGTTAATCTTTTCGAGGCAGGATCCTCATTGGCCTGGAACTTTACCACATGGGTCACTCTAGCTGGCATGTGGAGTCTCAGGGACCATCTTGCCTCCACCTCTCTAGTGCCATGATTATAGGCCCAGGACACCTTGCCCAGATTTTTATGTGGGTTCTGAGAATCTAAACAGGTCCCCACAGTGATGAGGTAGCTAGTTTATTGACTAAACCGTGTCCCTAGACCCACAGTTTTGCAGTGCTAGATCAAAAGTGACCAGAGTGTTGCATTGAAGGCCAGAACTGCATTGTGATTTACACTTCTCTGTTCCTCAGTTTCTTCGTGGGTTAAACTGAGGGTGGACTAACTTTCTTACAGGCCTGCTGTGAATACATTTATTGTGATAGCCCAGAATGTCGCTTACCTCCTCCAATCCCATCTGAAGCGCTGTCTATCACTGAGCTCATGGGACCTTGCCAACTGGAACTATTTGCTTTTTTGACTGACAGAATACTCCCCACACCTCCGAGGTCAGATCTGGTTCCTTATCCAGATTCAAGTAGCGCCATCTTATCTGTGGGCATCTCCCTGTAGCAGCCCAGTCTCCCTGACACCTGTAGTCTGGTTTTGTAGCCACCGCCTCTGCACTCCCTCAGCACCTGGCTCACACTTCCAGAACGGTCTCCCTTTTCCTTGAATTATCAATCATCATCTGCACCAGTGTTTTTGGTTTGTTTTTTCAGTCTAGAGATTAGGCCTTGCCTGTGTGTATTAGGCAAACAGTCTACTGCTGAGCTCTGTTCTCAGCAGTATGCCGGGTCTCCATCTTCTCTCCTTCCCAGTTCTCAACAAAACCTCTGCATGTTGAGTAGGTGAAGGAATCAAATGTCATTGAGCATAGGGACAGGAGGTCCTCTCTTTCACCAGACTCCAGTCTGTAGTTAGCTCAGGGGTAAAAAAAGACAGGTACAGAAAGCAATAGAAAAGAATATTTTCCAGGGGGACTAGAACTCTCTACTGCTTAATAAAACCCATGGTAGGATTCCAGTGAGAAAGCGATTTTGAGGGAAGATGATCAGATACATTTCCCAAAGAGGGCTGTGTCCTCCTCCCTTGAAGCAGTCTTTGAGTACTTATGTACACATGAACATTTAATGAACACCAAACATACACAAATGTTTAGTTAACCCCTGATAGCCACATAACTATTTATAATATATATATATATCCCTGTATTTAGTGTGTATTATAAAATGTGACTACATAACAGAAGTTTTAAAATTTTATTTTATTTTTTGTTTTATGTGTATGCATGTATTGCCTGAGTGTAGGTAAGTGCACCCGTGTCGTGCAATGCCTGAGGAGAACAGAAGAGACTGTCAGATCCCCTGGGACTGGAGTTAAGTTACAGACAGCTGCCATGTGGATGCTGGGATTTGAACCCACGTCTTCTGCAAAAACACTCAGTGTTCTTAACCGCTGAGCCATCTCTCCAGCCCCATAACAGAATTTTTAAATGAACATTTTAATATTTTCTTTTTTGCCCTGTAAGAAATGGTCCTTTGCAAGAAGAGCTTAACTTCTCAGCTGAGCAGCAGCTAAACTTTCTAGAAGACAAAGAGGATTGTGTTTTTCCCTCCACAGTCTGTTCCCTGATGGTAGTGAGTCCCCCTCTCTCCTTGGGTTCTCTTACAAGACCACCAACATTTATGAAATGAAACAGGCTTTCCACTCTGGACCTCCCTCTGGAGATGTCACAGCTCGGTCCCTGAGGTCTGGTGTTCTGTAAGCATGACAGTGTGAAACTTGACAGATTGTTTTTGGAGTCTTTGTTTGTTTTCCTTGTGACCTGGCTCTCATAAAATTTATTTTATTTTTTTCCTTCCAAACTCCTAGGGCTTGTGGTCATATGATTCAAAGGGAAAAAAATAATTGTCAAAACATTATCAAGGAATTGTCATTTTTATATTGTTTTCATTAAATGAAAAGCTTCAATATGCAGATCTAATAATCTAGTTTTATCTGTATCTTAAAGCATCTAATGTAATAGAAGTTAGTATTATTTAGTATTCTTAGGATTATAGTTTTTATTTACATCTTAAAGAAAAAGTTAATAAATATGGTATCAGCATTTGTTTGGGAAATGAATACAGATACTTGCCATGTTAATACTATTTAATTGTGTTGTGTAATACCACACACACACACAGACACTCAAGAAAGATCAGCTAGGCACTCTTTACAAGTTCACTAGGATCTTGTAAGAGTGAAATTGATTTTGTTTTCTTTGTGTATTTCTGTAATTTTCCAAATGTTCTATAATAGCCACATTGGATTAACAAGAAGCACAAAACAGTCTTATGCTTTACATTCTTATGAGTCAGAGTCCTGTCATGTAAGCCTCCAAATAGAAACTTAAAAAACACCTTTTTGCGTTATTGGCATCTAGAAGAAAACTGTATGCCACTTTCAAATGCTGTGCTACATTTTAATTGTAACACATTTAATGCTATTTCAGTCTCATGTAAGAAAGATAGCATTTTAAACAAAGTGATTCTTACTGGAGTCCCACCTAGATTTTAGACACACTTTGGATCAAAGACCAAAAGGGAAGCCAAAAATGAGCGCTTTCTGTACAAGCCTGATGACCTGGGTTTGGATCCCCAGGACACACAGCTGGATGCAGTAACATGAGACTCTGTAATCCCAGCATACCTTTGGAAAAAGGGAGGCTGAGGCAGAATCATTACACCTCACAGGTCAGCTAGTCTGGACTACACAGCAGCAAAAGAACCTGTCTCAAACAAGGTGGAAAGGCAAGTTCGGACACTTGAGACCCATCTAGCATGGCATTTCTAGAAGGAGACCCATGGCAGAGGACATGCCAGGGGATGGCACGCACCTGCCTAAAAAATAGTCTTCTGAACAGGAGAGCAGACTTGGTGGGTAAGGGTGATGCATGGCAACCTGAGCTCTACCCCTGGGACCTTCCCCCCCCCCGCCCCCGGTGGAAGGAGAGAAGAACTCTCAGAGATTGTGCTGTGATCCCGTACCTGTACATCAGGGCATGTACACACCCCGACCCCACCCACTAAACAAATAAATATATGTAAAATATTATTTTCAAAATCTTCTGTTGAATACAAGGAATGAAACTGAGATCCTTTTAAAATTTCATTTTTAGTTATGCGTATCTTTGTCTGTGTGTGGCTACATGCATGTGAGTGGAAGTACTGAAGGGGTCCAGAAGAGGGCACTGGATCCCTGGAGCTGGAGTTACAGGTGGTTGTGAGCCACCTGGTGTGGGTGCTGGAAACTGAACTCCATTCCTCTGCAAGAGCAGTAAGCACTCTGAACTGCTGAGCCATCTCACCAGCCCCAAATGAGATATTTTCAAATAATTTTTTAAAAGTTATTTCAAGAAGTGAGTTTGGTAGACAGGGTCTTGATGGTTGAATTTAAAAAGCAAGCAAAATAAACAACAAATAAACAAACAAACAAAAGCCTCGGATCACCACATTGATTCAGCTGCAAGCTTTTTAAGAACACAGAGTGTGCAACCTCTTCTTGGTACTGTGGTAGATGTGGTACAGGATGCCTGCGTAGAGGTCCAGGGATTCTACAAACACCCCTGAAAGTGCATATCAGCTTTCTCATCTACGTGCATGTCTGCATTTCTATTCATCTTTTTGGTAACTTGTCTCAATGCTTCAGAAGGGCTAGCGACCCTGTCCCCAAAACTAATGCAATAGATAAAGTTGGAGCTTTGGGATCCGAGAGAATCTCATTCAGATTTGTAGCTTATTAACTGTGGGAACTGGAATAAGTTGAAGTGTTAGAATTGTTATGTTTTAAGTTTATATTTAGATAATTATGCATTTAAAAATAATGTCTAGGTGCGCACACTCTCTCCTACACAGATACTGGAAAAGTGGCACCTACTAAAGATACTTCAACCTGTGACTAGTCTGCAGCCCTAGCTTCCCCTGCTTTATTCTGGCAAAGCCTTAGTTCTGTGCAGGTGATGTCCTAGTTGGCTTTAACTGTCAGCTTGATACCGCCTAGAGTCATCTGAGAGGAGATTGAGGCTCTTCCTAGATCAGACTGGGCTGTTGCCATGTTCGTGGGAAGTTGTCTTGATTATTAATTACTGCAGGAGGGCCCAGCACACTGTGGGCAGCACCATCCCTAGGCAGGTGATCCTGGGCTGTATAAGCAAGCCAGCCAAACCTAAGTCACAAGCACCCCAGCTGGGCAGCAGCGGCTTCCACGGTTCTTCCTCGGTTGTGAGTTTCCCGACGGAGGCAATGCTTTACAAAACGGCAAGCAGTCCTTCCCGCTGCAGTAGTCCTTGCTTGAGTTCCTGCCCTGATTTCCCTCAATGACAGCCTGTGGCCTGGAAGTACAAGATGAAATGAACTCTTCCCCAAGTCGATTTTGGTTAGAGTGTTTTATCACAGCAACAGAAAGCAAAACTAGAATAGGTGAGCACCCTAGCAAGCAGTTTGAACTATGTACGTAACCCTAGCCCTTTGTCCCTCATCCTCTCAGGCATCCCTTGGCTCTAGGATCTTGATATACGTTCCCCTAGGTGCCTGCCACGTAGCAAGGATGACTCCTGAGCCTTGCACAATATTCTATTCAATACACCGAGCCTTTGTGGCACCCAGGGGTGTAGCAGCCGTACCGGAGGACACATTTCCCTGGCCAAACACATCTCATCAAGGATTCATGACCACCTCTCCACAGGTGCTTTTCAGTGTGTGTGTGTGTGTGTGTGTGTGTGTGTGTGTGTGTGTGTGTGTGTGTGTGTGTGTGTCAGTCAAGAGAACATGCTGTACTGATAACTATGTCAGATAACTATGTCAAACCCTAAGCCCTCACTTTGATTGATCTGAGTTTGAGCCCACTCTGGGCTATGTAGCTAGATCCTGTGTCAAAAAAAGAAAAAATATGGAACTCAAGCCTGGACCAGATAAACATCACATTGACTTTGCTTTCAAATTCTGGCATTTGTGGAATAGCTGTTAAAAATTTACCTCCAATCCAATAGTCTAATTTGTAGGTTGAGATTATCTAGGCCTTAACCTAATAATATCCCTCTAAGTCCTGGGTTGGCTGTCTAAGGACCCACAGGCCCATACCCTTTGAGCTGTTGTTCCACTTAAAATAGGTCTAAGCCTGGGGGTTGGAGTGATGGCTCAGTGGTTAAGAACACTGGTTGTTCTTACAGAAGACCCCGGTTCAAATCCCACACCCACATGGCAGCTAACAACTGTACATAACTCCAGTCCCAGGGCATCTGACAGCCTCTTCTGACCTCCATGGTCATTGCACAACATGGGTACACTTACCTACATGCAGGCAATACACGAATACACATAAAAATTGAAAAAAAAATCAGTCTAAGCCTGAAACGCCAGAACCCAGTTTGCTCCAGCATCCCTCCCTGGATTCTCAGAGCCCCGTGGTGCTCCCGGTCACCTCGCACCCTGATCCATGTCCAGTGAACTCTGTTCCCTTGCTCCCTAAGGCTACTCCAGTGTCCGTTCCCCACTTCCCAGGGCCCATCAGTAGTTCATGTACCATACTGCTCTGTAAGCTTCTGTGAGGAGTGGCCTTTCTCTGAAGCCTTGGGAATTAAAGGGTTGCATGTCATACAGCATGAACCTGAACAAATACACCACTCTGTGACCTTCAAGGAAGCTTTCCTAAGAATCCCCATCCTGCCTCCTCCCTTCTTCCCATTCCAAGGCTAATGATCCCTCACTTTTTGCACCCATTGGAGATTAAATTTTCTCTTATTAAATGAAATACTTTATTGCTATTTTAGCATCTTCCTTCTGGAGTGGTCAGAGTCAACAGGTGGCTTATCTAGACAACGCCTTCCAGGGCCTCCTCCAGTGGTCCTAGTCCATGCTGATTCCACGGCCCCCTTTCCTGACTTAGAGACTCAGGGTAGCGTTTCTTTTAGATTTTATTTGATACAGGTCTCATGTGGCCATGGCTGGCCTTGAACTCACTATGTAGCTGAGGATGACCTTCATGAACCTTCTGTTGCCATTTCCCTAGAGCTAATACAACAGGCATGTGCTGCCACATCTGGCTCTTACATTGTTTTCGTACATGTGTATATGTTTGTATGTGTGCACATGTGTGTGGAGGCCAGAGATCTACCTTGAGTGTCTTCCTCAGTCACTCTCCACTTTATGTTTTGAAACAGGGTCTCTCACTGAACCTGACTGAATTCTCTGGCCAACCAGGGATCCTCCAGTCTTTGCCTACCTAGCACCGGTGTTACAGGTGGGCACTGCTGTGCCTGGCCTTTTCACATGGGTGCTGGAGATCTGATCTCAGGTCCTCATGCTTACTACAGGGCAAGTGCTTTACCAGCTGAGCCCTCTCACAGCCCCAGGTTCTTAATTCACCACTTTAGCTTGGGTCCTTTCCCATTAAACAAGAAATGCTCTTAAGGACCAAGAACTACCAATACCCACCTCAAGTTTCCTTTGTGAAGATCTGGGTCTACATCACCATAGTCACTTTCTGCCTAATCCCACTTCTGTGACTCCCAAGGAAATAATCTCAAAGAAGCAAACAAAGGCTTTGTTCAGGCAGTTACTATTCATAGTAAAAATCTGAAGACAACCTAAAGGTCTGATAATGAGTAGTGAGAAGATGATTAAGTGACGCATGATTTGCTGGAACAGAAAAGGACAGCCATAAAGACATAAGAATAACACAGAAAATAATTGGGCGAGTGTATTTTAGAAACAAGATGTAAACTTGTAAAGAAGGAACAGATTATGTTTGTCAATGTGTGCATAGGAAACAGGAAAAAGCATGCCAAGGCACAGAACATGACTGTACAGGAGAAGGAACACAGGGCTTGTGGTGTGTCTCTTCTCTATAGTAGGATTATATCCATTCTAACAGGAATGAACTTAAAATTAAATTAATTAAAAATAAACACAACTTTAATTCACTGGATTAGGCTGAAAATGGGAAAATTTAAGCCAAAGAACCAAGGAAAATTAATATACATATTTATATATATAATCTCATATAAATTGCTACCACGTCTAACTTTTAAAGAAGTTTATTCTACTATTGTATGTGTCTATGATGTGTGTGAGTGTCCACACCCTGTGTCAGTACTCGAGGGCCACAGATGCCAGTACACATGGGCCACAGCAAGCATGTGGAGGTCAGAGGGCAACTTTCAGGAATCACTTCCTTCTTTCCACCTTTACATGAGCTTTCTGCATCACACTTCAGACTTGTGGAACAAGTACTTTTACCCACTGAGCCATTGCATGGACCCTCACACACCCAAATTCTATGCTGTAAGTTCACCTTTTACCAAGTCAGCGGTACCCCATTTGCTAGTTGACTCAACTCTCTGAAAAGTGGTCAAGACATGAGGACGAGAAAGAGGGTTCTAGCAAATACCATGAAGGTCAAAACTGGCATTCCTGCCACAGCCTCTTGCTGAGACCCAGTTAGGCTCATTCTTGCCCTGATTCTAACGAGTTTTAAGCCACAGCCAGGGAGTTGGAAAGTGGACAATGTCACAGAACGTGACAGTGCCAGTCTAAATGAGTGAAGCCCAGAAGCAGAGACAAGCGCTTCAAAGCGGACCAAACATTTCGGATATTACTTCCTCTTGGTTGCCAGGAATAGCTATATTCCAGGATATTCCATGGCGGTTGACTCTAATGACAGCACCGGTCTCTTCAAGGGCAAGGTGTTGGCCCTTCTTGGGATGCCAGCTGACTAGTCACAGAAACACATGCAGTGCGTATTCTAGAAAGAATTCCACTGAATATGGCTTACTTTGAAAATGTATCCTGGGTGCTTGTATTGCCTTAACAAAGAAGCCACCCAGAACTACAAGGAACCACCCACTTCTCAACAAGGGATTGAAGGGTTACAACCAGGCTTTTCTGGAAAAAGTGACAATTTATTAGTTGGGGGAAAAGCAACCTTCTCCACAGATTTCCCTTATTTTGCTCTGTTACTTACTAACAAAGTACCCTGAGAATGGTTTTTATAGTCTGGAAGCTTGCACAGCGTCCTGTAGTCCCCTGTAGTCCCGTTTTCCAGATCCCCTCTGCCCACATTGCTTTTCCTTGTATTGGAATGGTTTTTACAGTCTGGAAGCTTGCACAGCGTCCTGTAGTCCCGTTTTCCAGATCCCCTCTGCCCACATTGCTTTTCCTTGTATGCCCCCCCCCCACTTGTTTTATCACAGTCTTGAGCTGCACCAGTCTCTGGGGCTTTAAAATGGAGATATGAAAATGTCAGTTTGTATTACAGCTAACAAGAAACTCTCTCTCTTCCATCTCTGGGAATGCCGTAAGCTCTGGGAGATGCCAGCATATCACAATGGCCGGGGCTGTTTGGAAACTTTTCAAGTTGTTTGTGTTAGTGGATTTGTTCCAAGTAAGGCACATGTTTAAAAAAAAAAAACGAATGCCAAAGATAAAAGACAAATGAGAGGGGAAAGAGAGACTTATCCAGAGCACAGGAGCGAACCAGGATAAGACTGACCAAACAGCAGAATGTTCAAGGACACTGGACTCTCTACCACATTTAGAATGACCCAGAAAGACCGAGGTTAAAGACTGCTGCGAGTTGCTCCGGAGACCCCGAGTGTTTTACATGTTCGTGTCCCTAGAGGCAGAGGTCACTGTGCCCTGCTGTTATTTAAACTGTTTATAGCTATATCCCACCAGTCTTTGTTGACAAAGTTGCTTCCACGCTATTTTCTAAAAACATTCTGACTGTCATCGCTTGTCATTAGTGGCTATAATTTGTTTTCGGGGTGGATGATCAGTACTATAATTGCATTCGGAACGCCGGTGGCTCTGTGTGTTATCGGCTGCAGCTCTGCCTTTAACATCTTGCTGTTTCTTGAACTCACTTTCGATTGAGAAGAGTATGTCCTTCCCATCTTAAAGAAAATGGAAGATGATTATTTTTGTATTCTTCTAGCTCCACATCTATAATGCATTCATATTTCCAGACATTATAATCATTATTAATTATCTAGCTCCATATTCCTGAGTCCTAAGCCATCTGGACTCTGATTTCTAAGAAGCCACTGAGGCTGGGGAAGTGTAGTTGGCTGGCAAGATGTTCCTCCCTTCCTGTCAGAGTCTCCATCCTTTTTCCAAGCCACCCCACCCACCTAGAACCTGTGCAGGCTGGCTTCATATCTTCTTTGAAGTTTTTTGTTTGATCTTCTCTGAATGTATAAAATGCATTCCAAACACAAATATAGATTATTTTTGGGTTATTTGATGTCTTGGATTTTCCCCATTGCTAATCATTTTCATTCATTCATTTACTGCTTCATTAAAACATAAGTTGAGCCCTCCCATGGCAGGCAATGAGTCAGACTCAGTTAGGACAGCTGCAGCCTTACCATGCAGACAGTTAACAGAAAGGACAGCCACAATAATGTGTGATACCAGGGACCAGATCATGGGAGACCCAGTGGGGCCGTTTCTTCTTGAAGGGTCCAGGGTTGGGGTGGGAGGTTGAGTGGGAACTTGGAAACTCCAGCTGTATATGTGCACAGCAGGTGACAGGAGTGATTTGGAGGATGAGAACTCAGGGGTGGTAACTTTCTTCCTGATTAAAGGATTTATTGGGGCTGGAGAGATGGGTCAGTGGTTAAGGCTACTGGCTGCTCTTGCAGAGGACCTGGTTCAGTATCCAACATCCACACGGTGGCTAACAACCGTCTGTAACTCCAGTTCCAGGGGAATCCGAAGCCCTCTTCTGAACTCCTGTGTACTGCATGACACAGGTGCACTTATATACCTGCAGGTAATACGCTCATACACATAAAATAAGAATAATAAATGTTTTTTTAAAAAGGATTTATTGTATGAAATGATGGCAAATGAGGTTGGAACATGGTTTAAAGGAGGTTGTGGGTGGTGTACAAGTTGCTGAATGATAGTATTTATATGAAGTAGCAACTGGCAACAGCCAGAAGTATAAGGAATGTAACAGTACCATGATGCATGAGTGCGCACGTGTGTGTATGTGTGTGTGTGTGTGTGTGTGTGTGTGTGAGAGAGAGAGAGAGAGAGAGAGAGAGAGAGAAAGAGAGAGAGAGAGAGAGAGAGAATCTGCATGGATGAAAACCCAAGTAGCCAGCTAACCAAGAGAACCAAAGCAAAGCCAGGAAAACAATAATCAGGAAGGACAGTAAGTCACTAAGCAACCCATGAACTGTACTGAAGGAACTGAGCCCAACCGGATTGGCTGTGGAGTTCTCTGATTTTGTGTCAATCACAGTCATGTCTTGAAGACGTGGACTTGAGTTCCATTCGTTTACTCTGAGGTGACAGAGGACATACTGTTCTGTGACTGCCAGGCCTTATTTGCTGATGGGTTGCCCCTGTCTTCACTCCCTTCTGACTTTCTATCTCCACTTCTTTCCATACTAGATTTCTATCAAACTCTAACTTTGTGATGCCTTCTATAAGAAATCCATACCAATGACTCTGATTTCTGAGGTTTACCTAGAGGTGCAGGAAGGTGGGGCTGTGGATCCCACCAGCCTTAGCTATTTCACTCAACTCAGCACCACCTCCATTTTAAAGCCTACGTGAAGCAAAGAGCCCCGCTCGCCACCCCCCCCACATGAAAGCAGCTCTCTGGTGGCTCTCGGTCATGGGTCCTGGCCCCTTATCCACAATCTCATGACATAAAGATACAAAATACAAGAGAGGAACAACTACCATTTATCAGCATCGACCATGTGCCAGGTCTCAAACTACTAGTGTGCCTGAATTATTTCATCTAACCCATTGTGATCATTAGTGTTAATTATCAACTTGATGGACTCTAGAATCATCTGGAGGAAGGGCCTCTGGGCATGCTTGTGGAGGAAAGATCCATCTTAATTGTGGGGCGGATCGCTCTCTGGGCAGGGGATCCTGGACTGTACGAAGTGGAGAAAGCGAGCCGAGCACTAATGTGCAGGCTTCTTTGCTTCCTCACTGCAGATGCGACTCAAGCTTCTGCCACTGTGACCTCCCTGCCATGATGGACCCTGTCCTCTGGAGCTGTGAGCTGAAATAAACCCTTCTTTCCTTAAGCTGCTTTTTTCAGGGTATTTTATCACAGCAACTGGAAAAGAAACCAAGCCACCCACCAACTCTATGAGGCAGGCACTGCATAGCATCGCACAGACAGAGAAGAGACGTGACATGCCTGAAGTAATTCAGACTGGAAGTCGCAAAACTATCAGTTGACAAAGTGTGGCCTCGTGTGTGTGTGTGTGTGTGTGTGTGTGTGTAGTGTATACATGTGTATGTATTCCTCTATGTGTATTTGTGTATGTGTGTCGTGTACACATGCATATACATTCCTGTGTGTGTGTGGTGTACACACGTGTATGCACTCCTGTGTGTGCATATGGAGTCTATAGGTCAATGCCAGGTGTCTTCCTCTATTGGTCTCCATTTTACTTTTGAGACAGGGTCTCTCATTGAATGGGGAGTTCAGCATTTGACTATACTGTCTGGACAACGAATTCCAGAGATCCTCCCCTCTCCACCCCCCTACACTGGGATTATGGCATGCTCTACCAGGCCTCACAGTGGGAACTCACCATACCCCACACTTTGATTTTGGACCTCTAGTCTCTACTCTAGAACTGTGAGACAATAAATTTCTGCTGTGTTAGTCATCCAGTTTGTGGTACTTTGTTATAGCAGGTCTGAAATGTAACACCCCCTCCCAAAGCTATGATACCTGGAATTCCCTCTCCCTGCCCTGTGTTCACCAGCAGTGAAGAACCACTAGACAAATGGTGTCTACATGGGCTGGTGTGTGCCCACCAAGGCACCAGGCATTAGGCATTTCCTGAAGGACTTTTTGTTTTTTGTTTTGAGACAGGGTCTTGCTGTAGGCCTAGGTACCCTAGAACTTGCTATATAGACCAGGCTGGCCTCAAACTTGCAGAGATCTGCCAACCTCTGCCTGCTGAGTGCTGGGATTAAAGGCCTGTGTAACCATACCTGGCTCCTTAAAAACTTTAAAAACAATTGATTTATTTATTTAATTCATTTTTATTTCCTATGTGTGGGTGTTTTGCCTGCATGTATGCAAGTGTACTGCATGTATGCAATGCCCACAGGAGCCAGAAGTGTCAGATCCCCTGGAACTGGAGTTACAGATGGTTGTTAGCTTCCATGTGAGAGCTGGGAATGGAGCCCCCGTGCTCTGCAAGAGCAGCCAGTGCTCTTACCCCTGAGCCAGCTTTCTAGCCCCTGAAAGACTCTTTTGAGTTGTGCTGCCCACATAAGGATACAGAATAAATATTTGCACGCTACTTTCTGAACCAAAAAAGTTAAAGGGACGAGCTGCTTTAGAGTTCATATCCACCTTTGAGTCAGACCCAGCTGCAGCTGATTTTCACACAGACGGATTCTTCAGTGGGATCCCTGGAGAGCCCCAGTGGTAGTCCAAACAGGTTTCAAGACAAGTAGATACAGCTTCTCCCTGAAGATGTGTGAACACAGTGGCAGGAAGCCAGCCTCCTTGTCCACTCCCTTCTTAAAGTAATTTTCAAGACAAGCTCACACAGCTCTCACGGTCAATTCTGGGAGGAGTTAGTGACTCCATGCACAAAAGGAGCAACTTTCTTGAATTACCCATTTGACTGCTCTCCCTAAGGTAACACCCATCACCCCTGCCTGCTGCCCTAGCTAAAGTTAGTAACTGTGTATCAATTAGTTGAGGTCAAATTCCAAAAGGCACACTCTTTGTCTTCTATATTTATTTATTTTTAAATAGTTTATTTATTATTTTTATTCTATGTGTATGAACGCATTGCCTGCATGTAAGAGCACCAGTGTCGTGCAATGCCCAATGAGGTCAGAAGAAGATTCCCTGGAACTGGAGTTACAGATGGTTATTAGCTGCCATGTGGGGGCTGGGAACTGAACCTGGGTCCTCTGCAAGAGCAGCCAGTGCTCTTAACCACCGAGCCATTACTCCAGTTCCTATCTTTTGTTTTTATTTATTTATTTTATTTATTATTTATTATTTATTTATTTTTATTTATTTATTTTTTGATCTTTTTGAGACAAGATCTTTCTGTAGCCCCAGCTAGCCTGGAACTCACTATGTAGGTCAGGATGGCCCCGATCTCACAGAGATCCACCTGCCTCTGCCTCCCAAGTGCTGGAATTATAGGCATGCGTGCCACCATGCCCAGCTGTCTTTTATTTTTAAAGAATGCTAAGTTCACCTTAGAAAGCAAGCCATTCTAAACCACTTGGAAACTTCTTGACATATTTACTGGAAGTTTCCTGCTAAATATTTCCTGAAAGCCAGCCAAATTAAGGCCCCTGTGGGTCCAGCTCCCCACGAAAGCAGTAGTTTCCTACAGGAACTAACTGGATACCTCACAGAAACGAGTTCCTCCAAAGCATTTCCTTCACTGGCTTTTCACTCATGCCTGAATTTCACGATAACTCCACCCATTTGCAGCTAGCTGCCATCTTCATTTCTGCATGGGCACTAGAAAGATAGCTCAGTGGTTAAGAGCACTTGCAGAGAACCTGAGTTCTGTTCCCAGCACCCATGTCAGTCAATAGGTTGTAATCACCAGCTCCAGGGAACTGGACACTGTCTTCTGAATTCTGCAGGCATCTGTTCTCTCTCTCTCTCTCTCTCTCTCTCTCTCTCTCTCTCACATACACACACACACACACACACTTTAAAATTAAAATAAAATCTTTAAAAAAGAACAAATACTATGTAAGCTGCTAAGGGAGAAAATCAATCAATGGTCCAACCCAGCTCTAAAGCACAATAACCACAAGGACTGGCACAGCAAACTACCTCTGTGGGTACAGCACTGGCACTGTTATCTAGGGGGTAATCAACAGCGATCCAGTTGGAGTTGAACCCCTCTCAATGGGAGGGAGCTCATGGGTGGCACTGTAAACATAGCCAAATACAGGGCTGGAGAGATGGCTCAGTGGTTAAGAGCACTGACTGCTCTTGCAGAAGACCCAGGTTCGATTCCCAGCACCCACATAGCGGCTATGAACCATCCTTAACTCCAGTTCCAGGGAAATCTGAAGCCCTCTTCTGACCTCCCTGCATGACACGGATGCATTCACATACATGCAGGCAACACACTCATACACAGAAATAAAAATATTTTAGAAATATAGCCAAATATACCTGGCTAGAGAGGTCACAGATCCCAGAGAAAACCATCTCTGTCATATCTCTAAACAAATGAAATTTCTTACTGTATGCTAAATAGGAATCCTTATATTTATAGACAAATGAACCATACTTTTTGCATCAGATGGAGGGTGTTGCAGAGTTCCACAACTGGTCACACACAGAGAATGTATATCTTAGAGATGCCTAGCCTTAGGTGACACATCTACAGTGGAACCTCTAACCTGACTCAAGGAACGCAGCGGAACAGGAGGCAGAGAGAATACTAACATACCCTCCAACCCTCACCAGGGAAGCTTCCACACACAACAGAGTGTGATGCACACAGAAGGCACAACTGGCCAACTTTTAGAGAATAAGAGACTGCAAAGTGCATGTCCCTGGGTAGGACTCCTATAGTAAACCTCACCCACCCACGGCTCAAGGACCATTGTCGAAGAGGGGGCAGGAAGATTTGAAGAGCCAGGTTGGTGCATGAACAAGGAAATGGAAACTTTTAGACCACCAGAAACTTGTTCATATGAACTTGCAGAAATATAGACAGCATGCCCAAGACCCATGCCTACCTAATTAGCCAAAAACCCGGCATGGAGCAGAGGGAATGGGCAGCAGGTCCCAACCCTAGCCAAGGAACTATTGGCAAATGTTTACTGTGGCGTGAGAGCAGATCTTCTTAAAGGGAGCCTCTCTTGATAGGCTGACTAGATGCTAGTGGGTAAACTTGCACCACGGGACACCTGGATAGAAGTGCTTGACTGGATAGGGCTTAGCATATACGACAGAATACTTGAAATCTGATGGGGGAGGTGTTATGAGGGGCTGGGAGGGGGTCTAAATTAGATTAAGATACATTATATGAAATGCACAAAATCTCAATAAAATATTAAAAATGAAAAGAAAAAGAACAAATAACCTCTGCTTCCTATCTGAACCCACTTGCACAGATACAGGCCTGGGAGAGACTGGCGACAAGGTTCACACCAGGTTATGCAGGTTTAGGTTTCCCTTTGCTGGCGTCACCAAGGCAACTGGTAGCCAAGGAGCACAAAATAGGACACCCTGCCAAGGGGCAGTCAAGTCAGGATGGGCCTTCTGCTTCATGAGCAGCGCTGGGCTTCCAGAAGTCTCGCTCACTGGGGTCAGGTATATGCAGCTCATAGTTTGGCTATAAGACCTGGGTAAAAGTCCATCACCAGATTGACAAACAGCATTTCAATAGCCCACACGTTAGCATGAATTAGACCTTGGGACGCAGTTTTCTTTTTTTTTAAAAATTATTCATTTATTCTTATATTATGTGTATGAGTGTTATACCTGCATGTATGTAAGTTCACCTGTGTCGTACAGTGCCCACAGAGGACAGAAGAGGGTCTCAGATTCCCTGGAACTGGAGTTACGGATGGTTGTTCGCCAACATGTGGGTGCTGGGATTTGAACCTAGATCTTCTGCAAGAACAGCCAGTGCTCTTAACCACTGAGCAACCTCTCCAGTCCTGGAGGCAGTTTTCTATGTGATCATAATGGTGAGAGGATGGCACAGGACTGATGAAATGGCTCAAGTCAGTAAAGTGCTTGCTGTGTAGACATGATGATCTGAGCTCAATCCCTGAAAAAAAACCCACAAAAAAATTCAGGCCCAGCAACTTAAGCCTATAATCCCAAAGGCTGGGGAGGTGGAGACGGTGGATCTGGGGCTTGCTGATCAACCACTTTGGTGTGATTGGTACCTACCTAAATCCCCAGGTCCCAGTGAGAGACCTCACCTTAAAAAATACAATGAAGAGTGACTGAGGAAGACACTTCAGTCCTCTGTGCCCATGTACCCACGTGCACATGCACGTGCACTCCCCACCCACACAAATAAATACGTAAATAATTAATAAAAGGAATGACTGGTGACAAACTTCCATATCCTTTTGCTGGTCTTGCCTCTATAGAAACATCACATTCCGTTTTCAATCTGTGTTTTTTGAAGCTAGAGAATAGAGCTGCTCCAGGTAAGCAGAGCCTGGTAGCTCAAACCTGAAATCCCAGCTACCCGGGAGGCTGAAGAGGGAGGGCCTCAAGTCCAAGCACAGGCTGGGCAAGATGAAAAGTAAAAGTGGAGTCTGGTGAGATGACTCAGCTGGTTAAGGTGCTTGCCACCAAGCCTAATCATGAGTTCCCACCAAGTCCCACATGGTGAAGAGAGAGAATTGACTCCCACAAGTTGTCCTCTGATCTCCATACCCAGCATGGCATGCACACACACACACACACACACACACACACACACACACACACGCATGCATGCACGCACACAAGTAAATATAACAAAAAAATATTTTAAGCCCTCAGGAGGCAGAGGCAGGCAGATCTCTGAGACTGAGGCCAGCATGATCTACATAGCAAGTTCCAGGTCAGCTGGGGGTACAGCAGGCAGACTCCTTAAAAAACAAACAAACAAAAAGTCAAAGTTGGTCTGTGGCTGTAGCTCAGCGGTAGAGCATTTCTCCGGCATGTGTAAGGCACTAGCCCTGCTAGCATCACCCTGAGGACTAGAGATTCAACATGGGAATTGTGGCGTGACACCATTCGGTCCGCTGCAAGCTCAAAGACACAGGGAGAAGGTGAGCATGACTAGCCAAGGAGCACAGAACGACCTTCCTCATCACCTTAGAAGGAACCAACCTTGATCTCTAGCTTCGTTTTATGTCACTTCCTGTGGCAGGCTTAGAAATGAGCACATCTGCCTTGCTTATGTCCTTCTGTATTTGTGACGTTCTAGAGAGTACTGGAAATGGCTTTCTCCAAATATTTTGCTTCTTTTTCTGTGGACTACAACTGTAAGTTCAACCCATCTATTGTTACATCTTGTTTATGATAAGGCATTGGAGTAAATAACTCAACCTGCCGTTGGAAACATAGGCAGGCAAGATAAGGAGACAGTGGTAAATGTGAGCTGAGCACAGGGTGGTTCAGCCAACAGCCACAAGTAATAATCGAGGCTTCCCTTGCACACTCTCACACGGTAAATGCATTTAGTTCTCATGATGTAAATTCTAATGTAGACCCATGATAAGCCAGTGCTAATGAATCCCTCTTCCACAGATGAAGGTATAAAGAAACCAGGGCTCTTCCTTAAATCACATAAGCAGACAATGACTTCTCAGATATGATTCTAAAAAAATAAATAATATAAAAAATTAATGAGCTGATCTGTATGAAATTTTAAAAATTGAAGAACACTCTCAAAAAAAAGTTAAAAAACAAACTACAGAATAAGAGAAAATGTTGGTATCTCATTTATCAGATTTACTGGTCTCTAGGAGCCACAATATATAAAGAACTCTTAAAACATAACAAAAAGGTAAACCTTTTTCTAAGTTGGGAAAGGCCCTAAATAGACATTTCTCAAAAAAAAAAAAAATTCCAATCATCAACAAAGCATGTGTAAAGTCAGCTAAAATCATGAATGACTATGGATATTCAGATCAATTCCCCATGACCCACCACCTCACACCCACTTGGATGGCTATGCTTTTTTAAAACAAGTCCTTTTGTGTTACTGAGTATGTAAAGAAATTGGAATCTCATAGCTTTTAAAAACTATTTTATTTTTTTAATTTTTTAAATTTAATAACCATATGATTAGAAGAAGCATTCCATTACAGCTTTAACATATTCAATAACAATTTCCAGAGCAAGGATACATCTCTTTCAAAAGTGGCTGTAAATTTTTAGGTTCACAGTTGAATGAATACAGTTATACAATATTGAACGCAGTATAAACCCTGTAAGACATAAAATTGAATGAGTTTTTACCTTTAAAGAAGATCATTTCATTTTAAAAATATGCTGTTTCCTACATTTTTAATGCTACTAACACTTAGATGTTTGCACATGTTGTATGTGTGTGTGTGCATTGCCTGCATGCATAAGTGTACCCATGTTGTGCAATGCCCGAGGGGGTCAGAAGAGGGCATTGGATCCCCTGTAACTGGAGTTACGGACAGTTGTTAGCTGCCATGTGGGTGCTGGGAATCAAACCCGGGTCCTCTGCAAGAGCAGCCTGTACTCTTAAGTGCTGAGCCATCTCTCCAGCCCCAGGAATTTCATATCTTAATGAATGGAATGTTAGCTTAAGTGGTCACTCTAGGAACTATGTTGGCAGTTTATCAAAAAGTTAAATATATTTGAGGCCAGCCTGATCTATATAGAGAGTGTAAGGCCAGCCAGGGCTACATAGTGAACCACCGCCCCCCCAAAAAAGCGGGCATGGTGGCACATGCCTTTAATCCCAGCACTTGGGATGCAGAGGCAGGCAGATCTCTGTGAGTTCAAGGCCAGCCTGGTCTACACAGTGAGCTCCAGGACAGCTGGGGCTACAGGGAGACAAAGACCCAAAAAAAAAAAAAAAAAAAAAGGTAACAGAGGTACCACATAATCCAGCAATTCACTCCTAGATATACACTCAAAGTAGTTAAGAACATAATTTTCCACATTCATGGACAAAAGCCTACACATAAATACCCATAGTGGTATTATTCATAGTAACCAAGAAATGGAAACAATTCAGATGTCCACAAACTGATGAATGTTTAAACAAATGTGGTAAATCCATACAATGGAATATTATGCAGCCATACCAATGAACCAAATATTGGTATGTACTACTACATGGAAGAATTGTGAAAACATGCTACCTTTAAAAAGCCAGACACCAAAAGGTCACATATTTTATAGTTTTATTTAATGAAACAGACAGACATCATGAGGCAGGGTAAATGAGCGGTTGCCAGGGGTTGAGAAGAAAAATACGGAGTGATTGTTACTGAGTCTGGGGTTTCTCCTTGGGATGATGCAGGCTCAGAAACCAGAGGATGCTGATGGTGTACGATCTCACAAATATGCTGAAAACCACTGCACTGTACAGATTTACTTATTTATTTAGAGACAGGGTCTCACTATGTAGCCCTGGCTGGCCTGGAACTTGCTATGTAGACCAGGATGACCTCAAACTCACAGAGTTCCACCTGCCTCTGCCCCCTAGTGCTGGGATTAAATGTGTGTGCCACCAAGCCTGGTCTTTGCAATGTATAGTTTAAGTAGCGAGTTGGTGCTGGAGAATTCATGGGGAGGGGGAGAGTGGACAGGGGTGTAGGGGGTGGGAACTGAGAGTGGTCAATATGAAAAGCCTACATTTGTAAAACTATAAGAAATAATAAAACAGGGCTGGAGAGATGGCTCATTGGTTAAGAGCACCAGTTGCTCCTACAGAGGACCCACATCTCAATAGCCAGCTCGCGATGGTCTTCTGCCTACCAAGGAAGCTGGAATTATAAGCATGCTGCTATACCCCCCAGCACTTACATGGGATTTGGGAATTAGAACTCCAGCCCTTATGCTTGAACAGTACATTAACCATGGAGTATCCCTCTGGCACTGAAAGGTTTATTTGACATCATGACTTTAGCCAGAATCTTTTGTTTACAGACCAGTAGTTAAACCTTTTATGTCATTTTCAGTTTTACACTGAATTTCACCAAATGAAAAACAAAATGAACAAAAACACCCCCCACACCTTCCTGAGTTTTTCTTACTTATAGTTGTAGCCATAAATGTGTGAAAATGAATCTCACCACACTGGTGGAAATCTTTGGTCCACGCACCTGGCCATTTGCTTTCACTTGCCAGAAGAGGAACATTCATTTATTTCAGAGGGCTGTGTCTTTGCTTAAACCAGGCATACCACCCTTAGTCCAGCAGCCAATGCAACATTTTGGGACCAAATAAGTTTAGACAGCAGCCCTGTGATGTTGCAGTAGATTAAAGTACAAGAAATTCAAGATAATACTGTGTGTCCTGCCCCCATCCCCAAATTATGAATCACTTACAAAGTCTAAAAGGACACGATCAGCTAAGGTGATGGCGTAAACAGGAGTGTTAGTTTCTCACATAAGGTACTTAATCAAATAAAAGGCTTTGAAACTATTTACTTAATTCTCAAATGCTTCAAGGTAATTAGCTGACACACACACAGAGGAATGTGAACACTTTTGCTTCCTCTACAAGAAGAACCTGAATCTTGTTGGTACAAACACTTGCTTTCCCTTCGTCACCCTCTCACCTCCCAAGTTCTGAAATTGGCAAAAGTCAGGAAAACATTCAGGTTCAACTGCAGGCCAAGCTTATTTATTGTGTATAAAATTAAACTTGTGGAGCCCTGAAGTTGATTGCACTTCCAGGAAGATTTCTCAGGCGGAGCTGACCACAGGGCCACTCAGGCCCCCACAGCCTGGCCTGCCCCCAACAGGGGCATCATTGTGTGTTGCGGGTGTTAACTGCCCCCATGCTGCTTACCTTTCACCAGGGTAACCACTTCTGTGTCCAATGGACTACAGAAACAGAAGTCCTTTTTTGTTATTATTATTATTTTTATTATTATTATTACTATTATTATTTTGTCTTTTTGAGACAGGGTATCCCTGTAGCCCCAGCTGTCCTGGAACTCACTATGTAGACCAGGCTGGCCTTGAACTCAACAGAGATCTGCCTGCCTCTGCCTCCCAAGTGCTGGGACTACAGGCGTGGGCCACCTTTTTACATTCCCCGGTAAAATAGCTTTTTTAAGCTTTGGAACCATTCTGAGATTTAGGGAAGGCGTCTTACACAGATTCCCATCACCTTCCATGACTGAACTTTTATCACCCTCCCTCAGTTTCAGTCTTTTATCACCAATACTTTGATCCCAGGAGCATCCAGCAGGAGGTGGGAGGGAGAGGGCTCACTGGCAGGAAGAAAGGGCAGGACTGAAGGTTTGACTATTGCACAAGGGCCATGGCAACCTCCCAGTGGTGTCTTGGATGGAGGCTCTTCTTTTCCAGGGCTGTGCACTTACAAGGGTAAATCTATTGCTATAGGAACCAACAGGATGAAGCACAAAGTCTTGCTGGAATAAAGATGTTCCAACTCATCTATATTAAAATCTCCTTGTCTGGAAAGGGCACATGTAATTGTTTATGAGAGATATTCAGAAAATGCAAATTGAAATTAACAGAAAGCAGCTCAGAGCTTGCCAGAGGCAGTGATGAGGAGAAAGTCGGGCGTGGCCTCTTCCTGGGATGATGAAAATGCTTGAACTAGGCACAGAGATGATGATCACACTGGCATTGTGAGTGCCCCAAATACTACTGAATTACTGTGCATGCTAAAATGGCTAATTCAAAATTGGGCATGGCACTGCACACCCATAATCCTAGCACTCAGGAAGTGGAGGCGGGAGGATCAGAAGTTCAGGGTCATCCTTGGCTACATAGAGAATTCAAGGCCTGCCTGGGCTGAAAAGAAAAGAAGTTAATCAGTCCAGTAATTTTAATTTAATTCAAAAAATTGGAAAAGGAAACCTAAGTCCAAATCAAACCAAACATCTTTCATTCCTACCTAAAAATCACAACAAAATCCCCAAACTGGAACCTCAAGCCCCTCACAGAATCAGGAGATAATTTGAACTCATTATTGAGAGTTACTTATGATGAGCTTGCCTGTTACAATGCCCATGAAATTGTCAAGATCATAACCCTGTACAGTTCTGCTTCATATACTATGTATTACAAATAAAGTATGTAACGTATATTATATATAAAATGCATTAAATTACAAGAAAATACATTCAACTGAATGTTTTGAGGGCCAACAGCACAGCGATCACTCTGCAATTACTGAGGATTTATCAGTGATAACTGACTCCAGCTCTTACAGAGTTCCAGGCGATTACCACCATGCCACGTGACAAGTACCAGAAACGAAACACAGAGAATTGTGGGAAATGTTCAATCCAGGCTTAGAGAACCAAGGAACATTTCCTTGGAAAAGTAACGTATACACTGAACTCAACCGTGTCATACATTCTGCACATATGTCCAGAACCCCTAAAATGTATGGTTGGTACCGGCACCAGCGACACAGCAAGGAGCAAGGGTAAGACCTCAGCAAAACCGCACCCCTGACTGACAGACAAGTGAACGCCGTAGTGCCAGTAACAAAGGGACAGCAGGGAGAGAGACGTGGCGAGCAGGGTGCCACACGGGTGACGCCCTCACTGGTGAGGTGGCAGCTGGGCTGGAGGCGGTGAGGGAGGAGCCGGGTTTCCGCTCCAGGGACATCAGTCTAAGGGCAGACGAACAAATGCAGAGACCCAAGTGCAGGAGGGCTCTGGGTGGGCTCAATGAGCATTACTAAAAAGAAGGACAGTTGGCCTGGAGTACCAAGAGCTGCAAAAGGTGGGCCCAAAACGTCCCTGGGAGCATTGCATGTGCCCTTCTCATCCAACCACGTTGACACTCAGATGGGGTGACTTCAGGTGATGTTGGAGCAACTTTATTATTTTTGTTTGTTATTTCCTTCCTTCCTTCCTTCCTTCCTTCCTTCCTTCCTTCCTTCCTTCCTTCCTCTCTCTCTCTCTCTCTCTCTTTCTCTCTCTCCCTCTTTTTCTTTCTTTTCTTTCTGGCAGGGTCTTATCTGTTCCAGGCTGGCCTGGAACTCACTATATAGCCCTAGGCTAGCCTCAAACTCACAGCGATCCTCCTGCATCAGCCTCCCAACTACTGGGATGACAGTCATGAGCCACCATGTCTGGTTCTGGAGGAACAACATCATCATTATCATTATTATTATTATTAATTATTGTTATTATTATTATTATTTTGGTCTTTTTGAGACAGGGTCTCCCTGTAGCCCCAGATGTCCTGGAACTATGTAGACCAGGCTGGCCTTGAACTCCACCTGCCTCTGCCTCCTGAGTGCTGGAACCAGACCCGGCTTGAGAAGCAACTTTTAAAGGATTATTCTTGTTGCTGTGATAGGAAAATCAACTCTAAGAGAACACGTGGGGAAAGAGGAAGATGGGTTAGCACATCACTGCATTTAACCAGGCAAAAGACAAGGGTGTGGACCCGAGGGATGGCGCAGTCGGGAAAGTGTTTGCTGTGTAAGCATGAAGATCTGAGTTTAGATCCCCAGAACTCATGTAGAAAGCCAAGTATGGTGGTGTAATAATCCCACAAGGGGGAAGCGGGGAGGGAAGGATCCCTGGGGCTTGCTGGCCAGCCAGTCTAGCTGAATTGGTGAGTCCCAGGTCCAGTGAGAAACTGTCTAAAAACACAGGGTGGAAAGCAACTGAGGAGACAGCTGGTGTCCATCTCTGGCCTCCACATGCATGCTACCCCCTCCTCCATAGGCACACACAATACACACACAAAAAAAATTAATATTTTTATTATTATGTGTATGAATCTATTTCCTTGTATGTATGTAAGTGCACCCCTGTCATACAGTGCCCACAGAGGTCAGAAAAGGGTGTTGGATCCCGTGGAACTAGGGTTAGAGATGATTTTTTAGCTCCCATGTGGGTGCTGGGAATCAAACCCAGGTCCTCTGCAAGAGCAGTCAGCACTCTTAACTGCTGAGCCATCACTCCAGCCCCATCACACACAAAATTTTCAAAGAAATATGTTTTTTAAAAAAGACAAAGGTGGCATGGAGCTGGGAGCAGTGAGCAATGGCTAGATTCTGGGAAGATGTTCTTTGAAAGTGAAGCAAGCAATTTGAACTGGACGTGAATGATGAGAGATGGAATCACGAGACCAAGGGCTTGGGCCTGATTGAAGAGAAGAATGGAGTTGCCATTGGTTGAGCTCAGAATGACTGCAGGGAGGTCAGCTGACTGGGTTCTGCATGAAGGGTCTGAGTCCAACAGGCTTGAGATGCCTATTGGTGGTAACAGGAGCTCAGGTGACATCTGGGCAAGAGAGGAAAATTTGAGAAATGCCAGTAAATAGGTGGTATTTAAGCCATGAAACAGAATGAGTTCACCAACTAGTGAGTCACCCCATATCTGAAAGTCAACTAACAACCCAGACAGTCGCAAGTAAACAGATCATGTATGTGGGGAGAGGAAAAAGTCATAATAGAGCTTGGAAACCCAACTTGTATTTATATGTCAGATCCAGTTTTTACCAGACATCTCAAAATGGTTCAAGAGAGTCAACATGTATGTACAGATAGGAAAGATGGTGTGTCTTTGAAGACAGATTGAAGCCAGTCTAGAAGGGGGAAGCATAACAGTCATCAGTCACAGCATGCTTGTTACATGGTCTCATCTACTCTACAGATTCCAGAGAACCTGAGGACTCATGCCAACTCATGACATCCAGAAGCCTGGACCGCCAATGAGTTCATTCTAGAATGTTTTGTTTCCTTTGTCATTTTGAACAAGCACTTGCATTTTTGGTATAATGTTCTAAGAAACTTTTAAAAATATAGCATTAGGTTTTTTTTTTTGTTTTGTTTTGTTTTTTTTTTTTTGAGATGGGGTCTTACTATGTATCCTGACTGGCCTGGGACTCATTACATAGACCAGATTGACTTTGAACTCACAGATATCCATAGAGTCCTGAGTGGGACTAAAGGCCCAAACCACAGTGCCCACCAGCATTAGAATTTTGTTTGTTCATTTAAGACAGGAAGTCTCACTATGTAGTCCCAGCTGGCTTGGAACTTGATGCAGACCAGGCTGGCCTTGATCTCAGAGGTCTTCCTGCCTCTGTCTCTGGAGTGCTGAGATTAAAGACATGTGCCACCATGCCTGGGAAACATTAGAATTTTTAATCAACAAAATAAATTTATTTATTTTTATTGAATTTTAAAGATTTTCATACAATACAGTTTGATGGTATTTAGATTCCCCTCCCCTATCTGCACCTCCCCCCCACTCTCCCTGCCCAATTTAATGTACAGATATATATATATATATATATCACATATATCTCGCAACCTATAAAGTCTGATTTTTGCCCCCACAAAATAATTTTTTTAAATATTTCATTTTATTTTTCTGTATATGAGTGCATTGCCTGCATGTAAGTGCACTCACATCATGCAATGCCTGTGGCCATCAGAAGAGGGCATCAGATCCCCTGGAACTGGAGTTACAGACAGTTGTTAGCTGTCATGTGGGTGCTGGGAATGGAACCTGGGTCCTCTGCAAGAGCAGTCAGTGCTCTTCACCACTGAGCCCTTCCTCTAGCACCACCCACAAAATAAGTTTTGAAAAATCTTTTCAATCCATATAGTGGTAAGGAGTAGAAAAGACTAGTGATTATAAAGAGCAGGATGCTCGGGACTAACTAGATATCAGTGACCCCCAATGACCATACACTTCTTGCTGGCCAAAGTCCTACAAGACCCTCAGGATAGGGGTCCCCTCTAACAGGTGTTCCATGACCATGCATGCATTTTCCCCTCAGGATAGGGGTCCCCTCTAACAGGTGTTCCATGACCATGCATGCATTTTCCCCTCAGGATAGGGGTCCCCTCTAACAGGTGTTCCATGACCATGCATGCATTTTCCCCTCAGGATAGGGGTCCCCTCTAACAGGTGTTCCATGACCATGCATGCATTTTCTCCTCAGGATAGGGGTCCCCTCTAACGGGTGTCCCATGACCATACATGCATTTTCTCAGGCCAAAGGGAAATGCTGCCTGATCTCCTCTGATAGCTTCCAGGTAAAAGGTTCTTTGCAAGACCCCTACTGTAGGTTGGTTAGTTGATCTTTCTCTTTTCTCCCAGGCTCTCCACAGTTGATCCAGAACTCCCACGTTTACTGGTACCTGTTAAAATTAGACTGATGGTAACACTTTGTTTAATTTACTGACACACTTAATGTGACTGAAATTACTCGCACAGAAAGCGCTGTAAGAACCACTGATTGCTTGCATTCCTTTCCTGCGGCAAAACGCTCTCACATCCTTTAGGAGAAGCTCCTCTTCGGAGCCAGATCTGTCTCTCAGCAAAACGAATACAAATGCTGAGGCTCGCTAGTAATTAAGGTCACTAACAACAGGATCTGCCCTCCCACAGCTGACCATGCAAATGCAGGGTCTGGGTGGCCTCTGCTTGGAGTGATTTATGCCCCATGGCAAGGTCTCTGTGCAGAAATCTCTCCCAGACATCCTGAGCTCTGCTGCCTGTAAGCAGCAGTGAACCATTTCTTTACATCCAGTACTGTCTGGAAAACATGATTCAAAAGGGCCTCGTGTGTAAGTCAATGTGGTCAAGAAGCGGGTACTACATAAAGTGGGAAAGAAGAGAGCTGGCAGTTGGTAACATAAAACGGAGGGCTGGCAGCTTTGTCAAGGACTGTATTGAAATATTGGTGCAAACAAAGACGGTAACAATCAGGAGAGAATAATTTTGCTACGGCCTAAACCCACAAGCTCATGTCTAATGTGGTCTTTTATTTGTTTATATGAAAACTTAATAAATGAGTGCAGCGTCAACCTGATCTATAATTGGCTTGCTAATTCAATACAAATTATAGGTTTCTTTAAGACAGTGCTTTTTCAGCTGGGGGCAAATTGGCCCTTCTCCCTTAGAGACTAAAAGAGCTTTCAGGAGATGCTTTTGCTTGTTAGATGGGGAGTTGCAGGGGAGGTTCTACTTGTGTTATGTGGGATGCTATTTAACATCTTACAATACACAGAACTACCCCCCCCCCAAAGAATTATCCAGTCTCAAATGTGGGCTGTGCGCAGTGGAGAAACCCTGCCCCAGGTCTATAGGCAAGTGGCTATTATGGGCTTAGAGACACAACATAACTGCAATACAGTGGAGTCCAGCTGTGCTTGACCCAAGAGCACAAGTGAATGCACTGGATTGAAGTACTCCCCTCCCCCGACGATGTTTACTTCAGAAATTCACCATTATGTGCACCACAGTCAGTTATTTGGATGGTGAATGTTTTGGTCCCTAGATTTGGCCATTCACCATCACCTCAGAAATGAGAAGGCTATGAGCCCTAGCCAATTCACGTGGCATTCACAACTACAGTGACATCTCTCATCAGTAAGTCCTTCCGGAGAAGGCCCCCTATAAATAAACTGAGTGGCCAAAACATCTCCAGGCTCAGCTTCTAACTGTCTTAGCCAAATGCACGGCAGACAGTGGCTGTGGGAAAGTCTTCTTTCCTGACAAATGTATTTCTTTTCTCTCTGAGGAGTGATAACTTTCTCCCACAAGCCCTATTCTGCAATGCACAGCCTTTAGCCTGCATCTGTCCACTCCTCTAGACACTCAATGCCCTAGGAGCCACATGAGGTGACCAAGAGCTTCTGGAAACAGCCCTCCATTCGTTGCTTCTGTTTATTGCCTGATGTATTTCAGTAGCCGCTCAGCCACAGTCTGCACCTCCCTCACAAGGGGTGTGTGGAGGAAGGGGTTCACTTCCTCTGCTGGGTCAAAGCCCTCCAGATGTGCACAGCTGCAAAGAGTCGTCTATTAAGACAGACTGTGAGGGCTGGAGAGATGGCTCAGTGGTTAAGGGCACTGGCTGTTCCTGCAGAAGACCCAGGTTCGGCTCCCAACACCCATATGGTGGCTAACTGACTAACTCCAGTTCCAGAGAATCCGAAGCCTTCTTCTGTTCTCCTTGGGCACTGCATGACAGGGGCTGCACATGCACACATGCAGACACAACATTCATACACATAAAAATTAAAAATACACTTAAAAAAAGACAAACTGCCCTAAAATCTCCCTCTGCCTATTGATTTCCCTACTGGTATATTTGCTTTTTTTTTTTTTTTTTTTTTTTTTTTTAAGACAATTTCATGGAGCCCAGGCTGGACTTAAACTCAAGGATGACCCTGACCTTCTGGCTCCACCTCCTAAGTGCTGAAATAACAGATGGGCACCACCAACACTCATTTTATGTGGTGCTAGGGATTGAACACCACACTTAATGCACAGTGGGCAAGCACTCTGCCAGCTGAGCACAACCCTGGCCCTTTGCTTCATTCTTAAAAACTCATCTGCTAGTGGGGCATGGTGATGCACACCTTTGATCCCAGCACTCAGGAGGTAGAGGAAGGTGGATCTGGCCTTCATAGTGAGTTCTAGGCCAGCTGGGGCTACAGGGAGACCCTGTGTCAAACACACACACACACACAGAGCTCATCTGCTAGATGACAAAGATGATCTCACAGGTGTAGGCTCCAGAGGGACCCAGCACAGCCAGCTCTACCACTCAGCCATTTCCTGACTCAGGGAGGATCCATCACCAGCTTGGCGGATTCACTGGAAATCTGATCTGAGAGTCAAAATATTTCTTCAATTGTTTCTGAACCTGGCACAGCATGAACTCCGTTGGTAATCCTTTCATTCCGTGTTTTCCTTTGATTTCTGACTGTCAACCAATTCTTCCTCTTCACATCATGACTTCTAGGAACATGTTTTATGTTTCCTCTGTCTTAATAAGACTTTCATACCAGAAGAGCCCTGCTCTAGCATTCCAGAACCTTCCATTGTAAGATACAGGATATCTGGCTTGGATTCAGAGCTTCTTGATAGTGCAAACCCTGGAATATGGCCTCTTGGATGATGGAGGGGCCTCACTGGCTGCAGAGCAGGAGACTCTGGTTTTAACTGGATTGGAGCCCCCAAAGGAAATCTGTAGGATAAAAGAGTAATGTTGCCAGGTAGTGAAGAGAACATACCCAGACCTCCAGCCAGAGGGAGAGGGGCAGGAGGGTGGGGTGGGTGGTGGGGGGGGTGGGGGGAATGGAACATGTCTTCATCCTCAGACAGAGGCTGGGGAGCATCTCCCCCATAACAGTGAAATCACTGCTCTTCCCATAAGGCACTTCAGAGAAAGAAAGGAAAAAAAGCAGTCACGCTTTTCCTAGCCTTTATCCTCTGAGCCAGGTTGACAAGCCACTGATTTCCACCCTACAAATTATTTAAAAATCCACCTTCACGTTGAGATTGCAAAATCAATCTCCCTGATTAAAAAGTGACCAGCTTTATATTGCCAAATGTTTCTTTAATCTTTTAATTATGTCTGGTTACAAACAGCGGGAGTCTCAAAGAAGCAGGGAGCTGCTAGGAACTGAACGAAAGAGTTGTACATCCCTTAGCCTTTGTATCTAACCTTCTGGCTCCTCCCTGTCAGGTAGGGCTGATTTCAGAAATTCTGTCAGACGATGTCTTCTCTTTATACCTCTATTTCAAGGTCAGAAGGAAAGTTTTATTGTTTCTAAATTCTAACTAAAAATGAGGTATTATAAAGCTAGGCACATCTATAATCCTGGCACTGGGCAGACAGAGACATGAGGACCTTTGGGGCTTTTTGGTCATCTAGGCTACTCAGATCAGGAAGCTTCAGGTTCTGTTTCAAAAAATAAAGTGGGCTGGCCATGGTGGTGCATGCTTTAGGAGGCAGAGACAGGCAGATCTCTGGGAATTTGAGATCAGCCCAATCTATATAGCGAGTTCCAGGTCAGCCAGAGCTATATAGTGAGACCTTGTTTCAAAAACAAAACAAAAAATAAGGTGGAAAGTAATTGAGGAAGAAAGAACCCAGTGCTGACTTCTGGCCACCACACACATACATGCACACATGCATGAACACATTCAAATGTATCATACACATACACACACATGAACACATATACACACATCTCACACACATATGTTATAGCATTGCAAGTAAAAATAGCAATGAAAAGACTTGAAACATGCCAATGTTAGCGTATAGGCCTAAGAATTGAACCAACATCCACTATCATGTATAAAGACCCGAAGTAACCCAGGCACATATATACATCTGTACACGGACTCCATATGCCAAGATCTGTGAAATAATCATAGTCACTTCCACAGCCCAGTGCTTCCTGAAAAGCAGCTCCTGTCCAGTGAGCTAGATGAAGCAATCTCCGGGAGGCTTTCCAAGGTAAGCAACAGATTATTAAAAGCAAAATAAGAGGAGAAAGATCCAGGTAAGCCTTGCAGCAGTCTCTGGAGAAGTCGTTTATTATGTGCATTGTTTGAAAAATGCAGCAAAGTCTGTGATAATGGGGCTCAAGAAACCAAAGCATTTCAATGCAGACACACAGCCAGCTGTTCTTAACTCGACGTCCTGAGGCCCATCAGCAGCAATCCTGGCTGACTGACCGGCTTTCTTAAACACTGTAAACCACTGTTTGAAAATACCCTTGCCATGCTGTGAACGGCACTCTAAATTTCCCAGCCTCCTTTTCAAGTGTCTTCTGGAGAAACAGCACCATGATTGGAATTTTAAGGTCCAGCCTAAACAAAGAGCAGACTGGAGACTCCAGAAGATACCTCTGACTTGGGGTATCAGCCTGGGATCCCGCCACTGGGAAGGTTTTACATGGTTGGGATGCCTGGGTCTGTAAACCACCGGAGGACCCAAAGCATCAGAGTGAAGGATTGCAGCTGGGGAGGGACTGACCCGGAAGGCGCTGCTGTATCAATGACCTCAGCCGCGAGCTCTAACT
Source organism: Nannospalax galili (assembly GCF_000622305.1). NCBI lineage: Eukaryota > Metazoa > Chordata > Mammalia > Rodentia > Spalacidae > Nannospalax > Nannospalax galili. The sequence continues at coordinate 1,240,668 of NW_008331547.1, forward strand.
TGGCCTGGCAGGGCTGGCTCCTCTCCATTATCAGGCTGGGCACTGACAGCACCTGCTGGAGATGATGCATTCCACAGTCCTATCCACCATGAGCCCATGATAACATGAGTATGTAACCCTGCACTGACAAGACACCTCCCCGGTCTGTGCACTTTTGAGCAGTCACATTGGGGCTTCTAGGAAACACTAATAACTTGGATTCTTTGAAAGTATTCAGAGAAAGATAATTTAATTAACATTCTATAAGATGTGTACAAATTTTCTAACCTGAACACCAGACGGTTGGAAAACTCCAACTCTGAGCTAATTTGGATGCCCCAGGGAGACTGAGATAGTTGCAGTGTTGATGATTTTTCTTCTAAAATCAGCATTAAGATTTTATATGTGTTCTTAAAATGTCACTTGAAATCTCTTTTGTCTAAGGCTCAGTAATCACCTCAAAAGAACACACACATGGACATACATACACATACACTCATGCACACAAAACACATACACACACGCACATACACATAACCACACAAATACACACATATGCACATACACATATACACACATATGCACATGCATACACATATACACACACATACACACATACACATACACTCACACACACATGCACACACACAGACACATGCTCTCATACACAAGCCCAGATGCATATTAGTCACATACACACTGTGCATATGCACTCACAGACACATGCTCTCATACGCATGCACAGATGCATATTAGTCACATACACACTGTGCACATGCACACACAGACATGCTCTCATACACATGCCCAGATGCATATCACACACATACACACTGTGCACATGCACTCACAGACACATGCTCGCATACACATGCCCAGATGCATATTAGTCACATACACACTGCGCACAAACACAGAAACATGCTCGCATACACATGCCCAGATGCATATTAGTCACATACACACTGCGCACAAACACAGAAACATGCTCGCATACACATGCCCAGATGCATATTAGTCACATACACACTGCGCACAAACACAGAAACATGCTCTCATACACATGCCCAGATGCATATTAGTCACATACACACTGCGCACAAACACAGAAACATGCTCGCATACACATGCCCAGATGCGTATTAGTCACATACACACTGCGCACAAACACAGAAACATGCTCTCATACACATGCCCAGATGCATATTAGTCACATACACACTGCGCACAAACACAGAAACATGCTCTCATACACATGCCCAGATGCATATTAGTCACATACACACTGCGCACAAACACAGAAACATGCTCTCATACACATGCCCAGATGCATATTAGTCACATACACACTGTGCACAAACACAGAAACATGCTCCCATACACATTCCCAGATGCATATTAGTCACATACACACTGTGCACATGCACACACACAGACACATACTCTCATACACATGCACAGATGCATATTAGTCACATACACACTGTGCACATGTACACACAGACACATGCTCTCATACACATGCCCAGATGCGTATTAGTCACATACACACTGTGCACACACACAGACACATGCTCTCATACACATGCCCAGATGCATATTAGTCACATACACACTGTGCACATGTACACACAGACACATGCTCTCATACACATGCCCAGATGCATATTAGTCACATACACACCGTGCACACACACAGACACATGCTCTCATACACATGCCCAGATGCATATTAGTCACATACACACTGTGCACATGTACACACAGACACATGCTCTCATACACATGCCCAGATGCGTATTAGTCACATACACACCGTGCACACACACAGACACATGCTCTCATACACTTGCCCAGATGCATATTAGTCACATACACACTGTGCACATGTACACACAGACACATGCTCTCATACACATGCCCAGATGCGTATTAGTCACATACACACCGTGCACACACACAGACACATGCTCTCATACACTTGCCCAGATGCATATTAGTCACATACACACTGTGCACATGTACACACAGACACATGCTCTCATACACATGCCCAGATGCGTATTAGTCACATACACACCGTGCACACACACAGACACATGCTCTCATACACTTGCCCAGATGCATATTAGTCACATACACACTGTGCACATGTACACACAGACACATGCTCTCATACACATGCCCAGATGCGTATTAGTCACATACACACCGTGCACACACACAGACACATGCTCTCATACACTTGCCCAGATGCATATTAGTCACATACACACTGTGCACATGTACACACAGACACATGCTCTCATACACATGCCCAGATGCGTATTAGTCACATACACACCGTGCACACACACAGACACATGCTCTCATACACTTGCCCAGATGCATATTAGTCACATACACACTGTGCACATGTACACACAGACACATGCTCTCATACACATGCCCAGATGCGTATTAGTCACATACACACCGTGCACACACACAGACACATGCTCTCATACACTTGCCCAGATGCATATTAGTCACATACACACTGTGCACATGTACACACAGACACATGCTCTCATACACATGCCCAGATGCGTATTAGTCACATACACACCGTGCACACACACAGACACATGCTCTCATACACTTGCCCAGATGCATATTAGTCACATACACACTGTGCACATGTACACACAGACACATGCTCTCATACACATGCCCAGATGCGTATTAGTCACATACACACCGTGCACACACACAGACACATGCTCTCATACACTTGCCCAGATGCATATTAGTCACATACACACTGTGCACATGTACACACAGACACATGCTCTCATACACATGCCCAGATGCGTATTAGTCACATACACACCGTGCACACACACAGACACATGCTCTCATACACTTGCCCAGATGCATATTAGTCACATACACACTGTGCACATGTACACACAGACACATGCTCTCATACACATGCCCAGATGCGTATTAGTCACATACACACCGTGCACACACACAGACACATGCTCTCATACACTTGCCCAGATGCATATTAGTCACATACACACTGTGCACATGTACACACAGACACATGCTCTCATACACATGCCCAGATGCGTATTAGTCACATACACACCGTGCACACACACAGACACATGCTCTCATACACTTGCCCAGATGCATATTAGTCACATACACACTGTGCACATGTACACACAGACACATGCTCTCATACACATGCCCAGATGCGTATTAGTCACATACACACCGTGCACACACACAGACACATGCTCTCATACACATGCCCAGATGCATATTAGTCACATACACACTGTGCACATGTACACACAGACACATGCTCTCATACACATGCCCAGATGCGTATTAGTCACATACACACCGTGCACACACACAGACACATGCTCTCATACACATGCCCAGATGCATATTAGTCACATACACACTGTGCACATGCACACACAGACACATGCTCTCATACACATGCCCAGATGCATATTAGTCACATACACACTGTGCACACACACAGACACATGCTCTCATACACATGCCCAGATGCATATTAGTCACATACACACTGTGCACATGTACACACAGACACATGCTCTCATACACATGCCCAGATGCATATTAGTCACACACACTCTGTGTACATGCCCACACAGAGCACCTTCTTGCCCCTGTGGAGTTGGGAGACTCCTCAGCTCAAACCTCTGCCCTTTTGCCTAACTTTATTTAAATGTAAGGGCAATATAGGTCACGTGACATTTGGTAGTACCTACATAGGTCAAATCAGAAGGGATCAGAGGAACAGATACATAGAGAAATGTAGATGTGGACTTAGATTTCTAGGCTTAGACTGAGCATCCCTTATCTGAAATACTTGGACCCAGAAGTGTTTCTTGTTCTGAATTAAAAGCTTTGTTAAGTATTTGCATAGATGACAAGAGTCATTTAAAGAATGGGACTGAAGATGAAGCAAAACTTGTTCATATTCCACACTCTGTGTGTGTGTGTGTGTGTGTGTGTGTGTGTGTGTGTTTGACACAGGGTCTCCCTGTAGCCCCAGCTGGCCTAGAACTCACTATGACTTGCCCAGGTAGGGCAAGACCACAGTGATGATTCCATTCACTCTTACCCTGGTCACTCACTGAGGTCACTCACAGGAGCCGGCTCAAGGGGTTACCTGCAGGAACCTGGGTCACTTACAGGCAGCTCCACCACCGAAGAGGTTGAGTGTCTCACTTTCCAGGAACTGCCGACTGCTTATGCATCCTAGAGGAGGCGGTGCAGCGTCGTGCACCACCTTCCGGCCACGTCATGAGCCATTTCGTGCTCCCTCCTCTCCCTTCCGTGAGGGAGGTCATTGGGCACAATCCTATGAAAGTCTCATGAACGTAATTACAGTTGCTCTGATTTCAAGATGGCAATGCCTGTCTACGCCCAGAGGACAGAGCTCCACAAATGTACCTTGTCCATATAACCTGAGAGTAACTCATATAACCTTTTCCATGACTTTATAACCTAACATTTTAAATGATTTTGAAGGACCGTTTAACTAAACATCATTCCTGTATTCCTAAGTGTCACAGTGAACAGAAGACTGACTATGGGGCTTTTCTGCTTGTGGTATTGTGGCAATGCTCAAAATGCTTTGAATTCTTAACATTTCAGGTTTGGGATTTAAATAGGAACACACACACACACACACACACACACGTACATAGTGTGTGTGTGGGCACAAGTGCTACAACCAACATGTGAAGACAAGAGTTCAACTTTATGGAGTCAGTTCTTTCCTTCTACCTTTCCATGGGTTCTGAGGGTTGAACTCAGGTTATTGGGTTTACACTTTACCCACTGAGCATCTTGCTGGCTCAAACTTTGGATTTTTGTATTGGGAATGTTCAACATGTATAGTTGGAGAGACAGAGTTCAAAGTCAAGAGAGGCCTGGGAACGTGGGTCAATAGTAGAGTACTTACTTGAGTATACATGAGGTCTGAGGTGATTCCTCAGCAGAGGAGAGAGAGAAAGATAGAGAGAGAGGAGAGAGGAGAGAGAGAGAGAGACAGAGATACAGAGAGAGACAGAAAGACGAGAGAGAAAGAGAGACAGAGACAGACAGAGACAGAGAGAGAGTATAAATATTTGGCAGAATGATATAAATTTTTAAAAGAAGAGGAAAACTGATTTACCATAAAAGACAGTACGTTTGTCAATACCGTTTGTCAATGACCATCCAGGTCGACATGCCAGCACCAGCGGGAGGAAGGTTGACGAGGAGCTACGGGCAGCCAGTGGCTGCTCGGGGGGAGAATCAGTTTTCTCCAGGGATGAGATTCCCGATCCCAAGTGACCATCCCTAAATATGTACATATGAACAATATTAAATGGACTCAATAGGTTGTATGTATATACATATATGTGTATATATGTAACAATAATCATTCTAGAAGAGGTCATGAATCCAAGAGGGAATAGGGAGAGAAGAGTTGGAATGGGGAGAGGGAGGATGATGTAAAACCAGTGTAATTATGTATAAAATTCTAAAAAATCACTAAAATTAATAAGGTTATTATAGAGATAGAGGGCAAGCTTGCTTTTTGGTATACTGATTCTCAGTTTCCTAGGAGATGGAAATACTTCATGCAGATTAACTACCATCAGCACAGATGCAACAAACAAAGCCCTGGGAGGAGATGAGCTGTCCCCTGGAGGGAGTAAAAGCATGGGCTAAAAAGACATGATCAAGGAATTATATTGGAGAATCCATCAGCCTAAGCTCAAGATCCATCAAGATGGCTCAGCTATTAAGAGCACTGGCTGCTCTTACAGGGGACCCAGGTTCTATTCCCAGCACACACATGGTAGCTAACAACTGTCATGGCTCTAGTTCCAAGGGACTCCAACACCCTCTTCTGATCCCTGTGGGGACTGTACAACTAGCGTGCACTTACATAATGCAGGTGATACACTCTCACACATAAAGTAAAAATAATAAAATCTCTTTAAGAAGATCCCGTTAGAGAGGTCAATAAAAATGGTATTTCGAAGAGTCAGGAACTGCAGTCATCAGCAAATTGTGACAGAGACATGAGAAGTGAGGTGGTGGGTCTCTTCCAAGCATTGCACGCCAAGCACAGAGGGGACAGAGAGGAAAAAGAGTGACCACAGAACACAAAGGGTGTTCTCCCAAACGGAGTGTATAAAACTGACCAAACTCCAGCGCAAACCTTAACACGTGTGCCAGGGTTTGCAACGCTTGGAGTATCTCGTAGTGGCCCAAGATGCCAGCTGCCAAGGAGATTTGACTACATAGGTTGCAGAGGTAGATACTATACAGATTACTGTAAGAAAAACATTGCTTCTGGGACTGTTTAAAACAACCCCGGGGGCTGAAGACATAGTTCAGTGGTTAAGAGCATTTGTTGTGCAATCATGGTGACTGGAGTTCAGATCACAGCACCCACATGACAAGCCTGGTGTCCCACACATTCCTGTATGCCCATATAAGGGGAAGGGAGACAAGAGAATCACTTGGACCTGCTGGATTCCAGCCTAGCTGAAAAAACTCAAGGCCCAGGTTCATGGACAGACCGTGCCCCAAAGGAATAGGCAGAGTCACAGAGGATCCCCATGGCCTCTTTTAGCCTCCATGGATGCACAACTGCATATACCCATGAGCACATATTCACACAGACATAAAAAAAATGAATAGATCTTAAAACAACTTTGTAGAGCATAATTGCTTAAGATAGATAAGAATGATGATGGTTTAGCTAAACATTACGCCCACATTTGCAAACTACAAAAGTGAACAGAAGCTACCCTGCTCCTGCTCTGTGGGTGAAATCTACCTAACATGGCACGGCATGGGACTCCTCACCTGCCTGTCTCCTTCACCTTTTCCTGCATTGCAGTCAAAACCTTTCTAATCAATGGAAATGATTGCCAGATAGTCTTCCAAACTAAGCATGCAGACAAGCTGAGGCTTCAAACACAGTCGTTTTAAAAGTATTCCATACCACATTGGACATATGCACAGCTGACTCTGAAGTGTTTGAACAAGTGCTAATTTTCTCATTTCTGACCGACAACAGCTACTTGAGGAAGGAAGAGTTTATTTGGGCTCACAGTTTGAGGGCACAGGACATCATGGTGGGGAAGGCAGCAGGAGTCTGCTGCAGCTGATCATGTGACATCTGCAGTCAGGGGGGGAGAGAGAGAGAGAGAGAGAGAGAGAGAGAGAGAGAGAGAGAGAGAGAGAGAGAGAGAGACCTCCTGGTACTCAGTTGGCTTCCTTTTTCATTCAGTTTGGGGTAAATGCCTGCGGGACGGTGCTGCTCACATTTAGGATGGGTCTTCTCTTTTCAGTTAAACTTTTCTGGAAACATCTAGAAGTATGTTTCTATGATAATTCTAAGGCCAGTCAAGCTGGCAATCAAGACGAATGTCCAGGTGCCCATCACCAGGAGTCCAGGAGCCCAGAAAAGAATGGTGACCCATTAGCACAGCAAATGATTCAGAAAGGAAGGAGAAAGGGCAGATGGTGATCTGTGTACCAGGAACAACCTCTCATCTTGTGCAGTTCATTCCTTCGTTCATTCATTCGACAAACAGATACTAAGCCTAGCATTGCATACATTGTGGGTGCATTTCTTTCTGTTCAAATTGTGAACAAAATACTTGATCCACACAACTTAAAGCAGGAAGGATTTACTTTGCTTACAGTTTCCCAGGGTTCGGCTCACCACAGATCTGAAGCACAGCTCCCGTCACCGTGGGCAGAAAACAGAGAGGAAGGGATGCTGGTGCTGGGCTGGCCTCTGCCTCGCCCCCTTTTCTTTCTCGGCACTTGATCCTTGGAATGATGCCGCCCTCATTCAGGTGAGTCGTCCCTCCTCAGCTGATCTTTTCTGGAAATACTCTCATGGACATGCCCAGATGTGTCCATCCCCAGTCTGGGTGATTCTAAATCTAGTCAAGTTTGCTGATAAAATTAAACATCACGGCAGGGGGTGGTTACATGGAATAGCACGTGGTTTCTGCACTCGAGGAATTCATGGCTTGATGGGAAAAGAAGAATGAGCATCTTGCATTTATTTTGTTTTCCATCAAGAACGGCCTGCCCATGGTCCTTGGTCAATGTTCGCTTGTTTGACAGAACAGATTTTTAAGTTGGGTATCACTATCTTAGTTTGCCATAATAGAAAACTGAGGTATAGCAAGATCAAGGAACTTGATCAAAAGTTACTCTCCTAATACACAGAATTCATATTCGGCTACCATGACTTCAAAGACGATGTTCTTAGCTGGGGTGGTGGCGCACACCTTTAATCCCAGCATTTGAGAGGCAGAGGCAGGCCGATCACCATGAGATCAAGGTCAGCCTGGTCTACGTAGTGAACTCCAGGCCAGCTGAGGCTACATAGTGAGAACTTGTCTCAAAGAAAACAAAACAAAACAAAGGATGATGTCTTGTTTGTGCCTGAATGGAATCCCCGAAATGAGGAAGACCTTCAAGCCTCGAACACTGCTTACACTGGAATATTTACAGACAGTAGCGGCATGATTGCTTTTACAATGGCACCAATTCAAGGATCATCCAAGGTTCTCCTCAGCACTGAAGAACACCTTGGACCTCACAGTCTTGTGTTACTCTTCTGGGGAATGTATTTCCATTCATTCTAGATAGAGAGGGCAATGACAGACCAAAGAGAGAATTCCATCCAAGTTCCTCTTAGTAACCACAGGGTGATTTATAGGACCATGGGTGACTCTCAGCTGCACCACTGAAAAGTCCCTCATGCCAGCATGGGTTAGGACCCTGGAAGCTGCACCACCAGAGCTCCCTGTGCAGCCTGTAGGCAGTTCCACCTCTGAGAAGTCTCGTCTCCACCCCCTCCTCAGGGAGAGGCCTCAGGAGTCTAAATTGTAAAGTTTCTTGAGAGTTTCACCAGCCTTTGGAGCCTCTCTAGGAGGGAAAAGAGTTACATAATAGTATGTCACTGGATCAACTCTAAAGGTCAAAAATTGAGGCGTCTCAGGAGGAAGATAAATGTTTCCCACAATCCTTCCCAAGGTCTCATGGAAGACACAAGGCCTGCTAAAATGCTGACCCATTTCCAACCTTCCAGGAGCCAGAGCCTCGGTTTCCTCTGCTTTCCACAGGAAGAACATCAAGAAAAAAAAATGACATGTATGTTTCCTTATACTTGAATTGCTTTGGGTACACATTTCAGCACTAAGATATATTATGTTGTGTAATCATTATCTGGTTTCTTATCAGAGTTCTGTGCTAGGCCATAAAGCTCTCTGGACTGTTGCCTTCCACTCTCCAGAACTTTGGTGCACATAGTAGATAAACATTAAAGTGTTCATTGAAGGAGAGACGAAAATGACGGCCCTATTAATTCACTGCTTTTAAAATTTTGCTTTTGACTTTGTAAAGGAAGGTCTGCCCTAAGTCTCAGAACTGAATGATAGACCATGTCTGGAATCTTTTACATGTCAGTGGCTTGATTTGTAAAGGAAACTTCCAGCCCTTGCAAGTCTCAACACTGAAATAAAAGCTATGCCAATACAGCATGTTTTTCCCACAGCCTCTTCATGTATCAATTGGGTAAGGTGCGGCATTCACTAAAGTAACCTATAACTCAGAGATAATCATCAACAAAATTATAGAATTTATAGCCACTTAAATGTGAGACACACAGAGACAGACAGACAGACAGACAGACAGACAGACACACACACACACACACACACACACACACACACACCTCCATTTCATTCTGAAAACCCAGTAAATGTCAGTAAAAAAATACAAAATAAAAATCCACAAGAATAGCAAAGGCAACAATGGACAACGATGTCAACAAATACCTGCTGGATGGAGAAACTGTTGAAACACACGGTTGAGGCACACTAGCAAAGGTTGCTGGGAACTTATAGAAACTACCCAACCCTGAACAGGCTAGCCATTCTTCAGAACTTAGCAAGACTCAGGACCTGGAGGCATAGGACCCTCAAAGGGCACTGATATAAAGTCAAGGATGGGTTTAAAGTCAATACAGGGGCTGGAGACATGGCTCAGCGGTTAAGAGCACTGGTTGCTCTTGCAGAGGACCTGGATTCCCAGCACCCACAGGGCAGCTAATAACCATCCATAACTCAGTTCTAGGGGATCTGATGCCCTTTTCTGATCTCCATGGGCATTGCACAACATCGGTGCACATAAATCATACATGCAGGCAAGACACTCATACATATAAAATAAAAAATAAATAAATTTTGAAAAGGAAAGTCAACATAAACTAAGTCAACCCTTAGATCCACCCACCGTAATTACCCTACACTCCCAGAGACAGGTGGTTTATTCGCTCTAAAAAATTGAACCAGACGGACTCAAGATCAGACCTGGACCCGAGACATAGAAGACAGGGAACCAAGAGCAAAAGCCTGAGCATCAGGCTTTCCCAGTCTTATTCCTCCATCTGCCATCCTCACGGCCACGCCAAGGCTTGTCATTCCTGGAAGATGCCTAAAAGATTCTTCTGTGGGGAAATTAAGGGGTTTTAAGTTTTTAGAAGTCAGGGATGCCCTGGAGAAAAACTGTTGGCTCACTATTCAATTGTCCTTTTATGACTCCCTCAGTAAGCCTTAAAAAATTCAATCAGCATGTCATTTCCTCAGAGCCATGGACCATTGGGGACAGCCTCCAACATGAAAGATGGAGATAAAATAAGAAAACAAAGACAATACCGGGTTACATTCAATGAAATGGGATCAGTTGCTACAGAGAGATTCAAAAACATTACGCCCACAAAGCAACAGGAGGTACGATAATATAGAACAATCATAAAACATGAAAGATTTTCTAGAAGTTAAAATGTCACCCTGGGAATAATAAATCAGGCATGGTGGCTCACATCTGTCATCCCAGCCCTTGGGAGGCTGAGGCAGGAGTATTGCCAAAAATTGGAGGACCATCTAGGCTACTTAGAAATCAGGCCAGCCAGGGCTATAGAGTAAGACTCAATAAAGAAATGAACAAAATCATATAATGCTTGGTAAATAAAGTAGATGAATTCTTCCAGAAGGCAGTGTAAAATCAACACAGCAGGTATCAGGAGAGAAAAGAAAAAAGAACATGAGATTAACCCAGAGGGGTCAATGGACAGAGTTTGATAAAGGAAATCACAAGGGGGTTGGGGGATGTCACATTCAGGAAAGTGCTTGCCTTGTAAGCATGAGGGCCTGAGGTCAGTCCCCAGAGCACACACTAAGAGAAAACAAAACAACTGGGCACGGTAGCACTGTAGTCTCAGGACTGGTGAGGTAGGGACAGGTGGATCCCTGTGGCTCACTGGCCAGCAAGCCTGCTTACTAGGTGAGTTCCAGGCCAGTCAGAGACTGTGTCTCAAAAAAAAGAGGCCCAAGGAACAACACTAGAAATTGTCCTCTGATTTCCACACGTGTGTGTGCACAAGCATGCATGCCCCCCCACATGCACATACACACAAACTCTCATATACATGTGCGCGCGCGCACACACACACACACACACACACACACACACACACACATATATATATAAACAGAATGGAGCTGGCCACAGTGGCATTCAACTATAAGCCCAGCACTCATTGGACTGAGGCAGTAGTGTTGTTACTTTGAGACCAGCCTGGGTTATATAGTAAGATCCTGTTTCCAGAAACAAAATAGAACCAAAGATGAAATCACAAGGAAGAGGAGAGAAACAGGCTACTAAGGAAATACAAAATAGAGTTTATTAGACCTCTAGATTCACACAACCGCTGGGGGCTCAGCGCAGTAAGAGAAGACCCAAGCACAGCAGGCCGCTTTGAAATTTCTCAGTGACAGAGAAAACAGTGTCTGACATGAGAAGGACAGGAATCAGAGTGATAGGGACCATGAACGGAAGCTCTGACGGCTGGAAGACAATGGCTGATGCCTTTCAATTCAGAGCAAGATTTATTTTTAAGCTAGAATTCAATTTTTAGCCAAATTGCCAAACAAATGCAAGGGTAGAATCGAGATATTTTCAGGCAGGAAAGTTCCAGGGAACTTACCTCATATGCACTCTTTCTCAGGAAGGGAGTGCCACCAAAATGAGGCATAAAACAAGCAAGCCAGCAAGAGGACCAGGTGAAAGAGAGTCCAACACAAGGGGGAAGTGACGAAAACTGCCAGGGTGATGTGGACACAAGTCCAAGGACAGCTGTGGTGGAGAACCTGACCCACCTCAGGGGGAAAAACCAACAGGTGGAAAAATGGGAAAGGGGAGGAGGAGGCTTCAGGAAGGTCTTGAGACACAGATCAACCATCTGTTCCATGATTCGTTATGTACTACTATGTGGAAAGTTTTGGGGAAAATGCTGGGTGTTGTGGCATTTAGGAATAGCTACACACAAAACCAACCTGGTCAAAAAACAAGGCAATTATTAACTCCAATAAAAACAAAAAGTTGAACAAGAAAGGAAAAGCAATTATAGTGTAGTGTTAGCTCAGGAGAGAACATTATTTACACAGTTATAATAGCATAAATTCTGAATATTGATTTATTTAATTCAAAGAAGAGCATAAGGTGATGCAGGACAGATTTAGGTTGTCACCAACCAGAATAGTCACTAAGTAGAGAAATGGTGGGACATGTAAGATATATATACATCATCCAGAAATTCAGAATTATCAGAAGAAATTAACAAAAACTGATGTCATCTGAGAAGAAACATATTTATTTAGCACATGCATGTGTGTGCGTGTGCATGCGTGTGTGTGTGTGTGTGTGTGTGTATGTGTGCGCGCCACAGCATACATGTGGAGATCAGAGGATAACTTCTGGGAGCTGGTTCTCATCCTTTACCTTGTAGAAACAGGGTCTCCCTTGTTTCCTTGGATGTTCTGGGCACCACAGGCTAGCTGGCTGCTGTGCTTCTGTGTCGAACCTCCATCTCCCTGTGGGGGTGCTGGAATTAAAGATGTGCAACACCACATCCAGCTTTCTGTATGAGTTCTGGGGATAGAGCTTGGGTTGTAAGATTTGCTTTACCTACTGAGCCATCTCTCTTCTTAAAGCTGTTTAGTAATACTTGGTTTGTAAAATGTGTACATTATTTGTGCTCTGATTACTGAAAAGGCTCATGATCAACAAATTAGATACATTTCTGCCCTCAAGGGTCATACAACTTAAACACAAATTTGAGCAAACCATACAGACTATTTTCTAACATAACAAAGCTTGGAGATTTCAGAACCAAGCCAAATGCATTTGCCTCTCCTATTTGTAGAAATATTTAAAAGTTACATAAACAGAATCTCCCATGTTTTCCTGAAATGTTTGAAAGATGACTCACCAAACCTTTACCATTGTCTGAGTGTATCTGCGCATGGCAGCTCTCCCGAACCACAACAGGAAAATGGATTGGTGTCGAGAGAATCTGACATGTCATTTTCTGGGTCTAAATTCAAACAGAAAAGGCACTGTGGACAGACGTGGGTTTGAGCCAAATCTTTAAGCACAATGGGAAAGCCAGGTGGGGATGGTTCCATTCTTGATTCATCAAGCACGGTTTTGAAGGGAGTGTTGAAGGTCAGGTGTAGAGTCAGAATGGTCCCTTGGGGTTCCCAGAAACAGGCACTGCTTGGGGAAATAAATCACGGAAGAGTCGCAGACAACATGACCTGCTAATTCATCCCCAAACTGCGATTTCTTCATCACAGTAGAAATCCTGGTAGACCAATAAAGACTGCCTTAAGCAGCCTCACTCTGACCAAGCTGCCCGGGACAATAACAAGGTGTGAATGAGGGAGGAGCCGTATCATTATCACCTCTTAATTACCTCTGGGGCGGAAACAGAGCAGCTGTACAATACACATACCAAGGAACTGGGGAGAAGGGGCCCTCCAACTGGCCCCTGTGATGGTCAGTTTTTCATTCTTCCCTTCAGTAAATTACCATTTTTGTGACTGTGTGTGGTTTATGTGCATGTGTGTGTGAATGCATGCTTCCATGCATGTGTCCTGTTCTATCGCTGTCTGCCTTATTTCTTTGTGATGGGGTCTCTCACTGAACCTGGATATAGGCTGGCAACCAGCCAGCTCTAGGGAGCCTCCTGTCTCTGACCCCCACAGTATTGGGGTTACAGGCAAGTACATAGCCAAGTCTAGCTTTTTACATGGGTGCTAGGAATTCAAGCTCATGCTGTCACAGGAAGCACTCTAACCACTGAGCCACCTCTCCAGCCCCTGAATTATTTTTTAAGAGGTTACCTAAGCTGGGTGTGGTGGTACAGGCCTTTGATCCCAGCACTCAGGAGTGAGTTAAAGGTCAGCTTGGTCTACATAGTGAGTTCCAGGTCAGTTGGGGCTACTGAGAGACCCTGTCTCAAAAAAAAGTGGGACTGTAGAGATGACTCAGCAGTTAAGGACCTGGGTTTAATTCCCAGCACCCACATGGCAGCTAACAACCATCTGTAACTCCAGTTCCAGGGAATCTGATAGCCTCTTCTGACCTCCAAGGGGATTGCATGATACAGGAACATTTACATACAGGCAGGCAATACACTCATACACATAAAATAAAAATAATAAAATATTTTAAGAAGAGGTTACCTGCCATTAATTAAGAAGCAAAGTATGGCTGGGCACAGTGGCTTAGCCTTTAATCCGAGCACTTGGGAGGCAGAGGCAGGCGAATCTCTATGAGAGGGGCCAGCCTAGTCTACACAGTGAGTTTCAGGCTAGCTGGGGCTATGGGGAGATCCTGTCTCAAAAAAGACCAAAAAAAAAAATAATAATAAAGAAGCAAATTATAGTGGTTGCAGCAATGGCAGCTCACAGTAGCCTGTAACTCCAGTTCCAGGAGATCTGATGCCCTCTTCTGGCCTCTGCAGCACTGCAGACATATGGTGCACTTACATACATGGAGGCAAAATACTCAGCCACATAAAATGAAAAATAAATTTTTCAAAAGAAGCAAATTATAGGTCTGTGGTTGATTCAGTTCCAGTAGAAAAGTATGGCGCCGGATGCTGGAAGGGCATTTTCTTCAGGTTTAAAGCTTAGAGTGGACAACACCTTCTACTGCCCCAAGTTCACACTCACTGGACACAGCCCTACACATTTATTTTACAACGCAACTCAAGGCTCAAGGGATGCTTTGTAGGGTTATGATTGCTTATTGTCTGTCTGTCTTTCTTCCTTCCTTCCTTCCTTTCCATAGACTTTTTGAAAAGATTCGATTTTTATTTCATGTATATGAGTCATCGGCTTGCTTGTACGTAAGTGCACCACATACATGCCTGGTCCCCATGGAGGCCAGAAGAGCGTGCCAGGGCCCCTGAAACTGGAGTTAAGGATGGGTGTTAGCCACTGTGTGGGTGCTGGGAACCAAAACTGGATTCTCTGAGAGAGCAGCAAGTGCTGTTAACCCCTGAACCATCTCTCCAGCTCTGTTTCTTTCTTTCTGTGCTGGGGCTCAAACTCAAAGTCTCATGCTTTTGAGGTAGGCACTCTGCCTGCTAAGCTATAGCCCCAGCCCCCGTGGTTTCTTAAGAAGAAATCAAAGCCCAGTTTTTATTTGCTACAGCACTCAGCATAATGCAGCTCATCTAATAGCTACACAGTGAGTATTAACTGAATAAAATACATGTTTCCTGCTAATATGCTATAGTGTGGGGGGTAATGGATTAGTAAGGATTAGTAAATTTATATTACTGAATGACACACCTTAGGCAGAATACTTAGAAAGGTAGCTTATTCAAGTTGCAGTTTTGGAGGTGCAGAGTTTAAGATCAGGCAACCCCTTTGAGTTTGGTGAGGGTAGCAGATAGTGTCACATAATGGTGAGAACATAATGGTTCTCTTCAACAAGGAAGCAGAGAGAGAACCTCGTGGAGTCAGATTCAGGCTTTAATGTCTATCGTCCCTCAAGAACCAGTGCAGAAGGCTCAGGAGAGCTACTTGAAACCTTGTTGAGGACACAGGATTATCTTTCCAGGTAAGGGGAGGAGGGAGAACAGCTCTGGACCTTTCTCTTCTCCACACCCTTCAAATTCTTACCCTGTTTTGTATAAATGAAATATAGAATCCCCCCAAAAGTGAGTCTTGAAGTATCCTGTAACCCAAAACTCTTCCCAGTGGCCAACCAGGGCCAAGTGGTTTTGTGTGGTTGAATCAGTGGCCCTTTTTCCTTCTCTTTAAGCAAAAGGCTGTCATAAACATCATTTTGTCTCTGCAAGATGCTCTTTGGGAGTTCAAGGTCACAGGAACACAATTCCCATTATCACTTTAAGATTCTGTCCTAACATTATTTAGTCCTCAAAGGAATTCCTCTGCAGCTGCAGGAAAGTCCCTCTCGATTTTGGCTGTTATTGGCTGTGCTATTAAATGCTCCTAAGACAAATCATTTCTCTTCAGGTTGATAAAATCGTTTTCAACTTTCCAAAGAGAGATGGGAGCTGGGAGAGAGGGGAGGAGAAAGGGAAAGGAAGGGAGGGTGGGACTGAGGGAAACAGACATGGCTGTGAATAGATGGAACCAGAAAATGCAAAATGTTGGCTCTTTAGCGTAGTTGTCCATCCATAGACAGGGAAAGAAAAGGTGGCATATACACGTATACAACGGGGTTCATTCAACCAAAGAAAAGGTGGCATATACCGTATACGACGGGGTTCATTCAACCAAAGAAAAGGTGGTATATACCGTATACAACGGGGTTCATTCAACCAAAGAAAAGGTGGTATATACCGTATACAATGGGGTTCATTCAACCAAAGAAAAGGTGGCATATACATGTATACAACGGGGTTCATTCAACCAAAGAAAAGGTGGCATATACCGTATACGATGGGGTTCATTCAACCAAAGAAAAGGTGGTATATACCGTATACGACGGGGTTCATTCAACCAAAGAAAAAAATGAAATCATGACATTTTAAGGAAATTTGGTGTAATAAGAGATCATTATGTTAAGCAAAATAAGTTACTCAGAAAGACACTATATTTTCTTACATATACAGACTATATGGTTAAATGTATGTATTTGTATACATATGTACACATATATGTGCTAGAATCACAGGCATGCATCACCAAACCTATTATGTGTGTATGTCTGTCTGTGTTTGTGTATGTGTGTATGTGTCTGTGTGTGTCTGTGTGCATGTGTATATATATGTATGTGTATGAATGAGTATATGTGTGCGTGTGTGTGTGTGTGATGAAATCAGAAAGGGGACCCTGAGAGGGGAACATGTGATCAGGGATGAGTGAAGGAACTGAATACACATGACAGGAAAGCAGAAAGAGACTGCCCGGGAGGAGGAAAAAGAGCAGCTGGAGGGGGGCTGGAGGGATGGAGAAAGCAGTGGGGGAGGGGACCAAGAAGAACAGCATATAATGACACTCATGGCTTAAAGCTCCACAGTGAACCTGTCACTTTGTGTACTAGCTCAAAAATACACATGATTTTGGGAGTCTCTTGGACTACCCTGACCAACAACTCGAGAGGAGGTTTCTGCTAGCACTGTTTCTTGTTATATACCGTTCAGCTACACACACACACACACGTGTGTGTGTGTGTGTGTGTGTGTGTTTCAGTGGGGCTTTGATCTATGAGGCTCCTCCCTGAAGACTGGCTCTCATTGTATCACAGGATACTGTGCAAGCTGCCAAGGAAGACAACTAATCAGTGGTCCTACCTAGCTGTAAAGCCTAATAAACAACAATGACTGGCCCAGCAAACTCTCTCTACTGGTGCAGCAGTGACACTTTTATCTTAGGGTAATCGATAGCTGTCTAATTGGAATTAAGGCCCACTCCATGGGAGGGAACTGACGTATTATATTATAAACATAGCCAAATACATGTGACTGGAGTGGTCATAGGTACTAGAGAAAAACTTACTTTTTCCACATTCCTAGACCAACGTAATTTCTTAACTTTATTCTAAATGTGCATCCTCATATTTACAGACAAATGTACCTTTCACCCCTCATCAAAGTAACTTTTTGCAACAGATGGAGACTATTACAAAGTTCCAGCAGATTTCCACAACTGGTAGAACGCATAGAATAAGTGTCTGTGAGACATTTAGCCCTAAGTGACACATCTGAGTGAACGCATCTCTCAGCTCTCACCAGAGAAGTCACTTATGCAGCAGATGTCATTAGCACAGAAACCTACAATTGGCCAATGCACAGAGAACAAGAGGCCGCAGAGAGCTCACCCCTTAATAGGACACCTACTTCAAATTTCTGCCTCGAAAGGCTCAGGGATCATTGCAGAGGAGGAGGCAGAAAAATTTTAAGAGCCAGAGGGGTTGGATGGCCACAAAGAAACATTTTCAGACAGTTGGTCAGTTACTCCTATGAACTTACAATGATACAGCATGTACAGGTCCCATGTAAGCTCAAACCAGACAAAACCTCAGCATAGATGTGGAGAGTGGGTAAGAAATCCCAACCCAATCTAAGGAATGTTTTGCAATTGATATATGTATGTATGTATATAATACAGTACGTTAAATTGGGTGGGGATTGGATCTAAATATCATCAAATGATATTGTATGAAAACTGCAAAAATTTCATAAAAATTTTTAAAATACCCATGACATGATAGTGGAAATAGGACCACTGGGGGTGGAATGGTACAGAGGGGGTGGGCAAGGGGAGGAGAGGGGGGAAGATCAACAAAAACATTACAAATAAAAATGTCATAATGAGGGGCTGGAGAGATGCTCAGCAGTTAAGAGCACTTGCTGCTCTTCCAGAGGCCCCCGGTTTAGTTCACCACATCAGGCAGCTCACAACTCGACTTCCAGTGGATCTAACACCCTCTTCTGGCCTTCATGAGCACTGAACTCAGATGATGCACATACACACATGCAGACAAACACCCATACACATAAAATAAAGATAAATCTTTTTAAAAAGTAAACATCATAATGGAACGCATTACTTTATACACTAACGTAAAACAGAAATGTGTCGCTCCAAATAAAACATCAGCTCTTAAACTTTGACTGTCTTGTTATTTTTATTTTTACTGATTTTATTTTCATTACTGTTTTGGTCCTAGACCAGGGGCGGAGCAGTTACTAAACCTTTTATATTCACGAATGCAGGGCAATCTAAATCTAAGATTATCCCTCAAATCTGAAGTCAACATAAAGCCACAAACGAGGAGAGGGCAGCGGAGAGCGCCATGGAGCCCACGATTTAATAGATGACAAAAGTGTCATCTGGATGAACACTTGCTCTGCCTTTCCTCTGCTGCTTCTGCCTTGTGTTTTGTTTTTTTAATTAAATGAGTTATTTGAACTTTAAGGGGAAATAAGTAGTAGTTCAGGCGAGTCTCAGCCATAACCAGGCAGAAAGCAGTTGACATCAGAACAGATAGAGGTACTGGGATGGGGGGTAGGGAGGAAGGGGGGGGAGAGAGAGGGAGAGAGAGAGAGAGGGAGGGAGGGAGAGAGAGAGACACAGAGACAGAGACAGACAGAGACAGAGACAGAGACAGTCTGGGTAGCTTCACCCAAACCCTACTCCCATACCCATTCCCCAAGCCCCCACCACTTCTTTTCCTCTGGAAATTTCTGGAAGCCAATCCTCAGTTCAACCCGAGACTGACATTTTACTAAGATGAAGACTATTTTTTTAACCTTAGGTGATGTTGTTTGGGAATATCCTGCTGCTAGCTTTGACACCTAATGAATCCCACTCCCCCCCCCCGTTGGTTGGAACCCCCACTACTGGTGTGAGTCCCTGGAGAATGCCAGGAGCAAGGTGACAGGCAGCACAGAGGCAGGGACTGCTTCCTACCAGCCAGGCAAGCTCTGGAAGTTTGACATTAGGCGGGTGAGGTAGAAGAGATGTGGTCTGAATGTGCATTGTCCCTCATAAGCACATGGGTGTGAATACCTGGTCCCCAGCTGGTGGTGCTGTTTGGGGGAGACTGTGGAGGCTATGGGCATAGGGGTAGCTGGTGGCTGTAGGGCAGTGGTGGTGGGTCTTGACAGCAGAGGCTGCCCCACTTCCAGCTGAGCTTTCTGCTTTCTGATCAGCGACAGGCACCCAGCCGTTGCCCCATACTCCAACACCATGGACCAAGCCCTCTGCCACACTTTCTCCACCATGACAGAAGATACTTGCAGTCAACCTCTGACCTCTACACACATGCACAGACATGCACATGCACACCCACAAGCACGCATGCACACGCACACACGAACATGTACACACACCACACACATACTCTCCTAAGGTAAAAAACGTAATAGTGGTCATTGAGCTCTCACAATCTCCTCCGTTGGCTCATAGCTCATCCTTGAAATTTTGGTCCCCAGTTGGGGTCCTAGATCATCATGAAGAGAAGCCAAGTGACTCCTTATTCTGGAGTCATTCACAAGGAGGAAGTAAAGGGTGTGGCCCCTCTCCCTCTGAAATGATATGGTGAGGGAGGCCAGGAAAGAAGGGGGAGGGTTCAATGGTCACCATGTGCAAAGCTGGACTCCTATCGTTTTCTGAACAACTCAGTTTACATAGGGTCAGAGTCTACGGCATTAATATTATACTATGCCAAACTTTAAGTACATAGCAGGTATAATAGGCTTTTATGTGCTGCAAGACCAAGGACACAATCACCATGCAAAGCACTGTTTGAATTAGAAAAAGGTGTTCCAAAGTTCCTTAGAATCTTCTTAGCAGTGAACTCTTAAGACACAACTGTTATCTAATTTGCAAATTTCCTGTTTGATTTTAAGGCACCATGGTCATTTCCCTTGAAGAATCTGCAACAGATCTTACTGACTGAACCAACAGCAGTTAAGCCCCAGTAATGATCTGCTTTGAACTTCCCCGGCTACAAAGCCCAGATCTTCAGAGGCAGTCAGTTCTCTCAAGGACTTGAAACCTTGCTCCCGCAGGGTTCTGTCCACAGTGCATTCTATTCATTGGACTGCCCTTCCCCAGAGAATGACCTGGGTCTTAGTGACCTTTGGCTCCTCAGAGTCTGCGGAGCCCACCACCCACACTGGGGGGTGGAGAATCATCACAGAATGACAGCACCATTAATCTGTCTATAGCCTGGCTTCAAAAAAATCCCAATCTAAGATTCCAAGAATTCTTGAATAACTACCATGAGGTTAGCCCTGGAGAAAAGAAAAAATGGATAGAGTTTAGGAAATAAATGTTAGTTACAGTGTTCCCCTTCAGAGCTGGAGGCACAGGAAGGCACATACCCATGGTCTAACTTGTATGTGGAAGTTAGTCACAGTGTTCCCCCTTCAGAGCTGGAGGCACAGGAAGGCACATACCCATGGTCTAACTTGTATGTGGAAACTAAAAAGATTGACCTTTGTAGAAGTAGAGAATAAAATCTAGTCAAGAGAGGCTGGAAAGGATGTGGAGGAGGGTATTATGGTTTGGGTCTGAAGTGTCTCCCCAAAGCTCTTGTGTTGAAGGCTTGGTTCTCCGTGCAGCAGTGTTGGGGGGGGGTATCTTGGAAAGTGACTAAATCATGAGGGTTCTTACCTCATCAATGGATTTGCTCATTGATGAACTCATAGCTCAGTGGGCTATTGGGAGGCAGTGGGGCTTGGTTGGCATCAGCATGACACTGGAGGAATGACTTTGAAGAAAAGTCTGATCCTACCCCCCAATCTCCACTCCCAGCTGGCCACCGTATGCTAAGCAGATTTCTCCACCACATGCATCCTTCTGTGGACTGCCTTGCCACAGGTCTGAAAGCCATGAAGCCAACTGCAGGCCCCAAACTCCCAAAACATGAGCCAAATAAATCTTCCCGGTTTTTTAGGTGTTTTGCCACAATTACAGAACGCAGACTCACACAGAGAGGACGGTTAATGGTCACAGGGTGTCACTGGATAGGAAGAATGGCTTCTAGTGTTTGACAGCACAAGAGAATAACCAGCACTGACAGCAATGAATTGTATGTTTTTCGAAATAGCTAGTAAAGAGACTTTGAGTGTTTCCAACCCCAAACAATGATAAATGTCCTCAAAAGATAATGGGTATGCCAGGTACCCTGTTCTAATCAGCACACACTGTGTGTGTGATTATATATTTATGAGTGTATTACCTGCAGGCATGTAAGCACACCTGTGTCATGCAATGCCCATGAAGTTCAGAAGAGGGCGTTAGATTCTCCTGGAACTGGAGTTATAGATGGTTGTTAGCTGCCATGTGGATGCTGGGAACCAAACGCGGTCTTCTGCTAGAGCAGCTGATGCTCTTAACCACTGAGCCATCTCTCCAGCCCCATGTATATGTTTTGAAATAATCACAATGCACCTCAGAAATACGTAGTTATTAGGTACCAATTAAAGATTTAAATATCCAAAATCTTTCCTTAAGGAGCTCACCATTTAATTGATCTAAGACTAACTTAAAGGTCAAGCAAAGGACAACACAACCTGCTACATAATTAAGCCCTCAATTACTTATTATAGATGAGCGTGAGGTCACAAGAAAGGGTTGCAGTGTGAGCAAGCAGTACTGGAGGAAGCTTCTGAGATTCTAGACATGAGTTGTCCTGTGGACTGCAAGAAAGAACAAGGAGCTGTGAAGACAGGGCAGAGATGAGTGTGCTCAGGCATCAGTGAGACAGGGAAAGAGACATGGGCAGGGTGGGGCCAACTTCCAGATGGCCTTGGAAGCCCAGGTCAGACATTCACACAGGATGTGGTAGCAAACAGAGGCAGTCCAGGGGGTTTCTGGGCAAGACTCACTTCCTCCTGATGGCTGAGGTGATTTGCACTGGCTAGAGTCACTCACAGCTGGTGAGTTCCTGCAAATGTGTCAGATGATGGCGGCGGTTCATCAGGCATCTGGGTCTGTTTCCCAGATGGTGATCCATCCAGGCCAGGAAACATCACTGTTACTTCACAGAAGTTGTAGGAAAAGGGTGGGGCTAGGATAAAGAGCTATCCTCCACAGCCTCAGAAGGTAGTGCTTTGTAAGAGGCGTCTGGTGCCATCTTCTGTCTGAGATGGTTTCCATGTGTGTATCTTTTTTCAGGGTAGATAAGAATCCAATCAGAGGGTCTAGGGAGGTAGATTCAGTTGGTATAGTGTCTGTCGTGAAAGCATTAGGACCTGAGTTCAATCCTTAGCCCCCATGTAAAAGCCAGGCGTGGCAGGGCACACCTGTAATCCCAGAACCAGGGAGAGAGAGAGAGAGAGGAGAGAGAGAGAGTAGGATTGGGCAGCCAAACCAGATCAGTGAGCTCCAGGTTCAGCAAGAAACCCTGCCTCAAAAAATAAAGCAGAGAGTGGTAGAGGAAGACACATCAACTTCTGACCTCCATGTACATCCACAGACACACATACACATACATACACCACACATACACACACAACACACATGCAAGTGTGTGCACATGTTCAAGCAAAAGCAGTCAGTCAGAGGTAACCTTTGACCTCAAGATTGATTGATAACCTTCCACCTCTCTAGATCAAAATTTTCTATAGAGAACAAATATATGTCTTTTTTTTTTAATCTCTGGACACAAAGTTATCATGCCTGATGGATTATATAATAATGGCTATCCATGAAAATAAGTTAACCACTATATTGAGGCTGATTATCTCCAAATAATTGTTTGCAGCCTTTGTGAGAGTTATAAAGTATCAGTGCTTTAGCAAAATAAAAACATGCCATAAAATTCCTCACAAATTTTATGCAAATTACCCAATTTGAATAAAATGAACATTAATTAAGTTTACATATGCAGATTAATTCTAACTAGCCATGTTTTCATACTTAGTAACTGCAATCTCGCTGCAATTGGCCCTATCATTTAGAAAATATTAACAAAGAGTACTTTAAGTGTTTTTTGAATGTCTATGCATTAACTATGAAATATTATCATTCAGATAAAAGGATGTATATTTGAAAATATAGTTTGAAACAATAAGAAGTAATTTTTGGGTCCAATTTCATGTTAATGAGACAGTTTGCTAGTGAACAAAGAGAGCATGAATATTTGTGTCCCTCTTTATCTGTGATCATACTGATATTTCCATCAAACCAAGTATTAGGATGGCTCCTTGTAGGTACAATTCTTCTATCAATGAGTAAGCTGTCAAAAATTTGGGGAGAAATACTGAGGCATTTGATCTTCTGGCTTATGGACCAGTGAATAATTGTAGCGGCTTTAATGAACGTGTCCTTGCAGCCTAAATACATTTCAAATCACATTTCCAACAGACATAAAGTAAGAGTCATTGCTTACAAAATCCATTTTGCAGGTACAAAACCTGATTGCAAGAATAAATGACTTGTCTGAAGACAGATTGCCAATAGCAGGTAAAATCAAATCTAACTGTTTGACTTTCAGCTCAAAGTTCTTTTCACTAAATCTTATTTTTGACTTGGATGTCACCAGCACCGGGCAAGCTCTTCCTTAGACCAGAGAAAGGATCACAAGGAAAGCATAGAGAATCTTATAATAATGTCTCCCCCATCACACCTCTCTTACACAGGAAATTAAGACACTGGTTCTCCAAATTATAGATCATCAAAATTACCCAGGAGGTTTTACAATCATGCCGCAGTCATGCCCAGCAATAGAACAGATAAAATGTAATATTTAGAGGAGTTCTTTTAGACTTCTTTTCCCCAAAACACACAGATTGACATTGACACAGATATAGAAACTTACTAATCAACTATCTGACGTGCTTCCACATTCCTTGAGTTCCTCTTTGGAAGCTCTCTGTTTCCCATAATCCTTCATCTATTCTTTCCATTTTCTAAATCTTCTGTTCTTTTAGCTTTATAAAAGCTCTCCCAGACCCCAAAGGCTTCTGATGGTCAATCAAGTTTGGGAAGTAGATGATGTTGGAAGATTCCAGAACACTATGCTTTTGAATGAAAGAATTAAAGATCCACCATTTGGGCCAGGAGTATCTCACTATCTTGCCATCATTTCTGAAAATTTTTCTCTGGGTAAGAAGATTCATAAATAATAGAATACCCAGGAAGATACACAGAAAGACCCAGGTACAGAAGCTCATGGTCAGTGTTGTCCTATGTTCTAACTCTCTGAGGGGAGTCTTGTGTGGGAACAAAAGGGCTCTTTTTTAAGTATATTCTTTATTGAGCTTTTGTAATTTCATATAATGGTTCATAATCAAATTTAGACTTCCTACACCATCCCCCTACCAAACCTCATGTATTCTGCCGTACATGTTAAGTCCTAGTCATTCAGGCATTTGTACACAAATGTCCTTCAGTGAAAATTCATCCACTGGAGTTTAGTCAGCCCATCTAGTGATCATATGTAAGTCATACTCTCCCTCACCCAGCAGCAATCAGTCTCCAATAGTTTTCAGCCTAGTGACAGCCCAACACCTATTTCTCCCTCCCCTTTGGGCCCTTGTTTAATTGAGCTGGCATGGGTCCCGTGCTCGATGCCACCACTGCCACAAGTTCACTTGTGCAAGCCTCCAGTGACCTGAAAACCTTTGCTCCCATGTTCATGAACGAACCCTGGTTCTTACACTCTTTCTGCCCCCTCTTCCGCAATGGTCCGAGTGGTGGGTGGGTGAGGTTCCATATAGGAATCCTATCCCATATTCTGCAGTCTCTTATTCTTTAAAACTTGGCCAGTTGTGGCCTTCTGTGTGCATCACACTCTGTTGTATAAGGAAGCTTTACTGGTAAGAGTTGAGGGATGCATTAGTTTTCTCTCTACCCCTTGTTCCACTATGTTCTGTGAACCTTAGTTGTAGAGGTTCAACTGTAGCTGTGTCACTAGGGCTCTTTCTAAGGAAGACAGCAGGGCTTTTACCTTCTTCTTACTGTTCTGCTAACTGGTACTAAAATAAAATTCATCCAAAAATATAATGAAATAGAACAACATGTATTATTTCCTCTGAATTCTTGGTAGGGAATTCTAATGAATCCAACACTGATAAATTGGTAATGAAGATACTTTACTATTTTTGTGTTTTTAAACAATAAACATATCCTGGATATACTTGTATTGATTAGGAACATGGTAGGTGATCAGCCATATC
The DNA here is from genome assembly GCF_000622305.1 of Nannospalax galili. NCBI lineage: Eukaryota > Metazoa > Chordata > Mammalia > Rodentia > Spalacidae > Nannospalax > Nannospalax galili. The sequence continues at coordinate 1,266,736 of NW_008331547.1, forward strand.
TTTAGGTCTCATCAGGTGTACACAAGTAGCACAATGGGACTAAGCAGAAATGCCTGTTCCGCATCTGCCCTCTCCATTTCCACTGCAGCCGAGAGGTCAGAGCTGACAGGACACATCGTGCAAGCACACACGTTCATTCAGCAACGGAGACTGACTTTGTGTCTGGCATGTCGCTAGGAAACGAATGTACAATGAGGAACTGGTAGGCATGGCCTCTGTCTTTCTAGAACTTACATCGCAGACTTCCAACTAGGGAGACAAAGAACCTCAGTGCTGTTGTTTGGATCTGGAATGTCCCTCAATGCCCATGTGTTAATGCTTGGTCTTCAGCTTGATGTTACTGGGAGATGGTGGAACATGAAGGGGTGGGCCTGGTAGGAGGCTGTAAATTATTGAGGATGTGTCCTCAAAGGGGATGGTGGGACCCGGGTTGACAATTCCACCCCCAGCTCCCCCCTCCCCGCTTCTCTACTTTCAAATCCTAGACACAAGGTAAGCAATTTTGCTCTGCCATGATGTGTTACCACAGGTCTAGAGCAAAGATGTTTATTGATCATAGACTCAAACCTCTAAATCTTTTTCTCTTTATGTCAATTATCTCAGCTATTTGTTATAGTCACAAAATCCTGGCTAACACGCTGGTGTCCAGACCCTCACATAGCAATACAGCTAGATATTTCAGTTTGGGATCATATAACAGAATACCAAAGACTGGACGTTGACATGTAAAGATTGAGAAGGGCGGGAAGGTCCAGTGTCTGGGAAGGACCAAGCTTCTGGTCTGTAAATGGTTCACTTCTCAACGCATCCGTGCAAGGCTTCAAGAATGGGCTCCAATATCATTCTCCTGTAAGAATGCAAGCCCCATCCCGAGGGCCCCGTCCTCATGACATCATCAAAACTTACCTCTCAAGGTCCCACCTCCTAAAGCATTCATTAGGTGACGTCTTTGATGTATGTGAGTTTAGAGAGACACACATATGTCCTGGCCTGTATTGTCTAACAATACAGCTTTGGGATCATCCACATTAAGACATGCTGTGCATATAAAACACACAAACCCCCCTCAATAGCTCATTGTGTATTTTATTTTTGTGTTGAAGACACACTGAAGTGATAGAATTCTGGATGCATTGGATTACATTAAAGTATCATTCAAATTTATTTTTACAAATGTCATTTACTTTTTAAGATTGTCTTTAGACATTATTGTGACTTCTGTGACTGTCATTTTTGTTTTGTGATTATTTCTATTAGAAGCATGTGGCCTAGCTGGATTTCCCCTGGAGATCATGGCAATACCCTGAAAGAGTCCTTGGTTGTCACAGTTGAGGGGAGCAGGTGTAGCTGGCAGCTGTCCAGGACCTTTCTATGTGTCTATGCACAGGGTAGCTTTCCCCTCATAGCAAAGAACTATCTGTCCCCAAATGGCAATAGAGTTAACACAGAGAAACCAGTGATAGAAGCATTTGCTTCAGGCCAGTGAGCTGGCCCAGTGGGTAAAGGCTCCTCCACTACCAAGTTTGACAACCTGAGTTCAAGTCCCAGGACCCACATGTTGGAAGGACAGAATCAACTGAAAATTGTTCTCTGGCCTCCACACGAGTGTCATGGCACACACACCCATGTAAATACACAAGTAAAATAAAAGGTTTTAAATGTTAAAGAAAATGAAAGAAGCCAGGCATCGTGGTGCATGCCTTTAATCCCAGCACTCAGGAGGTAGAGGCAGGTGGATCTCTGTGGGTTCAAGGCCAGCCTGGTCTACATAGTGAGTTCCAGGACAGCTGGGGCTACAGGGAGACCCTGTCTCAAAAAGATGAAAAAAAAAATGAAAGAGTTTAATGTGAACAAGTGGATGATGTTTGAAGGGAGACCTCCATAAACCCTGAACCATAAAGCAATTCTTGCTTTGCAAACAAGTCTGTCTGGGACCCCCCATAAACCCCAACTATAAAGGTCCTGTCTTGCAAACAAGTCCTTCTGAGATCCTTATCGGGGAATGCAGGCCCTAAATCCTGTACCCAATTCCCATGACTTTATTTACATACACAAAGGTACTTAAATTCCTCTGCTGTTTGGTGAATAGGTTGTCCTCTGGCCTACACACACACACACACACACACACACACACACACCCTACATGTGCACACACATAAACATGCACACAGACATTAAAAAAAAAAAAGAGAAAGAGAAATTGGACAAAATCAGTCCTATCCCAGCAACATTCTAGAAATCAGTTTTCTTCTGAAAGTGAGCCTGGTTTCAGTGGGTTCACTTGCCATGTGTTTTTTCTTATTCACAAGTAATACAGAGGTCTGATTACCCCAGCTTTTCTGGCTCTCCAGATTGTAATGAGAGGCAATGACCATATTTGGATGTGGCGCTCGGAGAATTTGGACTTGAGGGATAAGAGCATGAGGACTCTGGCTGAATCTCTGGGACTCTCATCTTTCTATTTGTGTAAGTGGAGAAACTCAGAGCCTCTCACTCAAGTCCTCTGCAAACAACTCCAGGAAGCACGCGTCCTTACTTAGTCCCCAAGGGTAGAAACCCACTCCTGCTCTGCCCCACCCCCATTGCCTCTCTCTGAAAACCGTACTTCTTCGAACTCACAGCTCCACAGGTCGGGCTCCCCATGGCTTCTCTTGCTCAAACTGTAAGTGTTCATTTGAGACTTACGTAAATAAAGCCTTCTCACTGGTGCATTTGCAGTTTCCAGGGCACCTGGGGTCATGGCTTCAACATGTAGAAGGCAGTGTTTTCTTCAACTCACAATCTTCAAAATTCAGGCTCACAGAAGACTCCACTTGTAAGCAAAAATAAATTGGTTGGTGATTGGTGAATGAAAATTATCTTGTTATAGAAACCACTTAAGGAAAACCAGGATTGCTCTGCAAATACTGTACCGTATTATTCAACCACAGAAAGAAAAAAAAAGCCACATTACTTTACATAACTTTAGGACCTTATATAACCTTCCAGGCTCTCCCTCTCTAGCCAGATCCAGTGTCTGCCTTAAAGAACTATTTTGTGAAAAAAAAAAAAATGTAGGAAAAGTACACTTAGGATAAAAATAAGTCTAACACATACTGTATCTGACGTTGAAGGGCAGACAGACCACCCTGTTGACCCGTACTAGTTCCTGGGTCCTGCTGCTTCTGAGTACATGGCCACTTGCACTTTCCCACCCTGGTGAATTTAGACAAGGCCATGTGACCAGTGTGATTAGCAGTGAAGTGTGTGTAGAAGTGATATATGCCACTTTAGGTATGCTTTGAGGGAAAGTGGAAATAATAGCACAGATCAGCCTGGATCCTTCAAGTCCCTCAGGAAATCCTTCTGGAGACCCACTGTGTACACTGTGTAAGATGCCAAGTCCCAGAGGCTTGGGGATTTTCCTTGCTGTGGCATATCTTACCCTATCCTGACTTAGCAATCACTGACTATCCAACACCTTGTTTTTGCTTTCCAGATCATTTTCCAAATTACCACATTACTTCCTTCTGAAATAAGATGGAAGGGGAATTTTTTTAAAAAGTAGGTAATGATTGAAAGTGATTATTCCAGAGAGAAAATACATGCAAAACACAGACCACAGCATTAGGATGATTGGGATGACAGCCATTCCATTATTTTTATTCAATGCTTGATTATATGTTTTGTGTCCGTGTGTGTGCATGTGTATACACATGTGAAGGTCAGAAGACAAGTTGGGAGATTGCCGGCCCAGAAGACAGCCATTCTGATGTATATATGCACATGTAAATGTGTGCCTGTGTGCGGAGCTATGTTTTCTGTTTTGACTTTACAGTGTCCCCTTATCACATTCAGTCATTTAGACTGTCAGCATGTGGGGGTGCATGCATGCACGTGTGTGTGTGCATGTATGTGCATATGTGCTTTGTCTGTTCTGCCTCTCCACTGTCCCCTCAGCACTTTCAGTCTGGTGAGCTGCCCTACTTTTCCTCGATGCCAGTTCAACAACGTTACCGCAGACTCGGTTTCAATGACCACTTTTTCCACAGCCCGACTCTGGGTGAAGCCGGCTTTCCATGCTGGTTTGGATGCTTGTGGTCCTCTCTGGACTGCTGAGTGGAGATTACCAACTTGCAGAACACCTGCAGTTCGATGCTCTGCGTCCAATCTTTCCACGCTCTCTTTTCAGTTCACCCACTGTGCACTAACCACAAGCATGCGAGCGTGAAGATTGGATGCTAATCAAAAGGGAAATCTGGGTTAGTGGTGGCAAAGGCTGAGCTGGAAATTCCTCTGGCCCCCAGGCATGTGTCGGCCACGTGACTGCTGCTGGTGAGGGCAGGGGCTGAGCACCAGCTGCCTATGGTGACTTGAGAGTTTAGTTTTCCTTTTGGTTTCTACTTAATTTGTTATATTATCGAAATGAAGTGTGTGCACAGTGTTTTTAAAAAGGCAAGTCTGCGGAGCCCGTGATGAACAGTCTGCCACTCTGCCCCTCCTTACCCAGGGTTGGTAAGTCTTAGGCTCATCCCCCTGAAAATCCAGTCACTTTTTGTCTTTACGTTCCTCAATAATGTGCTACTGTATTGGGTGTTTCCTGATTTAGACACAGCTTCGGTCAGCACACGAAAGCTTAGCTTTATTTTACTAAGATCATCTATATACACATCACATATGCATACACAGTCAGTATCAATTAGTTTTTGCTGTGTAACAATTCACCTTAAAGTCACTGGCTTAAAGCAACCATTTATTTACTCACCATGCTGCGGATCAGCAGCTTGAACTTTTCTGGTCCTGGCTGTGCCCATTTGTGCAGCTGTGGGTGTTACTGAGTTGGCTGAGGGCTGGAAGGCCTAAGTGGCCCCAGCTGGGGTGGCTCTTCTGCACGTCTTGTATTCAGTCATTCCACCACAGTCTAGGTGAGGCCTGTTAGCCCACAGGATAGCAGGGTTGCCAGATGGTCAGTGTCCGCAGGTTCTTGGTGACCAAGTTCAGAACCACATCCTTATGTGTCCCAGTGCAGGGGATAAGAAATACACCCCAGTTCTTGATAGGAGATGCTGTCAAGCATCACTGCAAAGAGCCATTTGCAATCCACCCCCAAACAGACACAAACTCAGCAAAGAGAACGAATGGTCGTCCCTCAGGAACTGGGAGAGAGTGGTCCCAGGATGCCCCTTGGCTTCCCAAATCGGATCACGCCAAGTCTCCCATCTAAAACGGCACACAATTTGCATATAACCTATGCTCATCTTGATGGATATTTATGTACGTTCTTTATATTTATTTCTTCTGTGCATATGTGCACATGTAAGGTGCTTGCTCTGGCATGCACGTGATGGTCAGAGAACTACTTTCAGGAGTTGGTTTTCTCCCTCCACCTTGGAGGTTCCAGGGATTGAACTCAGGTCATCAGACTTCAGAGCAAGCACCTTCACCCAATGATGAGTACCTAAATCGCCTCTTCATTATTTAAATATCTAACACAATGCAAATGTTATGTAAATTGCTGTTATACTGCCTTGACAAGAGGGAAAAACAGTTGTACCACTTCAGTAGCTGTATCAGCAGTTCAGCTGAGATCTAATTAAAAAATATTTTCAGTTCAAGGTTGGTTGAATCTGCAGGTGTTGACGACCTGGCTGGCTGACTGCACACACACATATCTACACTTCTACAGCGTTGGTCTGTGTACATAGCTGTACATATCAGCAATATGAGTTAAATCGGTATTTTCCCCATTAGTTATACTAATAGATGTTCATTTATAACTTGGCCTTGTAGTGAATTAGAATTATTTTCTCCTATACAAGGATTTCTGCTGATTGTCAGAGTAAGTAACTGTTTTGGGTTGTTTCTTAGCTTTTGTACACACCACTAACCCAGCATCACACTCTGCAGTAAGTACACTATTTCTTTACAGTGCATGTGTGTGATATGCATGCCCATGTGCCCATGTGTGAGTGTAGGCAGAGGCCAGAGGAGGGCATCAGGTGTCCTGCTCTATCAACTCCCAACATTATTTCTTTGAGACAGGGTCTCCATTATTTCCTTAAGACAAGGTCTCTCACTGAACCTGGAGCTAGGCTAGCAAACTCTAGCAACCCTCCTGTCTCGGCCTACCCACAGTGCTGGGGTTACAGGTGTGTGTGTGTGATACCACATCCAGCTTTTTTCTTGGGTTCTAGGCATTTGAACTCAGGTCCTAAAGTTTGCGTAGCCAGCACTCATACCCACTGAGCCATCATCTCCCCAGTCTGATAAGGACACCTTTTTTTTTTAACTTTCTTTTTAAAAATTATTTTTATTTTATGTGTATGAGTGTATTGCCTGCATGTATATGAGTGCACCCATGTCATGCAATGCCGCGGAGGTCAGATGAGGGCTTCAGATTCCCCTGGAACAGGAGTTTAGGATGGTTCGTAGCCGCCATATGGGTGCTGGGAATCGAACCTGGGTCCTCTGTAAGAGCAGTCAGTGCTCTTAACTGCTGAGCCATCTCTCCAGCCCGATAAAGACACCTTTCTTAAGACCATGTACAACTGATGAATTCACAGTTTCTTTCCATTACCAGCACCCTCCTTCTCGAACTCCATTCTCCCTTGGTCCGGAGTGGTCCTGTGACTGCTACGTGCTGCCACGCTAGGATTCCGTCCCCTACTCTCTTCTGCAGAGCGCCGTGCACCTCAGCTCACAGCACCTTTTCCTTTGCCTCCCCTTGGATAACTATGTCTTCCAGGAGACTCCTGAGGAAGCTTGGATCGTAGGAAATGCTTTTGGACCTTTTCTAATGAGTGTCTGAAAGGTGTATCACACCTGCACACTTGTTTGAGAGCTTGCATGGGAGTTTGCAGGTGGAAATGAATTTCTTCAGAGTTGTTGAAGCATTTGCTCCTCTGCCTTGAATAGTGTTTTCACCAGACCTCTGAGGTCCCTTGATACCTGACCCATTGCCCAGAATCACACGTTCATCTTTAGATGTCCTTAGACTCATTTATTTATCAGACGACTTCTGAAAGGTGACACTGTTGTCTTAGTGATGGGTCTTCACACTGTCCATATTCAGACTTTCAACTCGTAGGTTTTCTGTTCTGAGACCCCTCGACTGTTCTTTAGAGATATAATTTTCTAATTTTTCTTAAAAATGTTGTTTCAGTATTTTTTGAGGTTTTAAAACTATTTTTCTACCTTCTCATTTACTATATCACATATATAAATGTAATATTTTTATTAACTCTTTGACAACCATACATACGTATGATGCGTTTCGATCATTCACCCCCTACTCTAACTCCTGGATGCACCCCCACCTTCCCCCCAACTCTAAGTGTTCTTTCAGTTCAATTTATGCTGCCCATACTCATGGGTGTGGGGCCATGCAGTGGAGGCACACCCTTAAAGAAGAGATTCTCCCTCCCCCAGAAGTCATCCACTTGTCCAGAGCTCCTTAGCTAGGGGTGGGGGCTCCTGAACCCTCCTCCTCCATGCTGGAGCTCTGACTGACTTGATCTTGTGCAGGTCTTGTGCAGGCAACCATGGCTGCTGTTCATGAGCGGCACAGTCCTGTGATGTACAGAAGGCACTGCTTTGCTCAGGTCCTTCCTGACCTCTGTCTCTTACAATCTTTCTACTCCCTCTTCTGCAATGATCCCTGGACCTTGTGTGTGTGTGTGTGTGTGTGTGTGTGTGTGTGTGTGCGTGCGTGCTATAGATGTCTATTTGTGGCTAAGCACTGCACTGACATTTATTCTCTGCATTTTGGCCAGTTGTCAGTTTCTACATTAACCACCATCCGCTGTACAAAGAGACTTCTCTGATGAGGCCTGAGAGCTGCACTAATCTATAGGCTTAGCGATACAGATCTGGAGGGCATCTTGGTACTATGCCCATTCAGCAAAATAATAGTATTGGGATAGGCTCAGTTAAAAACTTTTGAATAGGACTCCAGTTACCCAGAAAACAGTACCAACCATGAACAAGTGGGACTTGATGAAATTAAAAAGCTTCTGTACTGCAGTACCAGTAATTAAAGAGTCAACTTACAGAATGGGGGAAAAAAACAGTCTTTTCCAGCTGCATATCTGATAGAGGATTGGTATCTAGAATATACAAATAACCCAAAAAACTAAATACCAAGACTACAAATAACCTGATTAAAAAGTGGGTTATGGAACTGAAACAAGAATTTGCAAAGGAAGAAATACAAATGGTCTAAGAAGTGTTTTAAAACTGATACTGTTGACTCAGAAAAACAAACGATGTATGTTGTCCCTCATATGTGGATCCCAGCACCAAATCCTTATAAGTGAGTATGTATCCAGACACAACTACAGGAACCTGGATAGTGAAAAGGAACCAGGGAGGTAAAGGAAAAGAAAGAACCTGAAAGAGATGAACAGTAGGAAACAGGTGTTACTAAGGGTGATATGGATAAAAATGGGAGTATTTAAATGGGAGGGAGGGTTATACAAGGAACCTTGGGGATAAAGGAAAAGAAGGAGCTCAAGAGAGATGGGACCACAGGAGAAGAGTATTATTAAGGGAAAAATGGGGGCACCTTAAATGGGGAAACCATAGTAGAAGGGTTAGACAGTGAGAGAGATAAATAATTCATAGCTAATTTTAAAAAAACCAAAGGGAGCCATATTAGTCCAACAACCTACTGACAAATTATGCATACAACTAGCTCAAGGAACCTAATATATGTCTAGTCAAGGTTTATCAGAGAACATTTGGTTTTTTCCCAAGCTTTATCTACATAGCGCATGGTAATTAAAAGTACTAGACCGGTGGGACTAACCTTCTTGGATGTTTAACAGCCATACTTTGAGGCATAAACTAATTTGGTCACAGGTACTTAAAGGACAGTTTTTGCTGGGAGTCTCTTGGGCCACCCTTCAACTAAGTTTGAAGGGACTATGGAACATCTCTCAAAATTTTCTGTGACTGTGGTGGGTCACCTGTCCTCTCGATCAAGGAGGCCATGGAGACCCCATCCGATGGACTTGAACCAGTGTCTAGTCTACAAAGAGGAGGGTCAACACAGAGGAAATATTTCCTTCATGCTTCCAAGCGAAGCCAGCCATGGTCAAGTAGGACCTCTGACTTATCTTCACGTAGGTGGAACTGGTAAAAGAAAGGAGCCAGGGGCTCCTCCCAAGCCCATGTGACCCCTGAGGAACAGATCCTCAAACAACCTTAAGAATAAAAATAAATTGGTTTATTTGGGCCAACTGTATGGCCTTAAACATCCAAAAGGAAAGTATAACCAAAGATTCAAGTGATCAATATAATTATTTAAGAGTCCACGTATATAGCCAAAGGCTACATAACAAGAAACAATGCCAGAGAGGAGATTCCTTCCTCTGAGTTGATGGCCAGGGTGGCCCAAGAGACTCCCAGACAGTAACCCAGGATAGAACTGGGAAAATGAACAGCAGACCCCAATTTTATCTAAAGGAATATTGACAACTGATTACCACTAGATGAGGAAGAGCTGATCTTCCTAAAACAAGGGACTCTAGGTAGGCTGACTAGACTCAGTGGATGGACTAGCACTGGGGAATGGCTGGGGGCACTGACAACACAGTAGACAGTAACAGGGATGATAGTATATGGGCTCCAGTGGGTGGGGGTATGGGAGGGTGCCATTTGGGGTGCCAGTATAAAGATGAATAAGATTGTTTGGGATGTTCTGTATGACATACACACACACACACACACACACAATAATAATAAAAACTGCTGTCCTTGGCCATCGGGAAAATACAAAAAAATTTAAATATTTTTTAGTTCTAGAAGAACTTCAAGTCTTCCCAATGTTCCTTTGTAAGAAAACCCTGTTCTTGTTTTGTGAATATCATATCTTTTATCCCTCTGGAGTTTTTTTTCCTCTCTCCCTGCATAATTTCTCTGTAGTATTTACTGGCTTTGCCTTTTGTGTTAGAGATTTCCTTTTCCTTTTAGATATGCGTCATTTCTGAGATGTTCATTTTATTTTTTAATTTTAATTTTTATTAATAGTTTAGTGTGAGGTGTCAATACATTTATATACATGTGTAGGTATATAAAGGTATAGATCTTATATGTTTACATGTAAATATGGATCTATAATTGCATATGCATAAGTTTACTTACTATATTCATGTAGTATAT
>NW_008331547.1:1277372-1281250 GCF_000622305.1 Nannospalax galili
TCTCTATGGATTGTCTCTCAGGATAATCATGGAACCAATTCTGTTTTTTGTATTTCTGCATGATGGTCAGTTTCCAGTAATGTCCATTAAACACCTGAGATGAGAACTTAGACATATCCGTCTTCCCTACGGAGGGAAATCAAAGGAGTAAAAGTGCAAATCAGCCAGGGGCACTCTCAGAAAAGGAATGGAAGGATGGTTTGCTTCAGTTGGTGCAGAGAAGGTGCTCAAGGAGGCATCTGTGTAAACTGCATGAGGCCTAAGATGCACCCCAAGAACCACAGGCCACGCTGCAATCCCAGTATCTCTAAACATGGGCCTCTGCATAAGGAGCTGGGGCTAAATACTTGATGAATTCAAGTCATCAAGTTTCTCTCCCTTGTTGAAATTGAGGCTAAGAGAGCAAGCCCACTTCCCATTCTAAATGTGAAAAGGACCTCACCCTAATCAATTTCAGGGAAGACAGAATACTGAATTCCCTGGGAACCAGCATTAAATAGAACTTTGAGGTTTTATTTATATGCTCTCCTGGCTACTGCAACTCAGAAAATTTATGTCTAGAAGATGTGGATTGTAAAGGTGGAGGTGGTGGCGCATCTGTGCAATCCCAGCACTTGAGAGATATGGGCAGGAGGATCAGGAGTTCAAGGTCATCCTTGGATACATAGCAAGTTCAAGACCAACCTGGGCTACATGAGACCCTGTCTCAAAAAAAAAAAAAAAAATCAACCAACCAATCAAAACCCAAACAAGAACATGTGGATGTGATCAATTCCTTCTTATATTCTGCCCCTCCCTCACATGCTATTTAGTTGTTTTACTTTTATATATTTATTATTTTTATTTTATGTGTATGAGTGTTATGACTGTATGTAAGTAAGTACACCCATATCACGCAATGCTTGCAGAGGACCGAAGAGGCTGTAGGATCCCCTGGAACTGGAATTACGGACAGTTGTTAGCGGCCATGTTGGTGCTGGGATTCAAACCGGGTCTTCTGCAAGAACAACCAGTGTTGCTAACCTCTGAGCCGTCTCTCCAGCCCCCGTTGTTTTACTTTTTTTCTGATAACTCCTGTCCTAGTTTGTTTCTCCATTGCTGTGACAAAACACTCTGACCACTACCAACTTGGGGAGGAAAGGGTTTATTCAGCTTCCATCTCCCAGGTCACAGTTCATCAGGGAGCCCAAGGTAGGAACTCAGGGCAGGAACCTGGAGGCAGGAGCTGGAGCACAGGCCATGGAGGAACTCTGCTTACTGACTTGCTCCCCTGGCCCCTGCTCAGCCTGCTTTCTTATGCAACACAGGCTCACCTGTGGGCTCACCTGCCCAGGGGTGGCAACACCCACAGTAGGCTGGGCCCTCCCACATCACTCAACATTCAAGAATGTGTCCCATGGACATGACCACAGGCCAGTCCAGTGGAGGTAATTCCCCAATTGAGGCTCCCTCAACCCAGGTGTGTCAAGCTGACACCAAAGCATCCAGCACAACTCCAAGGAATGAAAGTTTGGCCAAATACTATTTGGACAACACAGGTGGGTAGGGTTGGTGCATTGCCCAGTTAGAGGTGGCATGGCAGCCACAATGTCAGTCTCTTTTTCTTAGCCCTGGGGCTCTTTTTGAAAGTGTCTACTGCCCCTCTAGATGCTGGAAGTTTGTCCTATGTAGGTTTCTGGAGGGGTACTGGCCCTTCAGGCACATACAGTGCATTCAGACCCACAACCAACCAGCCCTGGGTCAATGTCCCCAATTAGGCTGGGCTTCTCAGACACCTAGGTGCAGTGGTGGCTTCCAGCTCACTGTGACAGAGGCTGGAGTGCATCAGCAAGGCTGACTTCTTGAAATGCTGCTAATTAACTGTTAACACATGACATTTTCACACATACACCTCAGTGTAAAGAACAGCCAAGCCAGCCCATGCACAAAAAGCCGGAAAGAACCGTGAGAATGAACACTGGTAAGGCGTCTTGCTCCTTCACAGTAATAAACAGCTATTTGATAAACTGAATAGAGTTGTATTTTTTGGCACCGTACTTAGGATTCTAAATAAGAGGCCTCGTCTAGAATACTTGCGGGAACGACAGCAGAGGGAGGGCAGACTTCTTTTTATCTGCTCTGCAGACACATCAAAAGAATTGAAGACACTTATTTAAAAATGTTTAAATTATGGGAGTTGGTTTTCTCCTCCCACCACGTGGGACCCTGGACTTGAACCCAGCTCATTAAGCTTGGCTGCAGACGCTTTGACCTGGTGAGCCATCTTGCCAGCCCTGAAGATACTTAAACCCTCAGCTAGCTTTGTGATTATGGGCACAGCCTTTCTTGTCTTGAAATCTTAAATTTTCTCATTTGTGAACAAGGGAACTGGATTACTTGTATAGCCAAGTAAGAGATTTTTTTTTTAAATATTAAAAATCTGAGATTTCAAGACAGGTGATTTTTACAAACCAGGTGGAGAGAAAGGATAGGGAAAGGCAAGGGTCTTCTATTCAAGTTTCATAATTATATCCACTTTAGATGCAGCACTTACATACATCTATATACGTATAAACTCTTTAAGAAAAACTTAAATGAGGTTTTAACCTTTAAAAAAAGATCTCCATTTCATTATTAAAATATAGTTTCATACAGAAAAATTCATTTTTAATGCAATTGATACTAAGATGTTTGCACATGCGTTTCTAATCTCTATCTGATTACTAGTCACAGTCGGTTACTTTCTGAGCTCCTTGGCATCAGAGGATGGATATAAAGTCATCAGGTAGATTTCAATGGTAATCTTATTCACATCTACTAATTATTAAGGAGCAAATTTTTATGCTTTGAAGAATTAGTTTTTTTAATTTAAAAAAATTTAATAACCGCAAGATTAGAAGAAGCATTTCATTACAGCTTTAACATATTTAGTAACACACTACAGAGCAAGGATACATCTCTTTCAAAAGTGGCTGTAAATTTTTAGGTTCACAGTTGAACTAATACAGTTATACAATATTGAACTCAGGATAAACCCTGTAAGACATAAAATTGAATGAATTTTTACCCTTTAAAGAAGATCTCCATTTCAAGATATGCTGTTTCCTACTTTTTAATACTTATGAATCATAGGCATACAGGAAGGAGAAGAATCCAGAGACAATGGCATGGACCAGATCTTCAACAGAATCGTAGAAGAAAATTTCCCAAAATTAAAGAAAGACATGCCCATAACAATAGAAGCATATAGAACACCAAACAGACAGGACCAGAAAAGAAACTCTCCATGGCACATCATAGTAAAAACACTACACACACAAAACAAAGAGAAAATTCTGAAAGCTGCAAAAGAGAAACAACAAGTCACATATAAAGGAAAACCCATTAGGATTACAGCTGACTTTTCAGTGCAAACTATGAAAGCCAGAAGAGACTGGTCCAAAGAACTCCCAGTTTTAAATGACCACCGATGCCAACCCAGATTACTATATCCAGCCAAAATGTCTATTATAATCAAAGGGGAAAGAAAAATCTTCCATGACATAAACAGACTGAAGGAATTCATGTCCACAAAACAAGCCCTTCAGAGACTTCTGGAAGCAATTCAAAGAGCTGAAGAAAGGAATGACTATACCAACAGAAAGAAATGCAATGAAGGTATAACTGTGGAAAAGTACAACTACATCATGAATGTAAATAGAAATAAAAATGACAGGATTCAATCTTCATCTTTCATTAATAACTTTAAATATTAACCGCCTGAACTCCCCACCCAAAAGACACAGACTACGTGAATGGGTTAAGAAACAAAACCCATCTTTTTGTTGTCTGCAAGAAACTCATCTCACTTTCAAGGACAGACACTATCTTAAAGTGAAACAATGGGAAAAAATATACCA
>NW_008331547.1:1281383-1282163 GCF_000622305.1 Nannospalax galili
TCATGAACATATATTCACCAAACTCTGGTATACCCAACTTCATAAAAACAATACTACAGAACTTTAAGACCCAGATTAATTAATAATAGGGGACATCAATACCCCACTGTCTCCATTAGATAGGTCAACAGGGCAGAGAGTTAACAGAGAGACATCTGAATTAAACAATATCATATATCAAATGGACTTAAGAGACATCTACCAAGTATTCCACCCAAGCAGCAAAAGACATTCTTTCTATTCAGCACCCTATGGAACCTTCTCCAAAATTGACCATATACTGGGGAACAAAACAAACCTCAACAAATACAAAAAGATTGAAATAATGGAGAAAGTAATAAATGTATTCCTGGAACTAAATGAAAAGGACAATACAACACAACACAACCTCTGGGACATGCTGAAAGCTGTCCTTAGAGGGAAGTTTATAGCTCTAACTGCCTACATCAAAAAATCGGAAAGAACACAAATAAATAGATTAATGTAGCAACTCAACACACTTGAAAAGCAACAGCAAATGAAACACAAACACAGCAGACAAGAAGAAATAACAAAACTCAGAGCAGAAATTAATGAAACTGAAACAAAGAACACAGAACTGGTTCCTTGTAAAGATAAACAAGATTGACAGACTGTTAGCCCAGTTAACCAAAAGAAAGAACCAAACCAATAAAATCAGAGATGAAAGGGGAACATCACAATAGACACCAAAAAATTCCCAAACTTTGTAAGAGAATACTTTAAAAATCTATACTCCATTAAATTTGAAAACCTAAAATA
>NW_008331547.1:1282664-1286457 GCF_000622305.1 Nannospalax galili
ATAAATGGGCTCAACGACAAGAACCACATGGTCATTTCAATAGATGCAGAGAAGGCCTTTGACAAAATTCAACATGCTTTTATGTTTAAAGTTCTAGAGAGAATTGGACTGGAGGGAACATATCTCAACATAATTAAAGCCATATATAACAAACCCACAGCCAACATCATTCTAAATGGACAAACCTGGAAGCATTCCCATTGAAATCAGGAGCCAGACAAGGCTATCTAGTATCTCTACTTCTCTTTAACATAGTGCTTGAAACTCTTGCAAGAGCAATAAGACAAGAGCAAGAATTTAAAGCAGTAATAATTGGAAAAGAAGAGAACAAATTGTCCCTTTTTACAGATGATATGATATTATATCTAAGAGGTGCCAAAAATTCCACCAGAAAACTAGAAATTATTAACATATTCAGTAAATTGGCAGGTTACAAATTTAACCTACAAAAGTCTGTAGCCTTTCTATATAAAAATAACAAGCAATCAGAGAAAGAGTACATAGAAACACTCCCCTTCCCAACAGATGCAAAAAAAAAATCTCAGAATAAACCTGACCAAAGACATTAAAGAGCTCTCTACAATGAAAGTTTTAAATCTTTAAAGAAAGAGATTGAGGAAGACATCAGATGATGGAAGGAACTCCCAGGCTCATGGGTTGGAAGAATTAATATTGTGAAAATGACCGTCCTACCAAAAGTCATTTATAGATTCAATGCAATGCCAATCAAAATCCCTATGACATTTTTCACAGAATTGGAAAAAACCATCCTAAGATTCATATGAAAGCATAAAAGACCTCAGACAGCCAAAGCAACCCTGAGCACTAAAAGCAATGCTGGGGGGATTACTATACCAGATTTTAAACCATATTACAGAGCTATAGTCATGGTACTGGGCATGGTACTAGCACAAAAATAGATCCATAGATCAATGGAACAAAATTGAAAACCAAAATATGAGTAAATATGATTTCAGCCACCTGATATTTGACAGAGGGGCCAAGAACATTCACTGGAGGAAAGACAGCATGTTCAGCAAATGGTTCTGGCAAAACTGGATCTCCACCTGTAGAAGAATGAAAGTAAACCCCTATCTTTCGCCCTGCACAAAAGTCAACTCCAAATGGATCAAAGACCTCAATGTAAAGCCTGAAACTCTGAAACTGTTAGAAGAAAATATTGGGAAAAACCTACAAGATATAGGCATAGGAAAGGATTTTTTTAAACTGGCCATCAATTGCTCCGGAAACAAGGGCAAAATTAACAAATGGGACCTCATTAAAGTAAAAAGCTTCTGTACATCAAAGGAGGCAACCAGGGAAGCGATCAGAAAACCCACAGAATGGGAGAAAATGTTTACCAGTGACACATCCGACAGGGATTTAATACCCAAAATATATAATGAACTCAAAAAACAGAGAATCAAGACAAGAAGTATCCCAATTAAAAGATGGGCTAAGGAGTTGAACAGAGAGTTCTCAAAAAGAAGAAGTAAAGATGGCTATGAAGCATCTTAAAACATGTTCAACATCACTAATAATTAAGGAAATACAAATTAAAACCCCTTTAAGATTTCATTTTACCCCAGTCAGACTGGCTAAGACCAAGTGAACAAATGATACCAAATGTTGGAGAGGATGTGGGGAAAAGGAAACACTCATCTACTGCTGGTGGGGCTGCAAACCTGTTCAACCCCTATGGAAAGCAGTGTGGAGAACTCTTAAAAAACTACAAATGAACCTACCATTTGACTCAGTTATACCACTCCTTGGCATATACCCAAAGAATTCATCCTATTGCAGAGACACTTGTACATCCATGTTTGTTACTGCTCTTTTCACAATAGCTAAAAGATGGAAGAAACCTAAGTGCCCCTCAGTTGATGAGTGGATAATGAAAATGTTGTTCATTTATGTGATGGAGTTTTACTCAGCAGTAAAGAAAGATGAAATCATGAAATTTGAAGGTAAATGGATGGAACTAGAAACTGTTATACTAAGTGAAGTAACACAGACTCAGGAAAAAAATCGACATATGTTCTCCCTCATATGTGGATCCTAGAACCAAACCCTGGTAAATGAGTATGTAACCAGACATAACTACAGAAACCAGGATAATGGAAAGGAACCTGCAAGGTAAAGGAAAAGAAAGAACCTGAAAGAGAAGAATAGTAGGAAACAGGCCTTAATAAGGGAGATATGGATAAAAATTGGGTTAGTTTAAGGGAGGGGGGAGGGAAGGGTATACAAGGAACCCAGGGGATAAAGGAAAAGAAGGAGCTCAAGAGAGGTAGGACCATAGGAGAAGGGTATTATTAAGGGAGAAATGGGGGAAATGGGGCACCTTAAGTGGGAAAATTATGGTGGAGGGTGAGACAATGCGAGAGATAAATAATGCCTAGCTAGTTTTGAAATCAGAGGGAACCATATTACTCCAACAACCTACTGACAAATTATACATAGCAGATCAAGAAATATATGTCTAGGTAAGGTTTATCTGAGAACAATTGGTCTTTGCCCAAGCTTTAGCTACATAGCACATGGTAATTAAAAGTACCAGACTTGTAGAACTAACGTTCTTGAATGTTTAACAGTAATACTTTGAGGCCTATACTAATCTGGTCATAGGGACTTAAAGGACAGTTTAAGCATCTCTCAAAATGCCCTGTAATTGTGTTGGGTCACCTGTCCTCTTGATCAAGGAGGCCGAGGAGACCCCACGAGATGTACTTGAACCAGTGTCCAGTCTACAAAGATGAGGGTCAACACAGAGGATACATTTCCTCCATGCTTCCAAGTGAAGCCAGCCATGGTCGAGCAGGACCTTTGACTTATCTTCACATAGGTGAAACTGGTAAAAGAAAGGAGCCAGGGGCTCCTCCCAAGCCCATGTGACCTCTGTGGAACAGATCCTCAAACGAATTTGAGAGTAAAAATAAATCGGTTTATCTGGATCAACTGTATGGCCTTAAACACCCAAAAGGAAAGTATAACCAAAGATTAAAGGGGCCAATATAATTTTTTAGGAGTCCGTGTGCATAGCTAAAGGCTACATAACAAGCAACAATGTCAGATAGGAGATACCTTCTTTTGAGTTGTTGGCCAGGGTGACCAAAGGGACTCCCAAATAGTAACCCAGCATAGAACTAGGAAAATGAATAGCAGACCCTAATCTTATCTAAAGGAGTATCGACAACTGATTGCTGCTAGAAGAGAAAGAGCTCATCCTCCTAAAACAAAGATCTCTAGACAGGCTGACTAGATTCACCAGAAGGGAACGTAGTGGGGAATGGCTGGGGTGCCAACAACACATCAGGGATATCAGAATATAAGGGCTGTCATGGGGGGAGGGAGGCTATGGGAGGGTGTCCTCTGGGAAGTGGGTATATAGTTGAATAAGATGGTTTGGGATGTTCTGTGTGATACACACACAGAAAAAACAACCCAACAAATTTTTTAAAATGTATTATATTTTAGGAGGAAGCATGGAAATTTACGTCATGTTAATTAGCAGAGGTGATAAACATTACCATTGAAATCTACCCGATGACTTTATAGACATACACAGGCTCCAAGGATCCAAGTGCACCCGATTATGACTAGTAATAATCAGATACATACAGATTAGAGATGCCTGCACCAACATCTCAGTGTTAGTAGCAAAAACAATGAGTCTTTCTGCAAGGAACAATATATTCTAAAATGAAATGGAGATCTTTTTTAAAGGTTAAAAATTCACAATTTTATGTCTTACAGGGCTTATACTGAGTTCAATATTGTATAACTGTATTAA
>NW_008331547.1:1286665-1289411 GCF_000622305.1 Nannospalax galili
TAAAAAACAATAATTAGTAGATGTGAAAAACATTACCATTGAAATCTACCTGATGACTTTATATCCATGCTCAGATGCCTAGAAGCTCAGAAAGTAACCAACAGTGACTAGTAATAATCAGATATTTAGAGATTAGAAATGCATGTGCGAACATCCAATGTCAATTGCATTGAAAAAGAATTTTTCTGTATGAAACTGTGTATTTTAATAATGAAATGAAGATCTTTTTTAAAGGTTAAAACCTCATTTAATTTTATGTCTTATTGGGTTTAGACTGAGTAAAATATTGTATAACTGTAATAATTCAATTGTAAACCTAAAAATTCACACCGAATTTTGAAAAAGATGCATCTTAGCTCAGAAAATTGTTATTGAATATATCAGTGCTGTTGTAATGAAATGCTTCTTCTAAGTATGTGGTTATTAAATAAATAATTACCTGGGAAAAATATTAAAAAATAAATAAAATATTCTTTCACTCAAAAAAATGTTCATTTATTTACTTAATGTGTGTGTGTGTGCACGCGCGCACACACTGGACACGTGCAGAGGCCAGAGGACAACTTAAGAGAGTCAGTTCTCTCCTTTGAGCATGTGGACTCTAGGGTTTGAACTTGGGTCATCAGGCTGGGCAGCAAGCATGTTTACCCATCACCGGCATACACACACTTCTGTCTACAAAGAGGTGAACATAAATATATTCATGAGCCATAATGTAAAACATATAATAGCATGCTACACTAATCTTCTCTACTTAGACAATGTCTACCCACCTCTGAAGCCTAGTACAAATTAAAATGTAATTTTCCTGGGAGTGACACTTTAATATGAATCCATAGAAGCCTTACAGATGACTTTGTGCTCTACTCTGGTAGACTAACGGGATCCTCCTCTGGTAGACAGAGAACCACTCACACACCTTCAAGGAAAGCACATGCTCTGCTTTGAGTATCAAATGTCCCTCCCAGGTTCCTGTATTGAATGCTTGTTCCCCAGTTGAATGTGGTATTTCTGGAGGCCGTGCAACCTTTAGGAGGTGGGGCTTAGCTGGAAGAAGTGGGTGACTTGAGGTGTAGGCTTTATAAGTTACACTCACCCATGGCTTCTCTCTCTCTCTCTCTCTGGTCTGGTCTGCTGTGATGTGAACAGTCTCCATCACATGGCCGTCTACCTGCTGTGCTATGCCTTTCCTGTCATGACCGACTGAAACTCTCTGAAACCATAGGTTTCCTTTTTTAAAAAAAAGTTATTTTTATGTGTATGAGTGTACTGCCTGCATGTATGTAAGTGCACCTGTGTTGTGTGCAATGCCTGTGAAGGTCAGAAGAGGGTGTTGGATCCCCTGGAACTGGAGTTATCGATGGTTGTTAGTTATCATGTGGGTGCTGGGAATCCAACCCAGGTCCTCTGCAAGAGCAGCCAGGGCTCTTAACCGCTGAGCCATCTCTCCAGCCCCCAGTCTTTGCTAAATTATTCCAAATACTGTGGTCACAATGACACAGAAAGAACTAGTGCAAAATACAGTGTGGTCTTTTGTTCCAACTTTAAGACCCTGGGAAAGCAGAGTCTAGTCCCAGCTTAGGAGAATGAAGGCAATTCTCTCTGGGTAGAACTGACAAAAGGCACATCAAGTGCAAGGGCCAGGCAGAGAACAGAGAGGTAGATGATGACAAGCAGTGAGTGTGGCAGAAACCCTGGAGCAGCAGGACCAGGAGACCCTCCACTGAAAGAGTAGTTTCAGACTTCTCCAAGGAGGGCCTTGTAACTTTCATAATAAAGACGCTAAGCAAGTTAGATGGGAAGCTACTCTGATCAGAACCAATAGGTAAGTTTATCTGGGGGCAGTGAAGAGGGGGGGTTGAAGTGTGATGAAGCTACTCTGAGTAGAACCAATAGGTAAGTTTATCTGGGGGCAGTGAAGAGGGGGGGTTGAAGTGATGGGATCCAGACAGAACAATTGGAGACTGGACTAAACCCCGATAAGTGGCAAAGACAGGAATAAAGACAGTGAGGACTGAGAACACATGACTCGTGGTGAAGTGCCACAGGAACCAATGTGGGAGACAGAGGAGGGAGCCTAAGGTGACACTATGGTAGCCACCACACACCTCATCACCCATCTCAGAGTTGCAGAGGAAGGGCAGGGCAGGCAGCCTTAGTAGACAACAACATAAAACATGGAATCATTGGCTTTCAGAGGTGGAGGGTGCCCTAGGTACCACCCACAACAAACCTCATTCTCTTTCTTTTATGTATTTGGTTTGTGTGTGTGTGTACATACATGTAGTAAGTATGCCAGTGTGCATGCAGGTACACACATGCATATAAAGGTCAGAGGTTGACAGCAGGTGTCATGCTCAATCTCTATCTAAAATTTAAAAGGATTTTATTTTCCTTCTAATTATGTATATGTATGTCTGTGTGTGGATGTATGTGTTGGTGAATGGGGTGTCCTCGAAGTGCAGGGATGTTTGATCCCCTGGAGCTGGAGTTATAGGCACATGCCTGTGTGAATATTGGGAAATGGGTTCTCTGCGAGAGCAGTACACATTCCTAACTGCTGAGCCATCTTTCCAGTCCCTCTACCTTATTATTTTTAGTTATTTATTTTGTTTGTTTGCTTGCTTGTTTGCTTGGTTTTTGAGACAGGGTCTTCCTGCAGCCCCAGCTGGCCTGGAATTCCCTATGAAGACTAGGCTGACCTGGATGTCACAGAGATCTATCTGCCTGCCCCTGTCTCCCGAGT
>NW_008331547.1:1289750-1356896 GCF_000622305.1 Nannospalax galili
GGGAGACCCTGTGGAACTTACTACATAGACCAGGTTGGCCTCAAATTCCGAGGTCCACCTTTATCTGCCTCCTAAGTGCTGGGATTAAAGGCATGTGCCACTATGCCTGGCTTATTCATTTATTTTTATTTCATGTGTATGAGTGTTTTGCCTGCATGTATATAAGTACACTATGCATGCAATGCCCACAGAGGTTAAGAAGGTGTTGAATTTCCTGGATGGAGTTACAGATGGTTGTTAGCCACCATGTAGGTGCTGGAAATCAAACCCAGGTCCTTTGCAAGAGCAGCCAGTGCTTTTAACCCCTGAGTCGTCTCTCCAGCCCAGAAACGGTTCATAAGCAAATGAGCTATTCAATCTCACAGTCAGAAGGCTAGACATTCAAATGACACTAGTGCTGGGGATGTAGCTCAGAGGCAGGGCACTCACCTAGCAAGTGGAAGGCCCCGGGTTGGATCCCCAGCATCTCCCAGAACACCCCAACCAAAACCATAATGGTGACCATTTCTTACCTCCCAACTAACAGGCAGACATTACTGGCAATGCTGTGGAGAAATACACTGTGTTTTGCTGACAAAAAAATGAAAGAGCCCACACGGGTACCCACATTACTGATGTGGCTATCCTTTGACCCTGCAAATCAATCCTACTACTGTCTACTTACTCTACAAATACACACACATATGAGCATACACACCAGTGCTCATATTCACACACTCTTTGGTGGTGTGAATGACTAATGTCCCCAGTTGGTGGCGCTGTTTGTGGATGTCATGGAACCTTAAGGATGTTGAGTCTTCTGGGAGGAAGCACGTCACTCAGGGTGAACTTTGAAGGTTTATAAGGCTCTACTTCCTGTTCTCTCTATTTCCTGTGTGCGGATGAATGTGATCAGTCTGCTTCCCCACTGCCAGGACAGCCTTGTGATCCTGCTGTGATGTCTTCCCCACCCTGATGGACTGGAACTGTAAGCTAAACAAACCCTTTCTTCCCTAACTTGCTCTCTGTCAGGGTATTCAGTCACAGTCACAGAAAATACCCAGTACATATGTTCATTGCAACATTATGTTCATAGTAAAAGACTGAAAACCACCTAACAGCCAGCATAGCAAACTGGCTCCACAAACACTGGGACAGCCGCAGAGCGGAATACAAGGCCACGACGAAAAGGAGACAGGGAGGTCTTCATGTCTTTATGTCATAAAGATTTAAAGGGGGACATCATGACAAGATATGCAGTATGTGTCACAAAAGGGAAATTTGTTCTTGCAAAAAAGAGAGGCAGGGAAGAGAGAAGAAACCAGTCAACAATATTTACCTCTAACGGAGGGAGTCCTGGGTGTATTGGTCAAGGATTTCTAGCACAACAGAACTGAAAGAAAATATACATATATTTCCCCCATACATATATTGGGCATTTATTAGATTGGTTTACCAGATCCAGGCAGTGCAACAATAGCTGTGCCACCCTGGACAGGCGAATCTGGTGCTGGCTCAATCCATGAGGCTAGACATGTCAGTACTCCCAATCTGGTGCTGAAGGCCTGGTGGATTCCTGGAGAGCTGCTGGTCTTCAGTCAGTGATAGGGAGTCAAGCATGCAAAAGTAAAACGTCCTTCTTTATGTCCTTTGATCTGGGCTGCCGCTGAAAGGAACCGCCCATATTTAGGGGGAATCTTCAAGCTTCAAGTAATCTAATCAAGAAAACCTCTCACAGGAGCACCCAGCAGCTTGTATTTTAATTGATTCCATATCCAGTCAAGTTGCTAACCAAGATTAGCCACTGCATGGGGCAAAAAAGACAAGGAATATAGGGCTGGAGAGATGGCTCAGCTGTTAAGAACAATGACTGTTCTTGCAGAGGACACAGGTTCAAGTCCCAGCACCCACATGGCAGCTAACAACCATCTGCAACTCCAGTTCAAGGGGATATACCTCTTCTGACCTCCAAGGGCATTGCACAACACAGGTGCATGCACACACATGCAGGCAATACACTCATACACATAAAAATAATAAATAATAAAATATTAAGACGAGACAAAGAATGAAAACTGGGGGTTTAGTGCACATTTTCTATTTCATACTGTTAACTATGAATATGTTACTGAATTTTTAAAATCACCACACTACAAAATTTAAAACCATAACTGTGACAAAAATACAAAGGAGACACAAGTGGCTTCATCAAGTCTAGAAAGATTTGACCGCGTCTAGGAGGTCACAGAACCCTTCCTGGAGGAAGTGCTTCCTGGACCAAGAGCTAAAGAGAGAAGAGAGTTTGTGTGTCAAAATCAGAGGGAAGAAAAAGTGCTTGTGAAGAGCAAAGAAACCATGAGATAAGGCTGGACCAATAAGGGCATGCTAGGCCATGTAGGATCACAGGCCTTGTTGAGAACCGTCTTTTATGTATTTTATTCTAAGAGCAGTGAGAAGCTGTTGAAGGATTTTTAATCAGGCAGACATGAGCAATGGGAGCAAGAGGGAGTCTTGGTTTTACTCAGAGCAACATGGGAAGTCACTGATGTCTGTAGAAGGAGATAGTGTGGTCGCTCTTGCTTGTTTATGGAGGGCAGGATGGTCCTGCTCATCTCCCAGACTCACCTGTGAGACAACACTATACTTGCTCACAGCATTCCGAAGATTTCAATTATGATCCATCAGTTGCTATTTGCCAAAAACATTACACAAATTGCACACAGGATAAAGTTGTTATAGTCTAATTTACATTGGAACTTATCTCTGTTTCCAGGCAACGCCATTGCACTGGATAATGACGGCTCCGACCCTCAGCATCTTTCACAATCTGGTGATTGAAATGAACGAGGGAACCAATTTCTGAATGTTGAGGCCGGTATCAGAGCTATTACATCCAGCCTGGGAATCAAACCCATTTTTAATGCACCATTTGATAAGAACACTTAACCCCAGTACGTACTGTAATTAGAGAGATAATTAGAACTGCACAGAGAACCTCTTAAGACCAGGGATATGTTTGAAATTCGCCTAGATGAAAATCACATTATCTAAGACCAGCCCAAGGTATTTTTTCTTTCCTTCCAACTTTACTTACTTTCTCTCTCTACTCCAAGGCTTTTGTGGTCTAAAAAATGTAAAAAGATAAGAATTTTATAGGTAATGCATATCACACAGAGCTGATAGGTTTAGTTGAAAATTGCTTTAGAGTTATTTGAAAAGGCGGGGGATCCTTAATTTTGAAATCAGCTTTGGAGGCCAAATGTAGAGAAGATGTGAAATGTCTGTGCCGAGAGGAAAGGCTGCTCTTGCGTGAATTCAGTCATGAAATGTTAAAATATGCATAAGAAAATTGTGTTCCTTAATCTCTGAAGAAACACTTATCACCAAGAATCCTTTAATTCTCTTCCTGTGCTTGATTTATTAGCTTATGAAATTATGTTAATGCCTTCATGTTAATGGTTGGGGGGCTCAAATGACCTGATTTTAATAATGAAGTAATTTATGCAATAAATGCAATCAGCATCTAGGAGTCTCACTTAACAGAACACATTGGTGATTAGCCAGTGCTAAAACAAGGGGCTGTCGGCATGGGGGAGCACATCAGCTTCTGCAGGAAATCAGCCACCCAAGGCATGCAGTCTGAGCCACAGCTCTTGGTAGAGCCATGACAGAGAGGTTAAGACTGAATCAGGGATTAATTGACAAACTGTTTCATGAGCATGATGCCTTGGTGGGTAACAGTGGAGGAGATCTGTATACGAGGTGCCTCCTGCCTTTTGTAAAAGAGGTGGAGTGAAAATATGAGAATGTATATTTAGAATAAAATAAGAAATTATGTTGGTCCGGGGTGTGGCAAAAGCAGGTTTTTTCTCTAGGACCTATGACTGCTCCAGCCATGTGTATTTGGCTATACTTATAGTACCACACATGAGTTCCCCTCCATTGAGCAGAACTTAATTCCAATTAGGTAACTGTTTATTACCCCGAAGATAAAAGTGCCACTACTGCACCAACAGCAATAATTTGCTGGACCAGTCATTGTTGTTTATTAGGCTTTACAGGTTGATAGGACCATTGATTGGGTTTTCTCCCTTGGCAGCTTGTACAGTATCCTCTAATAGAATCAGTGCTAAATCTTCAGAGAGGAGGTCTCCAGGTCAGATCCAGCTCAATTACTCCAAGTTTGAAGTATGGCTTGTCTTCAGCAATAGGTTCTTACCTTAAAGTTCTGGGAGGTAATCAAGGCCTGTGGCAAAAGCATGTGTTACTTTGAGAGTTTTTTGGACTATTCTGACCAACAACTTGAAGGGAGGATTCTCCTGTCTGGCACTGTTTGTTATATAGCCTTCAGCTATACTTATGCATATTTATTGTATGTATATTTTTCAGTAGGACTTTGAAGTAATAGAATTCCCTCTGGTTTTTCATATCATCTAAGCATTATTTATCTCTCCTCTCACTCCCCATGTATAACCCTCCCTGCTCCCTCCCCAGTTAAAGTACCCCCTCTATTCCCCAGTTCCACCTTAATAGCACCTGTCTCCTGCTATCCCCATCTCTGGAGCTATTTACTGACAAGTGCACCTTTTACCCTTCATCAAAGTAGATTCTTTTTGCAACAGTTGGAGACTATTACAAAGTTTCAGAACTAGTCAAACACAAAGAATAAGTGTCTTTGAGATGCTTAAACCTAAATGACACATCTTCAATGCAATCTCCACATGTAGGATGACTGCATCTCTCAACTTTCACCAGAGAAGCTGCCTTGTGCAGCAGCTGATGGAGATTAACACAGAAACCCTCCACTGGACAATGTGCAGAGAAGAGGCTTCTGAGTGCATGTCCCTGGATACCTATTTCAAACCTCTGCCTCCCAAGGCCCAGGGATCATTGCAGAAGAGGAGGCCAGAAAGGTTGTAAGAGCCAGAGGGGGTGGATGACCACAAGGAAACAGAGTCTCCAGACAGCTGGTCAGTTACTTGTATGAACTCACAGCAATGGTGACAGTGTGCACAAGTCCTTTGCAAGCTCAAATCAGACAAAATCCCGGAATAGACAGGAGGAAGTGGGTAAGAAATCCAAACCCAACCTAAGGAAATTTTGGCAATTGATGGCTTCAGGGACAGGAGAGACAATGGGACCCAGTGGGTGGACCCACACTGAAGGGCATTTAGGGACAAAAATCAGACCCTATAGACCACATATATATATGAATATATTAAATTGGGGGCAGTGGAGGGAGGTGTGTGGAGGAGAGGGGATCTAAATACCATTAAACTATAGTTCATGAAAATTCCCAAAATCAAAAAATTTATTTTTTAAAGAGGTGGAGAAAGAACTGGGTTGTGTAGAAAGGCCCAGGAGAGGAAGTGGTGGAGGTGGTAGACTGGAACCCCCCGGTTGAGACAGGGTCTGCCACATGGCCTGGACTTGCCTAGTAGGCTAGGCTGACTGGCCAGGGCCCCAGGAATTCACCTGTCTCCACCTCCCCAGTGCAGGGATGACAAGAGCACAGCCACCCCTGGCTTTTCTTATGTGGGTTCTGGGGATGGAGCTCAAGTTCTTATGCCGTGTGGCAAGCACTTCCCTGGCTGAGCCGTCTTCCCAGGCCCTCCCTTCCTCCCTCTCTTCCTTCTCTCGTTCTTCATTCTCTCTTCTCCTTCCTTCTCTTTCATTTTTAATCTGTGGATGTATTTTTTTCCATCCTTACAGATTTAAAGCTTAGGCAGGAAGACTTCACACCACTGAGCACCTGTCAATGCAAACACACACACTCTTCATGCTGTCTGGATTAGGTTTCCTCCTTTCTTCTGAGACCCCAGGAAATACCTTTCCATTTCTTAGATATCCCTCCTATTTTTCTATCTCCTCCCAACTAACATATACTAAACTATTTTCTGATTTTCCAGAAGTGAAGGAAGATTTGTCTGTCATTGTTTCCTTCCAATGACCTTACATATCCCACACGAAGGCCAACTGAACAACAGCCTGAATTTCCAGTCTGGTCCACACACCACTGTGCTATCATCCCATCTCAATCTCCACCCTGACGTTGCCCTTCCATGGATATATTTTAAAAAGTATTTTAATTGATTCTTTGGGGATTTAATATAACGTACTTTGACCATCTTCAGACCCTCCCATCCTCACCCTACCTTGTTCCACCCCCATCATCATGTCCTCTATTATTTTTTTAGAGCCTATGGCATCTAGTTTGTGTTACCCGAATATTCTTGGGTGTAGGTCTGCCTCCTACAGCCACATCTCTCTAAGAAAACAGACTCTCTGTGTTCCATACACAGATTTGTTTTTTTTTTTTTTTTTTTGGTCTTTTTGAGACAGGGTCTCCCTGTAGCCCTAGCTGGCCTGGAGACCAGGCTGGCCTCGAACTCACAGAGATCCGCCTGCCTCTGACTCCCAAGTGCTGGGATTAAAGGTGTGCACCACCACGCCCAGCACAGATGTTATTTTTAATGTTTGTTATGGTTTGAATGTGAAATACTCTCTGCAGGATCTAGTGTTTGAACACTTGGTCTCCAGCTGGCGGTGCTATTCTGGAAGACTGCTGAACCTTTAAGAAGCTAGACCTGGCTGGAGGAAGCAGGTCACTGGGCTGGGCTAATGGGCTATGCTGGGGGTTCTAGCCTGAGCCTCACTCTCTGCTTCTGAGCTGCTGGGGTTCCAGCCGCCACGCCTTCCCCACTACAAACCTGTGAGCTAAAAGAAATCCTTCTTCCCCCAAGTTGCATCTCATTGGGCATTTGGTCTTAGTAATGAGAAAAGTAACAAATACAATGTTCAAAACTATTGGAGGTTGAAGGACTTTGTGGGATGTTACATGCCCATTAAGAAAGTTTAAGATCAAATTGGCTTTGTAGCAAGTGAAAAAAAAGGCAGAATATCAAATTAGCTAAACTCTAAATTGTAATCTAGGAAAAAAAAAAACCTACATTATCTTTGAATTTAGAATCCTTGGGTTCATAAACCCCCCACACTTGTTTATGGTATTGGTCACAATACTTGACATTTGAGGAGAGATTCTAATTTGTTTCTATCTACACTTCTAAATTTCAATAGATAGGTCCTGTGATGGCGAATGGAGTGCCCAGATTAAACACGATTTCTGGATGCATCTGTGAGGGTATGTCCAGAGGAGAGCCACACTTGAACCCACCAAAGCAATGGAGGTATCCAAGCTATAGAGAGCTAGACTGAAACAGGAGGACAGCACTGTTGTGCTCCCTCCTGCCTTGCCTTTTGAGCTGTGACGTCGATTTCCTCTTCCTGGATTAAGGTACAAACACATCACAGGTTCTCTGGGTCTTAGGCTTTTGGATGTGGACAGAAATGATTTCTCTATACCTCCTGAGCCTCCAATTGAAATAATGGCAGATTGTGGGACTTCTCACCCTCCACAGCCTGTGAGCAAACTATCCACAATAATCTTTCCCTCCTTCCCAGTCTCTCTAATGCATGCGCGTACACGCGTACACACACACACACACACACACACACACACACACACAGTTCCTGGAGAACCCTAATGCAAATACTAACTAGATGATAAAATCACAAAGTACAAAGTTTTGAACATATAGACAGAATATGCTTTTCAAGAAAAAAAAATCATGAGCAGAATTCTAATTCTCCAGTCCAGGTATAATGTGGTCATATTAGGAAACTGGAAATTTCATGTCTAGCCTGAAACCTAACGAGACTCACACTCTGTCTTGGATTTGTGTAAGTTGCTTGTGAGTTTGTCATGCAACATGAAGCCCAACACCTCTAGGGAGGCTTCCTGTGCGGGACTACAGGAGGGACTGCTGGAGCTAATTCCTTAGCACCAGAGATCGCCTGTGCCGTGTGTCATGCAAGCTGCAGCACCTGCAGACTGTTGCACCTAGCTCGGGGTAGGTGCCAAGTGAATATTAAGCACTATTCTCTCATTAACTCCTACTTCTGAAAAAGCTCCCAGAAATGTCACCCCCATTTTATAAACAGATACCTGCCAAAAGATTTCTTCTAAAAGCCTTCTTTGCCTATGGTTTTTAAAATTTTACTTTATTTATTTAATTTTATGTGTATGAACGTATTGCCTGCATGTATGTGAGTGCACCCATGCCATGCAATGCCGCGGAGGTCAGAAGAGGGTTTCAGATTCCCTGGAACTGGAGTTAAGGACAGTTTGTAGCCACCACGTGGGTGCTGGGACTCAAACCCAGGTCCTCTGGAAGAGCAATTAGTGTTCTTAATCGCTGGGCCATCTCTCCAGCCCCCTCTTTGCCTGTGTTTTTAAGACAAAAACCTGAGTTGTCCATTTACTGTCACCAAACATAGCTTGAACTTGTGATGTGACAAATATGATTAGCAACATTTCAAGGGCGCTGTATCCTAGAAAAGGAAACCACTCCTAATGTTATTTGAGCCATCTCTTATCACATATCGTTTTTAAGATTTTTTTCCATGTAGCCAGAATATTTTATGACAAGGAAGAAAATATGCTGTTTTCTATCATCAATGTGGAAACAGAGATGAAACCAC
Source organism: Nannospalax galili (assembly GCF_000622305.1). Classification (NCBI taxonomy): domain Eukaryota; kingdom Metazoa; phylum Chordata; class Mammalia; order Rodentia; family Spalacidae; genus Nannospalax; species Nannospalax galili. Next base: position 1,298,271 of record NW_008331547.1, read on the forward strand.
AGGGAAACTCTCCAACAACACAGCTGTTTCTGTCGAGCTCACTGAATTTCGTATATACATTTCGTATAGATTTATATAAGCATATATATGCTGGCTTCTTTTGTATGTATGTGTGGGATGTGTGAGTATGTATGCATATGCGTGTGTGCATATGTGTGCATGTGTAGCCCAGAGGACACCCTCAGATACTGTTCCTCAGTCACCATCCACCCTCCATGTTGGTCAATTTTAACCGTCAACTTGCCACAACCTAGGATCACATCAACTGAGGAATAATCTAGATCAGGTTGACCTGTGGGTATTGTTAATTGAGATGGGAAGACCTGCCCTGAAGGTGGGCGAGTGAGAGAGATGGCACTGGGGCAAGAAGGCAGCATAGAAACATTGCTTTCTCTCTGCTCTTGTGGGATGTGGTGTGAGCATCTGTCTCAACCTCCTGCCATTGTGACTTCCCTGTAATGACAGACCATAACCTGGAACTGTAGGGGAATCGAACTTTCCTTCCCTAAGTTGCTTTTGGCCAGGATATGTCATCAAAGCAACAAAAAAGAAACTAGAACACTGTCACTGGGCTGGAACGCATCAAGTAGGCCAGGCAGTCTGGCTCTGGCTCCCCAGTGCTGTGATTACTAACGCATTTCACCACGTCTGAATTCTTTATGTGGGTTCTGAGGCTCCAACTCAGGTCCAGCTGAGCAATCTCCCCTCCATAATCTAAAAGAAGGAATATCTGAAAGTCATTCCCATTCAAGGCAAGAGGTCACACAACGGCGACAAAGGTCATACGCAGAGCCATGTTTCTGTTTTTCAGCCCACACCTTACTGTACTCTTTGGGCCGTATGAAGACTGTATTTAAACTTGTATTATGAAATGAATGGGTGAAAGGGGAAAAAAAGACACTATTACTAAAATAACTATTGCTGGACTCAGTGAATATATTTTTCCAAAAATGGTTAAAAAAAGAAAAAAACGAGTTATTTTTAAAATTTCAGTACAGACCCACAGTGCTGCGGTTGGAAGTGTGGATCCTGGAGACTGAGTTGACCGGATACAAATCCTGCCTGTCCCCAAAATACCTGTGTGACCTCGGGTGATGGCTTAACCCTCACCTGCTTGCTGTCTCCCCTTTAAATGGGGTTTTTGCTCTTTCCAATCACTGTGAACTGAATTTATGCCTCCAAAACACCGAGAGGAGAGTCTGGTGTAGACTAAATGCTCAGTCCTGCTGTTATCAGGGTAACGGGGGGCATCATGCCCTCTCTCGGCAGCAGAATACTACTCACCCACTGACTATAGACTCTGCAGGAACAGGAGAGAAAAACAATTTTTATAGCTTGTTTCCTCTCTAAAATACTTTTCTTTCAGTTTGGCACAGTTCTGAAAAGATAGTAATTAGAGTAACATTCCAATGGAATGTTATGAATGTTATGTACATTTTATTTTTAAAGTGTATTTATTTGTGTGTGTATGTTAATGTGTGTGCACGCATGTGGAGGCCCAAGGTTGATGCGTATGTCTTTGTCAATCACTCTCCACTTATGTTTTGAGACAGGCTCTCTCACTGATCCTAGCTCACCAACTCAGCTAGACTGGATGGCCAGCCCACCCCAGGGACCCTCCTGTCTCTGCCACCCAGCACTGGGATTACAAGCATTCACTGCCATACCTGGCTTTTTAACACGAGTCCTGGGATCCGAACCCAGATACTCAGGCTGTGTGGTGACGTTAGGCACTGAGCCATCTCCCCAGCCCCCTCAGGTTGTACGTTTTAAATATGACCACCAGTGTCAGCTTTGTAAGCACGTGACTCACGTTAAGAACTTTGAACTCTGGTTGAAGCCCTATATTCTGTGAAACAAATCACAACGGGTGGCTCTGTCAGCCAAGACACAGCCACGAGCAGCCAGCGGAAGCGAAGAGTCTTGCCTTTCCTTGCAAGAACTTTTCATCCCACGTATGAAGTGAGACTTGCTAGCACAGCATGCAGCTTTCAGGAAATGACGGTGCGGCGTGTGGAAGGAATTAAAAACTCTCCTTCCAAAGCAGTTTCGTAACACTTCATGTGGGAAGTCGGGGGAAAGGTCACGCCTCTCATTCTCCATTGCAGTTACTCTCCAACCTGACATTTCTTAATCTGAGTTTATTTTCCAGGTCATTAATTTGATTTCTCAACATTCGGCAGCCTTTAAAAGTCTCCGTTAAAACCAGTGTCATCAATATCGGTCAACATTTTTGCTTCTTCCTTAGATTTTTTCTCATGACATCTTTCTTTTTTTGTCTTTTTTTCCAACATTGTTTTTGAATAGTGTCTGACCTCTTTGCATCAATCCAAGCTAATGCGACTTAATACAGCAATTCTGAATCTCCTAAGAGGCACAACTGGGGAAGCAGGCAGGCCTATCTCAGAGACTGTGGACGTCCAAAGAACACAGAATTGAAGCCTACTGAAGTCTCTGCAGCTCTTCTCCTGCAGGACACCGAGGAGGAAACACAGGCTCGCGAAAGGCAGAGCGTGTCCCAAGGGCGTCCTGCTACCAACAGCTGCCCACCGCCCCGGCTTCACTTGGCCCTGTCCCCAGTGGGCTGAGCTGGACCATGGTTTGCTTCTCTCACCACTGAGCAGGTTTTGGTTTGATTATAGTATTTGGAGGAAAAGCCAGGCATGGTAGTACATGCCTTTAATCCCAGTACTCAGGAGGCAGAGGCAGGTGGATCTCTGTGAGATCAAGGCCAGCCTGGTCTCTATAGTGAATTCCAGACCAGCTGGGGCTATAGGGAGACCCTGTCTCAAAAAAACCACAAAGTAAACAAACAAACAAACACTCAGTGGGCTTCTCTTTGCCTCTATTTCAGGCAAATCAGATCTCCTAGGATATAGGAACCCTGAAGCAAACAAGGACCTAAATTTAAAGAAGAACTAGAACTAAATTCCAGGTACTGTGCACTGATGTATCATCAAGACCAGAAGTTACATCAGGCCAAGTGACTGTGTTAAGGTTAGTTATCCTTAGCAGTTTTATGCTCCAGAACCTTGGATTGAGGACATGTATGCACATGTGTATAGTTACTGTGTCTGAGTACATGTAAAATTGGGCCACTTGGAGAACAGACTTAGTTGGGTGATCTTTGCATGTGTGCATGTGTGTGTGCGTGCGTGTGTGCAGACACGTGTGTGCTCATGGAGGCTAAAGGATAAACTCAGATGTCATTCCTCAGTCCATCCACCTTTCTGTTGTTGTGAAGACAAGGTTTCTCACCAGCCTAGAACTTACCTCGGAGGGCTAGGCTGGCTGCCAGCAAACCCCAGAAGTCTCAGTCTCCCCCCCCCATATATGTATGTAACATATATTTATATATAATATTATATATATACATCTATCATCTATGTATTTAGCTAGTTAGCTACCTACCTACCTACGTATCTGAAAGCTAAGGAAAATAGTAGATCTGAAAACAAATCAAAAGGCTCCCTGGCCAGGCTTGCTAAGAGGCTTGTTGGCAGATGGGATGTGATAGAAGAAAGTTTCAGTGAGCAGTTTCTGAAAATATTCCTCAATAAAATGAAGCTCGAATAAACTTCTGCATCTTGGAATCTGAGAGAAAGAACAGCCAACAGATCCACACATCCTGTGCTGCTGAGGGAGGCACTTCAGGCAGGAAGGACATGAGAAGGGATGGGAAGTTAGTTTCACAGAAAGAAATGAATGCCCCCAGTCATGGTGGGGAAATAGGTGGGTAAGTACAAAACTCTATTCTTTTCATTTAAAAAATTTCCTTTAAAAAGAGAGGTTAGTTATGGTGGCTTGCACCTGTAATTCTAGCACTAGGGAGGTTGAGGCAGGGGGATTGTCATGAGTTTGAAATTAACGCTGGGCTATATAGTGAGACCCCATCTCAAATAAAAATCCAAAATCTCAGAAAATAACCTGTTGAAATCAACTGTAAAACCATTGTTGTGAATTCTTTTAAAGATTTATTTACTCTAAAATATTTTATCATTTTTGTTTTATGTGTATGAATGTATTGCCTGCATGTATGTAAGTGCACCATGCCATGCAGTGCCCACAGAAGTCAGAAGAGGATGTTGATTTCCCTTGGAGCTGGAGTTACAGATGGTTGTTAGTCACATGGAGGTGCTGGGAATCAAATCCTGGTCCTCTGCAAGAGCAGCCAGTGCTCTTAACCACTTTCCAGATCTAAAGATTTATTTTATTATTTTATTTATGTGCACGTGTGTGTCTATGGATGTACATACAGTGCTACAGAGGCCAGAAGAGGGTGTCAGATCCCCTGGAGCTGGAATGATAGGTGCTTATGATCCAGCCAACATGGGTGAGGAGAATTGGACTGCAGTCTTCTGCAAGGGCAGTAAGGGCTCTTAACTGCCAAGCTGTCTCTCCAGCCCCTGTTGTGGATCTTATAACAGATCTATAAGCATCTGACAGGATTTGTGAAGGAGTTGAAGCAATGCAAGGTCCCTTTGCATGGTTCTCATGTTTACACAGAGTGCTGTAATTCCAATGGCAGGAATTTCTTTAAAACACAATATTTTCTAAAGAGACAGTTCAAAAAAAAATAAATCTTTACCAAGTGAATGCTCTGAGGGAGGGAGGGAAAGCAAGCTAGGAAGCCCTTTAATCAGTACCTTGCACGGTGGGCAACACTTAACTCAAGGTGGATCACAGATCAAGGGTTTGCCTCTTTAAGGAGTGAGGGCAACAGGCGTATGAAAACTTTTCAGAGTGGTCAAAATGCAACTTTTGCCTGAGGTACCTGCTCAATCCTGGTGTCTACCAAAACTCTTTGGATTCACAATTAACAGCTTGACATTTCACTCTGTATAAATTTTGCCCAAGTTAAACATACAACAAGGAAATTATAAGAATATAACTTAATCAGAAGTAAACTGGAATAAAAATTTATTTTGAACATTATATAGAAGGAAGAGATGGAAAAATGAGGTAAATATTGAGATAAATTATAGGTCCAGAACCAATAAAGCTCTTTGTATATCTTTCTAAGTTAAATAAAAAGATTAAAAGAGATTGAATATTTTAGAAAATATTCAATTTGTCTCAATTCTGAAGGAAATCATTCATTCTCAGTCTGAAAGCAGCTTAGAGTGATGAATAGGTTCAATAACTTCTATAATATAACCTTTTCCATAAATTGTGGAAAGTTTTGAAAGAAAATAATTTTAAAATAATTTTTATTTTAATTTTACGTGTACAAGTGTATTGCTTGCATGTATGTAAGCACACTTGTGTTGTGCTACGCCCACAGAAGTTAGAAGAGAGTGTCAAATTCTCCTAGAACTGGGGTTGTGGACAGTTGTTAAGCCACCATGGAGATGCTGGGAATCGCCTGGGTGCTCTTAACTGCTGAGTATCTCCCCAGCCCCCTTGAAAGAAAATCTTAAGACTGTTAAGAAGGAAACACACAAATCTACAAAGAAATAAGAGCCAAAGAGCATTAGCCGCTGATATACAGTGATATACTGAAGCCTGAAAATGATTCATTCCTGCAGGACATCCTCTGAAAAGCCTTGGGCGAGAGCAGGGCACCCTGGGAAGAAGGGTGGAGCCTAGTGTTGGGGAGATGGCACCAAGAGGAGGAGGAGGTGGCACCATTCTGGGAAGAAGGGAACAGGGAGCAGGCGAGCTGGCCTGCCCTGGACCCCATGGGGCACGGGGGCACCTCCGAAGGACCCCATGAACCCCTCACAGAACTCTGGGGTGAGCGGGCATGCGGGGACACGAGATGAGGCAGACCTTGGGCAAAAGGGATCCAGGGCATGGCAGGCCGAGCTGCGCAAACCTGGGTGCTGGGTATTGGGCATTCCTTTCTTTGTAAGTCCCTCCCCCCACAAAGGTATGAACTCTTAGGGTATGATCCTACGAGAACTCAGGTGACAGATATTCAAAGTAAGGAGGCAAAAGCAACTTTGACCCAAGAATTCTATGTGCAGCAGGGCTACCGTGTGAATGTGAGGATAAAGATGCACATGCAGCCAGCCTTGGGGGCACAATGCCTTTAGTTCTAGCACTCAGGAGGCTGAGGCAGAAGGATCACAACTTTAAGCTCAGCTTGGGCTAAGCAGCAACACCCCATCTAAAAGCATATAAATAAAAAATGAGGAAGAGGAGGAGGGGGAAAACAGGAGGAGAAAGAAGAAAGGAAAGGGGAGGATAAGAGGAAGAGGAAAAGAGGAGGAGGACCGAAAGAGGAGGAGGAAGTAGAGGAAGAAGGGGAGGAGGAAGAGCAGGAGGAGGAGGCAGATAATTACTGAAGGGTTGTTTGGCTCTATTTTATGAACAGCTAAAACCCAAAAGCAAGGCAATCTATATAAAGAATGGCACATTCAAAATACGGTGAACTGAAGTCATTAAATGAAAGACTAGATTTACATGTAGCTGGGATAAGTGTCATGCAAACAAGCTGTAAGGATGTTGTAGCATGACGCCCAGTGCATAAATCGACATGCTCATCACCGTCAGCAGTATCTACATCATCAGAACAAACGCTCCTGTATTTCTTTGGGGGGCTGGACAGGGCTGAGCACTTTGTCCATGTTAACTTATTTGATGATCATGTAAACTCTGAGGTGAAGTATTTACTATTACCATTTTACAAAAGAGAGAAATGAGGTTCAGCAAGGTTAGACACTTTCGACTCTGATGAATATGAAGGCTGGAGTGTGAATCTAGGCAGAGTTGTGAGGCCACACTCTATCAACAAAACTATATTCTTTATAGAGCCATCTTTCATAACAAAAGTAGAAGACACAGGCAGATACACCAACCACAGACAATGGTTCCCTCTGAGAAGGGAGAGAAGATGAAGGAGAGATGCCCCTTCCTTCTGGAATGTTCCATCTCATTGCAAACACGGGAGGCAATGGTGGTAAATTATGTATGTGGAAACAGGATGCTGGTGGATGGATCATCTACATTATTACCCTCTGTAATTGTTTGCATATGTGAAAGGTTTTAAATAAAAATAAAAGATGACAAAGTTTTAAGGCCTCTGTATTCCTGGCGAGACCAGTGAATAATGTCCTGGTTTTGGAAACAATTGCACACAGGACTGGCGAGATGGTTCAGTTAGTGAGGTGCTTGCTGCCAAGTCTGATGACCCAAGTTTGATCACTGGAACTCGCAACTCCTGCAGGTCCCCTGACCTGCACACACATGCCATGGTGTGTACATACACACGCTTGCACACACACACACACACACACAAATAAATAAAAAAATTTGAAAAGAAAGTCTCCTTGAAACAGACACAAACAACACACAGCCCATGATTTCTGAAAACAGATATAATTCTGTGGTTGTTTCATAGCAAAAAGTAAAATTTTCTTCTCAAGATCTAATTTCCGAATCAATTAGGTTTGTCATAGCATTGTAAATCTTTTTTATAATTTTTAAAGATATATTTACTTTTTAAATATTTTATTTGTTATCTTTTTATTTTATGTGTATGAGTGTATTGCGTGCATGTGGGTAAATGCACCCGTGTCGTGCAATGCCCATGGAGGACAGAAGAGGCCATCAGATCCCCTGGAACTGGAGTTATGGATAGTTGTTAGCTGCCGTGTGGGTGCTGGGATTCGAACCTGGGTCTTCTGCAAGAATGAGTGTTCTTAACCACTGCACCATCTCTCCAACCCCTATAAATCTTTTTTCTTAATGCTATGTGTATGAGTTTTTTGCCTGCATATATGTATATGCATAGCATGTGTGCAGTACCTGTAGAAGCCAGAAGAAGGCATGAGATCCCCTGGAACTGGAGTTACAGATAGTTGTGAGCCACCACGTGGGTACTAGGAACCGAACCTGGGTCCTCTGGAAGAGCCGGAAGCATTCTCCACTGGTGAACCAGCTCTCCAGCCCCACTTATAAACCTTATCAGCCAGTATTTCATCACATGAACTGGGAGCACAATTTCCATGCTGACTTTTGCTATGGACTTTGGGCATCAGACCCATTCCCCTGATTGAAAACCACAGCCAAGCTCCCCACATGATCTCCCCTTCTATGTTAAATAGAGAGCGCATTCTCAGGCAATCCATACCATTATTGACTACATAATCCAATTATTTTTAAGTTTTACTCCCTCAGACCCACTGGCAAGTTCATATTGGTCATATTTCATTTTTGGACATTTCTCATTTGAAGGTGACATCTTAAAAAAAAAACTGGCTGCATAACTGGTATTCTTATTTCTATTGATAAACCAGTTAGGTTTTGCTAAATTCTCAGAGGGTGGGTGGCAAATCAATCTGCTAGTAGATGATTCCCTCCAACAAATCTTGAGCCCTTTGTGTTAAGCACAGGACTGTTCTCAGTGGGGTGAATACAGGGGAATGGGAGTGCTGTTCTGTTTCGAAGGACTTTCCAGTTAGTAACAGTGATATGACATTCATGTAAATGACGAAGGTGAAAATTAGGATACTCCACATATCTAAGTACTATACAGTGGGCCTCAGTGCCCCTGGGCTCTTGACAGTGAAATCAAGTGTGGATGGAAATTGATTTCATCTGTATTGAACACATACACTTTTTTCTTCCCTCGACAATTCAGCATAACTTTTCTGTGTCATTTGTTGTATTAGGTGTTAGTAACAATCAACAGATGACTTAAGGTAGACTAAGTTGGACTATCTTACATGAAGGGTTTAAGAATTCTTGGGTTTGATGTCCTTGAAGGTCCTGAGACCAAGAAATTAGTAGGAAACACTTCTTAGTGTTGACGAGGTTTAGGGAAGGGCTAGATGACTACACCATCAGTAGGCTCAACAATTTCTTAGTCTTCTGGCTAAGTTACAGCCGCTACCAAAGGAGGGGGGCTGTGGGGACATTAATGGAGAAACAAGCAAAGATGCCGAGACTTTAGATCCAGGTTGGAATGAGTAGAAAATCAGAGTAGAATGTAGTATGACTCACCTTTGTTACTGCAACAAGATACTCAAGGCAATTAGCATACAAGGAAAGAAGGTTTAGAAGCTCTAGTCCAAGATCTGGCAGCCCCATAGCTTTGGGCCTCTGGTAAGGGCACCAGGTGTCAACCACAGGGATTCAGTGGTAGAGCAAACCAGTTACATCATTGAACAGGGAAAGAGAGAAGGAGGGAGGAAGGGAGGGAGGGAGAGGAGGGAGGGAAGGACAGAAGGAGGGAAGGGAAGGAGGGAGGGAGGGCCAAAGAGAGAGAGAAAGAGAGAGGAGATGGGGAAGAGAAAGAGGGAGGAGGGGAGGGGAGGGGAGAGGAGGGGAGGAGGGGAAGAGAAGATAGATTGAATTAACAAATGAGGAAGGCAGTGTTAGGACAGGTAGTCTGATGCCGGAGGGAGGGGAGGGGAGGGGAGGGAGGAGCGGGAAGGGGAGAAAGAGAAGATGAGTGATGGTCCAACTCTCTTTTGGAAGGGCATGTCCCCAGTGGTCTAAAGACCTCCCATAAGGCCCCACCTCCTAAGGGTCCACAGCACTCCCAGCAGCACAACCCTGGGGACCAAGACTTTCACTCACCCAAGCAATTTATAGCAGGCAGGGTGTATTTGAGCTTACGGTTCCAGGGGAATTACAGTCCCTCACGGCAGGGAGGCCTGGTGGCTGGAGGTGGCTGGAGCAGGAGCGGCGGAAGCTAACCTCTCACATCATCACACAGGCAGAGGAAGCAAGAGAGCTGGAGATCTTGCAAAGCTTAAGAACTCTCTAAGCCCACCCCCAGTGACATGCTTCCTCCAAGATAGCCACACCTCCTAAAACTTCCCAAAACAGCGCCATCTTCTGGGGACAAAATGTCCAAACACTTGGAGCCTATGGGGGACATTTTCATTCAAACAACCACAGGGGATATGCATCCAAACCACAGCAAATGTGCTTGTGTAAGATGCTGTGAATAAAAAAAATGGCTTAAATGAGATTCATGTTGATTTAAAATGAAGAATTGGATGGTTTTTCTCTACTGGGATCTCCAGAGGTGGGGTGGGTTTGTGGGTGGGTTTTTCTCAGCACCTTGGACCCAGGAAGGAGCGAGGTTCTTTCTACCCATCTCAGTAACAAGGGGACTTTTGCAGAGGCCATCAAGACACGTCTCATATATCATTAGCCAGAAGTGAGTTACAGACATCCTGAAGCAATCACAGGCAAGTGGTTTTGTGTTTTCCTTCGGCCTATCAAGGCCTCCCTGTTTGCCTAGTGTACCTCTAGGTGTAGGACAAATACATACATGAACAAACTAAGGATGCGTAAAAAGAACGAGGCAAGGAGAGAGCCTGGGTAGACAGCAGGGGACATCCATTACGGGGACCACGATGTCACGGGCCTCCCACATACTTTAACAGCCTTGCTGGGTTTTGTTTTGTTTCTTTGAGACCCACACAGTCTCATATAGCCTAGGCTGGCCTCAAACTGAGTATGTAGCCCAGGCTGGTCATGAACTCCTGATCCTCCCATTTCCACCTCCCAAATACTGAGTTCACAAGCAAGAACTACCATGCCCAGTAGCTTGCCATATTTTTCAGTTTATACAATGTGCATGCATCTAGTTGAGGAAGCGCCTATTCCGGGGCCAGTGTAGGATGCCCAGTACACATGAAGAAACATGCAGAATTTACTTAGAGGCTTGGAGGAAAGAACTTGTAGAATTGAAGAGACTGTACGCACGCCCAAAGTTGAATGATTTTTCTCAAGATCACGATGCTACGTGTCCACTAGCTTCCCTTTTACTTTGTTTCCTGTAGTGTCCCCTTTCCAGCCTTCTCCGTGGCATTTGGACAATTCAAGCACACAGGACATCATGCAGAGACCCTGAAGTATAAACCAAGTAGACTGGGTCTGAGTTGCCAATAACATCTGGTATTAGCTGTTTTTCTCTTCACTGTGACCCAATACCTGACAAGAAGTGACTTCAGGGAGGAAGGGTTTATCTGGCTCTCAGTTTGAGGGGTCAGTTCATCATGGCCGAGAAGGCACGGTGGTAGGAGCAGCTCATCACTGTTGCGGCAGGAGCTTGAGGCTGCTGGCCCAGATCTAGGTGAATGAAGAAGCAGAGACTGGACGGGAAGCAGAGCCAGAGTCCCAACCTCAAGCTCCTCATCCAATGAGGCATCCCCTCCCAGTAGTTCTCAAACCAGCTGGCAACCAAGTGTGCAAATTCGAGCCTGTGGGCAACAGTTTACATAAGCCACAGTACAACTGACACTGGCCCTGTTTAAAAACAGTAGAGTTTGCTTCTGTGCTCTGACATGGAACCCCGGTCAGGAACTGGACTTGTATTTGCTTCTTGATACGCTTAGCTCTGCAAGGTGATCTCTCTTTTCCTTCTGTCTAACCTTTCGGACCCCAGTGCCTGCAGCTTGGTTTGTCTCGGGTCCTTTCTCTTCATTTCTTCTTTCTAGTTGGTCTTTCTCCAGGGCCCTGAGATCCTTTCTTGGGCCATGCAGGGTCCTGCCTCCTCATTTACACTTAGATTTTTCAATAAGGCACCCAGACACTTCACCTTGGCCCTATGAACTAGAGGAAGTACACTCACTTAAATTAATTTCTCCTTAAATCTCTGATTTTACCACTAGATTTGTAAAGAGTCCAAATATCCCAGGATTAACTTTAAGATAAATCACTAAAGATGCCCAAATGTTGTCAGATAGGGAGGTCTTAAGAGTCACACTGTGCCAGGTGTGGTGGTGCACGCCTTTAATCCCAGCACTCAGAAGGCAGAGGCAGGCAGATCTCTGTGACATTGAAGCCAGCTGGGGCTACATAGCAAGTAACGGGCCAACTATGGCTACAGGGAGACCCTATCTCCAAAAGACCAAAAGGAAAAAAAGAAGTCATGTTGTAAACTCTCCCTGTAAATTTCTACCTGAGGTGATGAGCTGACTCTGCTAAAATACAAGGAGAATATCAATTACAGCACCCCTTCCCTCCAGACCACTGGAGACGGGTCCCTTCTGGCTGGCTGCTGCCCTGGGTCAACATCCACTGGGAATGACCATGGTGCCCTACTGGAGAAAGAGCAGCAGAAAGGAGGGACAACTTGAGCTAGAGCAAATGCTCTGTCCATTTCCCCTCAGCAACTTCTCAGGCCCTTGGTGTCTTTGTTCAAAGCAGAGGAAAAGGTTTATGACTGTTCTAAAATGACCAACTCTGAGGGAACAGGAATGAGTGATGACAGGAGAAAGACAATCAGGGCAGGCCAATCCCAAGGTCAGTAAAGTAAAGCTTACCTAGGGCCTTTGGTCTTGGCCAAGGCCTACTTTAGGCCCTGCGTAAGCAGAACAACCTCAAACACTGTGCCCTCTCAAACTGCCACCAGCCCTGTCCTGTCCCTGGCAGCATCAATGGGTAGGGATCCATCTAACTGACTCATCAGGTGGGTAGAATGGTTCAAGGGTGATGTCCACGGGAAGGATGGTCCACTTACGCTGTATAGGCTAGACCATATTAAAGGTTCATGTAGTCTAGAAATGGAAACCCAGAGTCGAACCCTTGGTGACCACCCCATAGCACATTAGTTGAAGGTCTAGGACCCACGTTCTAAATCCTGAGCCAGGGCTCTTTAGTAATGCTCCATCCCTGCCAGCTGGGCTTTCCAGAGCAGAGCTGAGGCCCACACACCTCTACTCATGTAACTTATAGGAAAAATTTCCAATGATAGATTTGGCCGGCAGCGATAGGAACACTGTGTACTGGACCCTGAGATTCCTTTGTCAGCCTTTCCCCGAATGTTCGGCGTCTTCCCAGCATAGAACAAACTTCACTTCTCCCAGTGTCACTGGATCTGTCAATAGGAACTGAGAACGCACAGGCTTTTTCTCGTTGCTAACAGCTTTCTTAATTAACCTACTGATAGAGTCAACAGCACAGTTTGCTACTCACTGTTTGCTCTCCAGCCTCAGCAGCATCACTGTGCTCTTTGAGAAGTACAGAACACTTGCCTGAGGTGGTTTTCCAAAAAGAAAGGAGTTGGGGGGGTGGGGCTTCATCACTACAGGGAATTTGACTTAATAGCTAAAACTTCCTTTTGATTGTTATGCCCAGAGTAATAGCCTTTCCTTAACTAATAACTTTAATTATAGCAACTACCGGTTATAAAAATGTACCTTTCTCTTCACTTGTCTTGTTCTAGTCAATTGCTAGTGATGAAACCAAAGGCCAGTGGGCCAGCCTCTGAGTCCTGATCTGCCAGCTGTGAGCTTCATGCTCCTTAAGTCTGCTGAAATCTGTCTCTGGACTCTGTCTCTACAGTTGCCCAACATACAGGATGAGTAAAACCCAAACCAGGATCCTGATTACAAAAGAAAACACCTTCAGAAAGAAAGAAGGTTCATTTGGGATGCTGAGACAGGAGGGCTGCCATGAGTTTGAGACCAACCTGGGCTACATAGTGAGTAACCAGGTGAGCCAGGGCTACATGGTAGAACTGTGTCTCAAAATAAAATAAAATAACAAAAGGAATCGAAAGAAAAGAACAAGGTTGAAAAGAACAAGGTTCTATCCATCTTAAGATGAAATGTAAACTTCCCAGTAAGCGGCAAATCCTTCATTTTCAAAGTTGACTAGGACTCTGTAGCTGCTATTAAAGAATTATAGGTAAGTGGATAGATACAGACATACAGATATTTGCTGACGATCTAAGTCAGTTAGTAAAGTGCTTTGCCTTGGAAGCCTGAGGACAGGAGTCCGATCCCCAGCATTCAAGTAAGAAGCTAAGTGGTGATGGGCCTTGTAGTCCCAGTACTAAGGATGCTGAGCCAGGCAGATCCCTGAAGTTCGCTGGCCAGTGAGTCCTGCCTAACTGGCAGGCTCTAGACCAGTGAGAGATTTTTGTCTCAAAAAAACAAGGTGAATGATTCCTGAAGAATGCCACCTGATGCTGTCCACATGCATGTGTGCACACGTAGATGGCATCCACCTATTCTATATGCATGTATGGGCACACATGCACACAACACATAGGTGTTTAAATTCAAGGCATCACGATTCATCCAGCTCAAGACTAGCCTCTGGCTCTCCGCACAACAGTTTCCTTTGATCATGAAGAAAAATAGCATTTTCTTGCATCTCAGGTTATTTTGGCGGTACTGGTTGAAGGCCACCCTGGACCCAGCCACAGCAGAACGCCCGTCAGGCAGTGAGTGTCTCTTGTTGCTGGCTCACAGCAAAGGATGCCGTCTAGATACTTTGCTTTCTTATCTCCCATCTAGCTTGCCCTCACAAGCTGCCTCTTAAAGTTGCTTTTCTCTTTGAAAACCACTCAGCTCCACCCACTCTTCAGTGACATGGGGACCAACACCCTGCCCCCAAGCCCTCTTCTGAGCTCACTGGCTGGATAGATAGCTCTGCAAATAAAGCTCTAGATTTTTTAAATAAATAAGTATCTTACGTTTTTCACAGTGTCCCAGTCTAAAGTTCAAATGAATCTTCAGCTACAATTTCTTATTTTCATGGGACAGCCTGTATACATCAAAATCAAGGAGGGAGAAAAGAAGAAAAACAGAAATTGGAGTAAACACATGACAGCACAGGCTAAAAATGTTGGGCCTTGCCTCCTCTGTCTAGAAGAAATGAGACCAGATAGTGAGCTGACAGGATTTGTATGCCCACCCCCTGAACAAGGACCAGGGCAGCAGGGAGCCAGTCCAAATTGAGAGCCCAGAGATGGAGATACGCTGGCTGCATTCCCAGAAGGCCAGGGCAGATGAGAACCAGTATTTCACTAGTTGGAGATTAGGAAAGCGACATATCCCATCTTGTCCGTTTAGGGAAACAAACACGAGAGCCACGAGACATTCTGCATCACGCGGTAACCAAGAAGGAGTCGCTCAGCTGCAGATACAGACACATTATTCTCATCCTTCCAAGCCAGAGCAAATTGCCCAAAGAACCCTCGGAATAAGACCTGCTCCTCGGAGCACAGTTGTAAAGAGTCTCTTAAAGGCCCCCAGTAGGTGGTTTTCTGATTCACAGGACAATAAAACAAGGCTCTAAGCTAGTGCAGTGAGCCCTGTGTTGTTTAGCAAATAACACATGGGGTGCGATTTGGCCTGGTGACAAAGCAGGCTTTCCTTGATTTGATAGTCCTTCTCTGGTCTTCTCACCCCAACCAATGTGGGAAAAATCTAGGCAACCAGAATCTACTGGACTACCTTCCAGTTGGTACCTTTCCTATTTGTATTGAAGGATGTGTGTGGAAATCATACACGGAACACACATTTGCAGAGAGGAGGATCGGGGAGAGAGGGTCATGTTTCTCTTTTCATCCCTCAAAAATAACAAACAAGGGGCTAGAGAGATGGCTAGTTAAGAGCACCAGTTTCTCTTGCAGAGGACCCCGGTTCGACTCCCAGCACCCACATGGCAGCTAACAACTATCTGTAGCTCCAGTTGCAGGGAATCCGATACCCTCTTCTGACCTCTGTGGGCACTGCACAACACAGGTGCACTTACACACATGCAGGCAATACACTCATACACATGAAATAAAAATAACAAAATATTTTTTAAAAATAATAAATAGGGGCTGGAGAGATGGCTCAGGGGATAATGTACTGCTCCACAAGCTTGAGGACTGGAGTTTGGATCCCCAGAAACCACATAAATGCCAGGTAGGTGTGGCAACCCAGCTGTAATCCAAGCACACAGGACTGGGGGACAGAGGATCCCTGGAGCAAGCTGGTTTACTAGACCCTCCCATATCAATGAGCTCTGGGTTCAATGGAGAAACCTTGCCTCAATGAATAAGGTGGAGAGTGATCAAAGACTTAAGACGGCAACCTCGGGTCTCCACATGCACACATGCAAACACACAGACACATGCACTCATACCACATACATGTGTGCATGTACCCATACACATATACATAGAAAGGAAAAAAAAAACCTAACAAAAGAGAATAACTGTAACTACACAAAAGGGGTTTTCCTCCAGGAGAGATGATGCCTTTCATGTCCTAAGCTCACTTGGATTCCCCAGAGCCACCAGCACAGGGCCCTTTTCCAGGGAATGCCTCCCTCCACCTCTTCCAGGTGTCCACAGTAAAGAAAACTGAAGAAGCCAGGGCGCCTCTCAAAGTTCTAATTGCAACTCCAACAAGCATCAGATCAAAAGCATCTCTCCTGGGCTCTTTGATCTGTCGATAACCACATTTAGCACCCTCTCCTGGCTGCGCCTGGGGCCAATAGCCTTCCCTTCCAACTCCTTCCTCTCCATTCTGGTTTAAATAACTCAGCTGCTAAACAGTTTCAAAGAGGTGAAAATAAACAAACACTCCAAAGATCTAACCCGCTTGCTGGATTAAGTAAAGCTTCCTTGCCCTATAAATACCCAGTGTGGACGCTGAAAATCAAGACCAAAGACTCTTAAAGGGGATGGTCATTGTTTTGAATATTTTACCTGACTTCAATTTATGCGGAGTGCTCACATGAAGCAGATGGTGACCAAAACTTCAACTCCGGGGAACCCGGGTGGGAACCAAGGCTTCTTGGCTTTCTGTTTGTGAAAGTGTCAACCGTGATCAAAGGGCCACGTCTCTTCATCCCTCCCTGTCCCCAGTTCTCAGGACAATTAAATAGACTTCTTTATACAGCCATGCAGCATTCTGCTGGGTGTGCTTGTTATGGCCCATTCAGAAATGCTCCTTATTAAAACATAAGAGAGGGTTGGAAGGTGGTGTCTCAGAAGGTAAAGTGCTTGCCTTATAACCATGAGGACCTGAGTTCCAGTCCCAGAACACATTTTTTTTTTTCTTTTTTTTGGTCTTTTTTGAGACAGGGTCTCCCTGTAGTCCCAGCTGTCCTGGAACTCGCTATGTAGACCAGGCTGGCCTTGAACTCACAGAGATCCGCCTGCCTCGGCCTCCCAAATGCTGAGATTAGGCTCAGGACATGTATTTTTTTTTGTTTTAAAACTGGTGCTTGTAATGTCAGCACCGAGAAGATGGAGACAGGCAAATTTCTGGGGCTCCACTGATCAGTCGGCCTAGCCTATTTGGTATGTTGCAGGCCAATGAGAGACCCTGTCTCAAAAAAAAGGGGGGCCAGCACCTGAGGAATAACATATGAGGTTGTATTCTGGCCTCCGCACATGCATACACACATACACACACACTTTAAGGAAAGGGAATCAAAGGCAGACCATGGAACCAGCTTCTTCCCTACACTTGCCAGGACACTTAGCCACAGCTGAATTTCAAGGGCAAATAAGATTTGAGTCCAGTAATGTCCCAAGCAATATTTGGGCATCTCTGTCCACTTCCTGCAGCCATCTCCTTCCCTCTCTCCATTACAGCAGGACAAACCCAGAGGCTCCTGGACCCATTCCAACACAAACAGGCTTTTTTCATTCCAGAAAGCTCTACTCACATTCACCCACAGCTCTAGATCTTATCCCTAGAACTGGCTGTTCTGCCCCTGTGAGCAGAGTGTGGGAAATGCAGTCTGAGGAAGGGAAGTCTGGGAGGGAGAGTACGTCTTGGGCACCAGAGGAAACTGAGGTCAGCTTCCTACTGGTTTCCTCTTGCAGGTAAACCTGTGTAAACTTACCAACCTCCAAGGCACTTCATCAGTATGTTATCAATGCTGACTTCCTTGTTCGCAGTGCTGGGCTTCCAAATTGGAGCTGCCACTGAATCCCCTGGGGGGCTAGGTCAAACACAGCTTGCTGAGGTCCTGCCTTCCAACCTCACCACCAGGAGCTCTGCCTCAGTTGATTTTGAGGGGAGCTGGAGAATTCATAGTTCTGACACGTTCCCAGGTAAGGATGGTACAGCTGGTCTGGAGATTCTACTCTGAGACTCACAACTCCAGGGCCAGGGATGGATAAATGGTGTTGGGAACTTGGGTCCACGTAGACTATGCATGTATGTGTGGTGTGCACATGTGTGTGTTTGGTGTGTGTGTGTGATGTATGCAGTGTATGCATGCATATGTTCAGTGTATGCATGTGTATATAGGGTATGTATACATATCTGGTGTATGTATGTGTGTGTGGTGTATGCATATGTATGTATGATGTATGCATGTGTATGTATGCACACCTGTGTGTGAGCATAAAGGCCAGAGGAAGACATTAACTGCCCTCTATTACTCTTCACTTCCCTCCTTTGAAACAGGGTCCGTCACCAAACCTGGAGCTAGGCTGGCAGCCAGAAAACCCTGGTGATCCTCCTGGGGGCACACATGTGGTCACAACCAGCTTTTATATGGATTCTGGGAATTGGAACTCAGGTTCCCAGGATTGTCCAGAAAGTGCTCTTACCCACTGAGCCAGTTCTCCAGTTCCTCAAGAGTCCTTTTAATAGGGCACTAACCCTGTTGATAAGGCCTCTGCCATCATGACCCGATCTACTTTTTCATACCATTCTCTTGTAGGCCTTCATAGGAATTCTGAATTCTAGAAGGACCTAAACGTTCAGACCATGGCCGTAGGGAGATCCACCTGGAAGCCTAGAAGCCGCTACTGAGGAGCCCACTGATCCATGGTGGGCTGACTTCTCTGAGCGGAATGGAGGTGCAAATACTGGTGATCTGAAAAGCCAACCTTGGAGTGCAATCTCACCATCTTCCACAAGCAGCAGCACAGCCAAGCCTGGGGAATAAGAAGCAGTCATGTGTGTTACATGCACCTGTTCTTAGCCTGTGCCTCAGCTAAACTGCATTTCTAAATCTACTAATTACCATCTTCCTAACGACGGACAGCTTCAACTCCAAGGCGGCTTCAACTCTTAGGGCAGCTTCGAGTCTAAGGGCGGCTTCAGCTCAGGCATATGCTCAATTTTACTTTCCTTCCCACTCCCGGGTATTTATTTGTCCAAACCCATCCTTAGCTTAATAGTAGAGGAGACAGACGGAGAGTTAAATCCACGGAAGCACCTACTGCATCTTTTGGCAGCATCTCCAAAATCCACTGAGCTTATAGAGGGACGAAAGAAGAATCTAGAAATAGGCACAGCTACATTTAATTTTTAAGTAACTTTGAGATTGATGTTAGAGGCTTGAATAGAAAATGCCAACTTTTTCCCGAGATTGAAAACCACTTCCAGGGCCCACGAGATGGCTCAGCAGATACGGGGCTTGCCAACAAGCCTGATGATCTGAGTTCAAGCCCATGTGGTGGAAGGAGAGAACTGACTCCTACAGGTTATCCTCTGACCTCAATACATACACACATAAATAAATGTTAAAAAAATAAAAAGGGGGCGGCTGGAGTGATGGCTTAGCAGTTAAGAATACTGACTGTTCTTGCAAAAGACCAGGGTTTGAGTCCCAGCACCCATATGGCAGCTAACAACTGTCTGTAACTCCAGTTCCAGGGGATCCAACAGCCTCTTCTGTCCTCCATGGGCATTGCATGACACAGGTGCACTAACCTACATGCAGGCAATACACAGATACACATAAAATAAAAATAAATTAATAAAAAATAGAAAACTGCTTCCAAGAAAATAGCACTGCATTCTATCACTGGCCCTTAGTAACATATTTCTGCAACTGAGGAAGCTAATTAAGCTATTTTTATGTATCAGTTTCAGTTAAACACCTGAATTCTAACATAATAGAAAGTCTCCATTGACTTTCTTCAGACAAGATTTTTTCTTTTTTGATATTTTGGATGTTTTAATCCAGTACTTTATTGGATTAAAGATATTTTGGGAAGCTAGGCATGGTGACCAGCAGGAAACTGCTGCAAGTTCAAGACCAGCCTGGGCAAACAGGGAGTTCCAAGCCAGCCTGGGTTGTAGCGTGAGACCCTATCTCAAAAAAACAATTAAAAGAAACAGACAAGAGATAGAGCTCAGTGGTAGAGTTTACCCAGCATATTGGACCCTGGGTTCAATCCCCAGCATCACAAAATGAGAAGAGAGGGGAGAGAAGGGGAGGGGGTAAGGGCGGGAAAGGAAGCTGTTTTTCTTGCTTGCCCCATGCAAGAGTGAAAGTGCACTATCAAACAATCAGTTGTAAAACCTGGCTACTGAAAACAGAGCTTGACTTTCCAGGAGGGCACTGGTAGCTCATTATGCAGAGTTCATTATGAAGTGATTGAAATTACGCAAGAAAAATCCATCCACGATCATGAGCTACAATTTCAGAAGACAAACATTTTATCAGTCACTCCTATCCGCACATTGGAAACCTGAAGCGACGGTATTGGCATTAGCTGAATCAGGAGTCTCTTTAAACAAGGCCAATTTCAAGATCTTCAGTGATTCCAGGTCAAGTATCAGAGGTGGGAGGGGAGCAAGTGTTGCTAAAAAAAAACGTGACTCTCCTCTGGACCCCAGTGCATACAAGCACTCCCTCTGGAAGTCCTCAGCGTGGCGGCCGGCATGCCCTCTGCAAGCCACAGGAGAGAGTGTCATCCACATGGTGTTCACAGAGCCCTTGCCAGCCAGAGCTGCCAAAGGCTTGGTCCATCCAGGGAACCGAGACTGTACACCATCCTCTGAAGCTCAAGGCCTCGACCTCATCATGGGGAAAATTTTCACAGCCAAAAAGTCTTCCAAAATGAAATCGGGGAGAAAAATGAGAGAACACTGATGAGACGAGATGACTCAAGCCTTCCCTCCTCTTGGCTCTTTCTGAGCTAACTCATACAGGCCCTGGTCATCTGCAGGTCGGGGGGGGGGGGGCTCCAGGGTGTCACCTGGCCCAGCCCTCTGAAACCCGGGATAGCACAGCTGACTCTCAGGGCTCCAGTGACCTCAGTGAGTCAGGCCTGTTCCCAAGGCCTTCCATGTAAACTCTTAGAAAGCCTCCTGGCTGTGATTCATTCTCTCTCTCTCTCTCTCTCTCTCTCTCTCTCTCTCTCTCTCTTAATAGCAAGTCTCTGTGGAGGTTAAAAGGGAAAGCCTTGGGAGTTTTTAGAGAGTGGTACTGGAGAGAAGCTGGAATGCTGGGGAGAATCACCAGGTGAACTGGGTCATATCACTGGCTTGCATTCTGCCCTGTGTGCCCTGCCTGCGCCTGGCTCTTCACCTGGACCCTGCAGCTGCTGGCTAATTTCTGTTTACACATCGATCTGCACTTTGGACTCTGAATAAACCTGTTTTCTTAAAGTATGCCAGACAGACATCGACACCATCTCAGTTCCCACTTGCTCTGCATCTGTCTTAAATACTTGGTAAAAGCTGCTCTCTTGTGGCATCTCTGACCTAGGCAAGAAGCAGTCCGGTGGGTTATTCACGCTAAGGTGTGAATGAGAACAGTAGACCCTGCAGAAACTGTTCCTTGCTTGCTTGTCTGTCCCTTCTTTCTCCTACCTTTCATTCTAGATGACTGGCCTGTTTGCCCAGCACCCCTTTTATTTAGCCTTGGGTGACCATGAGTCATAATTCTGGCAAGGAGACTTAGACCTGAGGCTCCTAGCTTATGTCTGTCCTTGAGAGTGTTTGCTCCATAGCAAGGACCTAGAGTCACTGTCTTTCTTGGAAATGGGGTACCACTGCTGGGGTTAGAAACTGTGATGGCTCCGGGGACAGCCAGCGAGGGAGGAGGCCCAGCTAATCCCAGCAACACAAGCTGCTGTGTTACTGTCCCTGCCTGCCCCTGTCCCACAGGCTGCTCTAGGTGTCTGAAGCTGCTCCATCTTTCCAGCACCTTCCATTCCTCCAATGCATACCCATGAGCCTACCACTCCCTTTCCATCTGTCTGACGGCTCCCTACCACCACCTCATTCCATCCCTGGGAGACATTCATGATCTTCTTGGTTGCCTCTTCCATATTCAACCTTTGAGGGCTGTTTTGTTTTGGTATTGTGAAAATAATTTGGGAGATTTACCCTCCTAACAGCTTCTTAGTGGAACAATACATTCGGGGCACAATGCTGAGTGGCCACACTCAGGAACCTACCCATCCTGCATACCTGAGACTTTACACCCACTGATTCTCAACTCTCCATGTCCCTTCCCCTCAGTCTCTGGTAACCAGCATTCTGCTCCCTGCTTCTATGAGTCTGACTATATTCCATTCCTCAGTATTTTTCCTTTTGTGACAGGCTTTTTTCACTAGGCACAATATCCTCATGGTTCATCTATGGTGTTGTAGGGTCTCCTCCTTTTTGAAGGTCAAGCAGTATTCTACAGTGTGTGTACATTTGACGCATTAACTTTGGTTTCCCATTTTCCTGGGCCTCATCAATAGTCAGAGGCGTACTTACCTTTCAATGGAAATCACTGGAGCTGAATGAACTTGATGACTTCCTCTGGTACTCCCGCGGCCAGTCTTGAACGAATCTGTTTTCAAGCTCACTGGAGAGTCCCACTTCCTTATTCTCTTGATATTTGTCCCATTATTACCAGACACAAGATCATGTTAATGTTTGGAAAAGCCTAGGTTCCCTGACCAACTCTGATCACTGTGTCAAATCACTTTATCCCTCTTCTGTCAAATCCCTCACTTGTAAAACAAGGCGGTTTTGTTTTGTCGTAAAACAGAACTAAGCTAACCTAAAAGCACATAGTACTGGTGAAATACACATTAACCATTCTTTTTAGCAGGATATGCAGCATCAAAAGAGAACCCTCTGCCACTCTGGGGCTCCCTTAGCCAAAACCACCAGATGTCACCTGCCTGAGATCACTTCATTGCCAAAGTGCATTGTTAGCAAGAGGCTACATTTGTTCTGAAAATTTCATTATTTTAGTGAAGAAGCTGGGATAGGTTTCCAGTACTAGAAAGACAAGTATGGGGGTGCATGCTGAGAATCCCAGCACCTGGGAGGCAGACACAGGATGATCAAGAGTTGGAAGGCAGCCTGGGATATATAATGAACTTTGTGTCAACCATTGCCATCCATCATCCCCGCAAAAGGAATTATAAAATTAGAGCTATAGGAAAACAAGAGAGAGGATGCTGGGGGGCTGTGGGATCAAGGAAATCCTGGGGGAAAAAACCAGGACAAAAAGATACTTCTGCCCTCCAAGTGATGCTAATTAGTTCCTTTTCTTCTCCTTGTTTTGTTTCCTCTAGTTTAAAAATAAAATGTCCTGTTTTAGCTCCAGTTATGCCTTTTATTTTCATATTTATAAAACTAAGATTGCATCACCTGCCTAGGACAAGCTGTGATCTTAGGCACTTGATGTGTGTTGGAGAAGGACGGCCCAAAGCCCCACATGAGGACCAAAAATGCTCATGTAGTATGAGAACTCTGTTGACTTAAGTCTCAGGATTGTTCTCCCAGGCAAGGAAAACCATTTTAAAAAACAAACAAACTTTTATTCTGGGGTATTTCCCAGAAAAGACGCAGGTATGGTTAGTAAGATGGGATTTGGTTTTGTTTTTCAAGCTGCAGCTGTGTGGGGAAAGGTCAGCACTGTGTTGTAACCCATGCTGGTGGCTCCCTCCCGTAATCCAAACCACAGCCCTTGAAAAAAAAAAGAGAGGCAGCGTAGCAATTAGCAAAATGAAACTTCATTTCTAAAGGCCTGTCCCTAGATACCTTAAGATGTTAACTGCTGAGTTTTAGAATGTTCTGGAAAAACTCTGGTGGTTGGAATTTCAGAATAGTTTCCCTAGGAGGAGAAGGCTGTTAAGACCATTTCCCTTAAAAGAAGTTCATGAGACAGAAATTGGAGAGAGGTTGACAGAAGTGAGGTCTTGGGATGAGTTAGAAGGAAAGAGGGTGGGCTGGTAACTGGGAAGCAGTTGCATCCAGAGCTGTGTCACACTCTCTCCAGCAAGTAGTGGTTGTGGGTTGGTATGCAGCCCACCACCCCTGGCCTTGTCTATACAGTACCTCACATGCATATTCAGACCAGAGGACCTATCAGTACTAGCCCGTGTTCTGTACCTCCAGGCAGGCATACCACCTCCCTAAAGTTCCTTTATCTGCAGGGTCCCCATCTCTCCATCTCCCCATCCTCATAGCCCAGAGAACCAGCTACCTACACACAAACCATGAAACTGTCAACTGAACAAAAGACATGGCACTGAGCAACAATAAAACAGAATGTACCGGGGCTGGAGAGATGGTTCAGCGGTTCAGAGTATTGGCTGCTCTTGCAGAAGACCAGGGTTTGATTCTCAGCACCCACATGGCAACTAACAACTATCTGTAGCTCCAGTTCCAGGGCATCCGATGTCCTCTTCCATCCTCTGTGGGCATTGCACGACACGGGTTCACTTACATATATGCAGTTAATACACTCATATGTATAAAATAAAAATAAGTAAAATATTAAAAATAAACAAGATGTGTTAGCCAGGCATGGTGGCTTATGTCTATGATGCCAAAACCCTGAGGTAGAAGGATTGCTCTTGTGTTTGATTCCAGCCTGGGCTACAGACTAAGACTCCCTCTTAAAAGACAAAACGAAAACTCAAAACGAAAAATAGGGACCGCTGATGTCAGCAGTTTAAAGTACTCACTGCGCTTGTGCCCACCTGATGACTTGAGTTCTATCTCTAGAACCCACTTTAAAAAGCCAGATACAGTGCACACACCTGTAATCCCAATGCCTCTCTGGTATGTAATAGGAGGGAGGGAGACAGGAGACTCACCTAGAAGCTTATGGGTGGGCTGGCCCGGAATCCACAGCACAGCAGAAACAATTAGACACATCTTGCCTCAACAGGGTGGAAAGAGAAAACAAACTCCTGAAAGGTGACCTCTGACCTCCACACATAGGCCATGACCCACATTCACCCACAATCTCTCTGTCTCCTTTCTCTCTCATGCACACACACAAATGATAACAATTAATAATAATAATATAGAAAGAAAGAGGGAGGGAGGGAAGAAGGGACAGAGAGAATGGGAAGGGAGGAAGGGAGAGAGGAAGGAAGTTGAGTATTGTGGGCCTCCACTTCAGGTCCTATCCCACCCCTCACTTCCTGTCGTCATTGTTAGATGTGGCATTCTAGACCTGGTTTCTCAATTCGCCCAGTATCTTTAATTGTGATTAGAAGCCATCTACACGCACCATGAACTTAAAGCCTCATGTTGACCCCCATCCTGATACTAAAACTTAGTGCAACAATGTCAGATAAATAGGCATAAACGCCATTTGCCCTCTTGTTTACCTGATTCTTACTCTAACAAACTGGGCATCAAAAACCTGTAGAAAGGATTAAGTCAGGAGTCTAGGTAATCTATAAACAGAGCTCATCAGTCAAGATGCCTCTTTTGTTAGGGTGAAAATGTAGAGTCACCCCCCTCGACCAACCAAGTTTATAGGTTGAAGCCTTAAACCCTAATCCCTTGGAATGTTACTTAGTTTATTTGAAGAGATATTCAAGTGAAAAGGAGGTCATTAGAGTGAACCCTAATGCAGCCTGACTGGCGCCCTCATAAAAAGAGGGACTAGAGACCACGCATGCACACATGCACAGGAGGATGTCACATGAGTATGAAGGCAGAGCCCGGGTAATGCTCTGTAAATCAAAGAGCACACAAGATTGGCAGCAAACCGGCAGAGTGAGGAGAGGGGCAGGCACCCCCAGCCTTTTCTACAGCCCAGCAAGAACCAGCCCCGTGATGCCAGTATCCCAGCCCCCACTTCCAGAGCCATGAGACCATAAACTGGCAGAGACAGGCAGATCTCTCAGAGTTCGAGGCCAGCCTGATCTACATAGAGAGTTCCAGGTCAGCCAGGACAGTGAGACCCTGTCTCAACCCCAAAACAAAAGGCAAAACAAAACCCTATGGTTGGGCTATCAAGATGACTTAGCGGGTAGAGGTGCTTGTCACCAAGCTCGATAACCTGAGTTCAATCCCCAGGACCCACTTGGTAAAAGGAAGAGAACCAACTACCACAAATTGTCCTCTGACCCCCGCCCCCCATGCACAGGTCATATGCATGCCTACACACATGTATACAACATGAATAAATAAATGTAATTAAAAACCCCATGGTCTGTTCTTCTTCCCCTTCCTCCTCTTCTTCTCCTTTTCTTTCTGCTTACTGTCCTACACACACACACACACACACACACACACACACACACACGCATACATGCACACACATGGCAAAAGTGTGTGCGCATCCACACATGTCAATTTAAATACAGATTCTGCAGGGAAGAGAAAACGTGGTATTTATCTTTCTGAGACTGGATTAGCTTAACACAATGATCTCCAATTCATCAATTTCCTACAAATATCATCACTTTAATCTTCTTTATACATAATGTGTTAAGAACACAAAAAGAAGGGCAGAGCATGATGGCAGACACCTTTAGTCCCAGTACTCAAGAGACAGAGGCAGGCAGATCTCTGTGAGACTGAGGCCAGTCTGCTCTGCATAGAAAGTTCTAGGCCAACTAGGGGTACAGGGAGACCTTGTCTCAAAAAACAATCAAAGAAACAAAACAAAACAAAAAGAAGGGACTGTCTAGGGGGATGGAGGCCAGCCAGTGGGAGGGACAATGTTAGGAGAAGGTGGCAACCTGTGATGATAAACATGTATGAAAATGTCACAAGAAATAAAGCACATTCCCTTGTAACTAACTGGAAAATATGAGAAAAGCACATTAATCAGGAAGGGAAGCAGAGGTGCGTGTAAACGTCCGCTTTCCACAGGCCTCATGGTGGTTCTTACAGACTGATGTGAGATCCTCATGCAGGCAAATAGAAACCTCAGTGCACATGATTAAAAGTGAAACGCACTGTTCTCTTCATTTCCCTATGGGGAGGACCTGCCCGGCTCCTGCTATGGGTACCAAGCGTAGTTCCACACAGCTGAGGTCTGAGGAAGAGGAGACTGGGCATGCGAAGTCTCTTAGAACCATCTTCTTATATCCACAACGTCACTGAATGTGTGGAGTATTTGTTCCTGCCTCGAGAGCACCGCAGGGAAAGCTTCACAGACCTGCAGTGCCACCATGTCCCAGCCACGGACAGGGAATCTGCATTAAACCCTTTAGGATAGTAATAACTCCGTGTGTGTGTATGTGTGTGTACGTGTGCATTTGTGTAGCTGGGTATGCATGTAAGTGTGTATAGAGACCAGAGCACCATCTCAGGACAGTCTCCCACTGGTCTAGAGCTGTCCAAGCAGGTGCAGCAGGCCGTCCATTGAGCCCCGGGGACCAGCCTGCGCCTGCCTCGCCAGCATTAGGACTACAAGGGTACGCCATCACATTCAGCTTTTTACCTGGGTGCTGGATATTGAATTCAAGTTCTCATGCTTGCAAGGCAGGCCATTTACCTGCTAAGCTTCCTCCCCAGCCCCCAGAAATTTGATATTTGTTATGCTGATTGCTAAGGAGCTCAGCAAGAGCCAGGAAAAGAGGCAGAAGGCGTCAGAGTACCACTGAATTCCTTTCGGGCTCATGATTTCTGTTGCCAAGAGATTCCAAAATATTCTAGGACGTTCTTAATGGAACCATCTCCCTTTAGCCTAAAGGAAACTGATTTTGGAAGGTTTCCTGCCCAGAATCACACCTTCTACGCATCCCAGGGTCCCGACTTATGCTGGGAAGTGTGGATATCAACAGGAAATCACAGTGAGTGGAATGGACATTATCAAGAAGCTTTTCTGAACTCAACTTGTATAAAAATAATCCATCAGATTGACTAGTACCATGGGAGTAGGTCATAAAAACACTGAACTCTGCTGTCCAGGCGGCTCCCCAGCCCTGCCCTGACCAGCCCCAAAGTCTACATTCCCTCACATTGCTTCACTTTGATCTGACTTTTTCCTTCCAAGCTCCCAAACTCAACGGTCAACAAAACTCCACCTAAAAGCTGCTCTTCTGTACAGACCCTAATGCCTTTTATAAACAGAAAACTAAAATTGGTTCTAGCAGGGAAGAAAATTATTACTCTCACTTTGTGGTCTGGAGAGCAACACCTTATGTCCAGTCTGCAGAATGTCACAGTCAGCGTCGGGAATTTGAAAGGGGGAAAGAGCAACTGCAAACGGGACTCCTGCGGGAATGGGTTTCCAATCAAGCAACCAAGTCGCTACTCCATGCTGTTGCTGTGCTTTGAAGGCGAAATGTTCCTCCTAGGCTCAGCATCTGAACACTTGGTCCTAAGTTGGTGGTGCTGTTTTGGAAAGGTGAAATCTGTAGAAGGCAGAGCCTCACTGGAGGAAATGTGTCATTGAGGACAGCTCCTCGAGGTTTCATAACCTGGCTCCACTTCCTGTCAATATTCCATTTCCTGACTGGGGATTGACTATGACCAGCTGCCTCACACTCATGCCACCGTGCTGTCCCCTCCATGATGGATGATCTGCCCTGAAGCTGTGAGACACAGCAAACCTTCCTCTCTTAAGTTGCTTTTGTCAGAATAAAGAAGGCGGCACAGAAGTGTGTTTGGGGGCAAGATCTTTTGTTTTTAAAGCTCTCTGCACAAGAAAAGATTTAGGATAAATTTCAAGTAATTGGGAGACAAATACTGACTGATGATGATGATGATGATGATGGTGATGATGATGATGATGGTGATGATGGACCACAGCTGTCTCACGTGAGCTCATGGAAGACAGGACTTCTGTGAACCTGAGGGCTTACTTTGACTTTCAATCCTCTCTGCAACTGTTTTGGGCTTGTTTAAAAAATATTTTATATATTATTTTTATTTTATGTGTATGAATGCACTGCCTGCAGGCATGTAAGTGCACCTGTGTCCTACAATGCCTGCCAAGGTCAGAAGTGGGCATCAGATTCCCTGGAATTGGAGTTACTGACAGTCGTTAGCTGCCATGTGGGTACTGGAAACGAAACCCAGGTCCTCTGCAAGAACAGCCAGTGCTCTTAACCACTGACCCATCTCTCCAGTTCCCCGTTTTAAGCTTGTTATCCCCCTTAATACTAGCGAACTTGAGCCCTGTGCCTTGATAATTATCTAGAGAAATGGGAAAACCCAGGGTTTGCTGCTGTAAACTTGGGGCTGGCTAAGCCTCAGATTTCGTCCATGGAGGGCTCTTGTGAGGATTAGTGAGCCCACGTGCAAAGTGCAACTGTGGATTCGACAGCTACTTGTACTACTGTTTGTGTTCCAGAGCGGCATCAATTGCAGGCCTGGGTCTCTCAGTTGCTGACAGGACACATGCACAGAGAAGCAGTTACTTGAAAACTCTGCTTCAGGAAGGAAGGAACAGCTACTTGTACTACTGTTTGTGTTCCAGAGCAGCATCAATTGCAGGCCTGGGTCTCTCAGTTGCTGTGACACATGCACAGAGAAGCAGTTACTTGAAAACTCTGCTTCAGGAAGGAAGGAAGGGTTTCTTTCGGCTTACAGTTTTAGGTGATACATTCTATGTGCATACCTACATTGACACACACAGATGAGTACATACACACATCATACACACATGCACACAAGATTGACTTTCAGGGAGTAAGTAGATGGCTCAGCCAGAAAAGCGCTTACTGTTCAAGCTGCTGGATTCCCAGCAGCCATGTAAAAAGCCAGGCAGGCACTGCACACCTCTAATCCCAGCACCAGGGAAACAGAGACAGGCAGGTCTCTGGGGCTCATTACCTTGTCTAGCCAACTGATGAGCCAGGTTCAGAGAGAGACCTGTCTCCAAAAATAAGATAGGGAAACAACTGAGGACTCATCCCACATTTCCCTCTGGCCTTCACATGCATGCATGCATACGTGTACACACATGCACATGTATGTGCGCACACATGCATACACACGAACTAAATGTCAGTTATCACAAGTCTTTGTAGCTTTCTCTGAGCAGTTTTCTTGTTGTTTGTTTGGGGTTTTTGAGACAGGGTCTCACTCTGTAGCCCAGGCTGGTTTCCTCGCAGTGATCCTGCCACTTCAGCCTCCCCTAGTGCTGGGATGACACCTGGTGCTTGGGTCCCTTTACCTCAGTCAGTCTCTCCAAGGTCCTGGTGAGTTTGTGTATGGACTTAGAATCCAGAAATTCCTCCCTTCTGCCATGCTGAAGCAAGAATGGGAAAACCAAGCACAAGACACAACGGTTTTTCTTGCTCAGAGCACCCCTCCACCCACTGAAAGGATTTCGTGGGTGCAGCGCCATCTCTCTGCCAGGCATGCTACCGCCACCCCCAACCTGGGTTTCCCCCCCAATATCCCTCACCCACCCCAAGTCTCCCCCTGGTCCTCTGTAATCACTCCTCCATTCTTTGATACCCAGGTTGTGGGACATTGCTTCAAAAATTCAAGAGGCTGATCTATTCAGTCAACAGATCTTACCACTTCCTCCCATACACGGAGAGCTGCACTAGGGTTAGAGCTAGGACAGGCACAGGGGCTCCATGCCCATCACACTCACAGCCTAGTTAGGGCACATATGACCAGCCAATCAACACAAGCATACACCATTCCACCACGTGCTCTGTGCCACAGAGGAGAAGAGCAAAGGCTGAGAGGACTGAGGACGAGGGAGATCCCTCAACAAAAGCAGGCTCTCCTTAGTGTCCCTTCACTGCTGCACCGACCTCTTTTGTGTCTGATGCTCCATTCTGGCCCTGCATGGATCCATCCTCTCTGAGGCTTCCAGATTCATCCTCCTAAAACATGAGCTTGGTCATAGCTCAGCAGTCCCCTCTTGTCCATGGGTTCAATTCTGAGACCCCCCCCAGCCAATGGCTGAAACCAGAGAGTTCTGAATCCTATACGAACATGGGCTTCTTTTCCCTACATGCCTTGCCACATAGCACTGGAGTTTTTCCGTCCTTTGGAGTTCTATGCCCTGGTGTCTACTCTGAATCACTGTATTTGGGGCCAGTGTTAAATTGAATGAGAGTTACTTAACACAAGCACTGAGGTGCTGGGATGGTGGATCTAATCACGGAGATGATTACTAAGTGACCACAGGGTGAATAGTGTATATACCATGTATATGCTGAACAAAACACCAATTGACATCCTGGTGGGGCCAGAACCAGGTAATGCAAGATTTCATCCTACCGCTCAGAACAGTGCAGCCCAAATTTCAAATTGATCAACTCTTTACTTCTCAAATTTTCTCATGTGATAGTTTCAGACTCTAGTTGACCAAAAATAACTGAAACTTCAGAAAGGAAACCGCAGATCAGGGAAGGCAGTATGATCACCTTTTCAAGCACATCCACAACACACATTAATATGCTTTTAGCCTGATGTACGAAAACCCTGTGCCCTGGCCCCCACCTGTCTTTCAGCTTTATCTATGACAGGTAATCAAAACACCTGTATCACATACAGTATATGCTTCCCCTGCTTCCCTGAGCTCTTTGTTCTTTGAGGTTCCTTAGCAGTCAGTCTCTCTCTCTCTCTCTCTCTCCCTTCTCTCTCTCCCTCTTTCTCTCTCTCTTTCTTTCTTATTTAAAGATAGGGTTTCATGAAGTCCAGGCTGGCCAAAACTCCCTGAGCTCTTTGTTCTTTGAGGTTCCTTAGCAGTCTGTCTCTCTCTCTCTCCCTCTCTCTCTCTCTCTCTCTCTCTCTCTCTTTCTTTCTTTCTTATTTAAAGATAGGGTTTCATGAAGTCCAGGCTGGCCAAAAACTTGCTATGTATCCAAGAATGACCTTGAACTTCTGATCCTCCAGCTTCCACCTCCCAAGTGCTAGGATTACAGGCATACACCACCAAACCACCTTTATCCAGTACTGGGGATGAACTCAGGACTTTGCTCATTTTAGGCAAACACTCTACTAGCCAAGCAACATCCCAACTCCCAGAGGTGCTATTCTTTCCGACACAGCTCCGCCCTAGCGCATGGGCCTAAGTTCCCTGCTGACACTGATCCAGGTGATGTCTTTCCATTTAATGGCAATTCCTTCTTGTGCTTCTTCTCCAGACTGTGTTGCTTTGTGTGTAGAAATGTGACTGGTGGCCTCAACATCCTGTCCTGTGTCTTCCCTGCCCATCCTTTCCAAACCTCTGGCTTTGACTTGGCGGAAGCCAATGCAGCTGAAGGAGCAACGGACCAGGGTCATGGGCAGAGCCACGTCTTTTCACAAATCACCTGACCACAGCAGAGCTTCCCTTCTTTATCTGAGATACTAACGACCAAGATTTCCAAGTCTCTCTCCTTCCACTGAAGTCTTCAAGGCTCCTCAAGCCTCTCATTTTCTAAGTTACAGCCTTGTAATTCCTGTTCCTTCCAACACCGAGACAATGCATGCAGTTTAGCAAACAAGTTAACTTCATTTATCGTTGTGTTTATTTCAGAAAACAAAAGAAGAGTATTTCCAGGACATGATTGCCTTTATCAAAAGGAAAGGGTTTTTCCCCTACCTAAAAAAAAAAAATTGGCTCCTAACTCTAATTGCAAACATATAATCAGATGTATGCTCTTAAATAAGTTGTGTATAAATAGAGATTTTTTTTACAGGCAAATTAAGCTAGGCTAACCGGCACAAATATAACTGCATATCACAGAGACCATTGGCTTTAAGTGGTGGGAGTTAATGTAACAATGCACAGGCTCCAGAGCTTAGACCCCTTATCAGACACCCAAGGCTGTGGTGCTCAGCTCATGTCCCCTGTGGATGCTGAAGAGGCAAGGGCTTCCAGTGGCAAAGCCAGGTTCTCCTGATGTGACCTCCACCCCCTTGACTACTCCTGATTAAAATTCCATGCTCCTTTACACTGAAGGTCCAGTATATGCTCCTAGATCTTCCCAGGCCTTTCTCCAGCGCTCATTCAGCCCTCAGTTCCCCTTAAGCTCTTGGTCTTGATTAGCGAGATGTTCTCTTCCAACATGGAGCATCCAGCTCCACTCACCCACTTCCATCTCATGACTTCTTGAAGGCCGACTGAAGGTAAATTTCACACCAGGACTTTTCCTCAGCAAACTCTCCACAATCAGTCACGGATTCAGCCGCCATCTTCCTCTTGGGGAAGCTTTGTGGCTGTGGAATGTCCAGCCACTTGGTGAAGAATTGGAGGGAGAGGGGTGGGCCTGATAGTCCTTGAAGGCTTGCTGTTGATGGGTGCTACATTCTCACCAGATTAGCACTGAGCAGCAAACTGGAGGGCCTTGAACCTTCCTTCCTGGTAGGAGGCAACCCAAGCCTATGATCTTATCCATGCTGAACTTTTGAGAAAGTGAAGATCTTTTCATTTTATGCCTGGGATCAAACCCAGGCTCTAGGGATGCTTAGCACTCACTCTACCATTGAGCTATCGACCCCCACCCCAAGACTTGTTTCTATTTTTTAGCCACATGCCTAATGTACAGGGTTACTTGAGGTCAATCTTGAGAAACGCAGTGAGAAAATGGCACTAAGTTCTGAGCTTAGTATCCCTGACTGTCCTCAGGACCCAGAGTTCCCTCTTCTTCTGTGGAAAGCTTCCAGTCTCAGGCATGCACATCTCCAGGTAGAATTGTCTCAGTCTGTACTGACCCATCATCAGATGTTGGGTGCTCATAAAATACAAATCTATGCCTTCACCCAGCCCCAGGGGATGGGAACGTTAGGGTAAAGGGCTCTTGCTTAGCACGAATTTTGAATTTATTTCCACATGGGAAGACACTCAGGGAATTTCAGTAGAAGGCAGTATACTCCTCGGTAGGAACCTACGGATTTATGACCACTCTGCAGGGAGGATGGGAGGCAGGGGTGAGGTGGGGACATTTTGGAAAACAGGGATTTTTGTTTATGATGCAAAGTCACACTCTCTTGGAGCCATGCCACTGGGATCTAGTGGTAGATTCCACTTCTCTAACGAGCTGTCCCTCAAACCTGTGTCACTGCAGAAGCTCTGCACATAGGAGTGTGGCAAGCATTGGGGGAAAGGCTGCTGTCTAGAATGTGGTGGCTCCTATTTCAGGAGTCTGTACTTCCTTCCACATTCAGGTCTAAAAATCTCACTTCATGCATTGGTGGAGGAGCCAAGGACTGAGTGAACTCTGCAGAGCTCCCTCTCCTTGCCCTTACACACACTGGACACACACACACTTCTGTGCACACAACTTCCTTATGTATGTGTGGCAGAGAGATGTGTGCGCAAGTGAGGGGTTATGGAGGCCAGAGGTCAGTGTCAGGTTTACATGGCGCATCTTCCTCCACTGCCCTTTAGTTTTAATATTTTATTATTTTTATGTGTATGAATGTATTGCCTGCATGCATGTAAGTGCACCTATATTGTGCAATGCCCCGGGAGGTCAGAAGAGGATGTCAGATCCCCTGGAGTTACAGATGGTTGTTAGTTGCCATGTGGGTGCTGGGAATCAAACCCAGGTCCTCTGCAAGAGCAGCCAGTGCTCTTAATCACTGAGTCATCTCTCCAGCTCTTCTCTCTCTTTTCTATTCCTCTTTTTAAATTTTTTAAAATTTGTATTGATTGATTGATTGATTGAGGGGGGGACACATGTGCTGCATCATGAATGTGGAGGTCCAAGGACAACTTGAAGGCGCCATCTCTCTTCCTCCACCATGTGGGTTTGGGGATAGAACTAAAGTCTCAGCCTTGGCATCAAGCACCTTTTTACCCATTAAGCCATCTGGTCAGTTCTGTTTTGGTTTTTCAGAAATATTTATTGTGTCTTCTCTTTTTAATCCTTTTTTGCTAGTGTATGTGGGTGTGCATGTATGTGTGTGTGTGTGTATGCATGTGTGGGTACATGTATGAGGATGCTAGAAGTTGATATTGGTAGATGTCTTTATCGGTTGCTCTCCACCATACATATTGAGGCAGATGCTCTCATTTGGACCCAGAGCTTGGTGGTCAGTCCAGCTAGCCAGCTTGCCCTAGGGATCCTGTCTCCACCTCCCAAGCACTAGGAATGCAGGCAGGTTGCTAGGCCTGTGTCATTTATTTAGGTGCTGGGGATGCAAACTTTGGTCCTCACACCTGCACGGCAAGGACTTTATCCACTGGGCTATCTCCTCAGCCCTCAGCATTTTCTTTACACAGGAAGATGGGTGTTAGGAGGGCAGTTTTCTTCAGTCTCATCTGTGATTCATGGGTCCCTGTGAAAATGCAGATTCTAGGGCCCCTAATCATAGTGATTAAATCAGAGTGCTCAGAGGTCATGTGCAAATGGTCCTCAGGAGACTGTGATTGTTGCTATGTCCTGTCCCAGACCACATGTGTGCCAATGACCCACCAGAAGATGGATGTGTTTTGGCCAGACTCTGGATTCCAGTGTCATCAAGGCTGGGCAGCGAGGCTGGGACCCAGTCTTCCTCTTGGTGAACTATCTCACATCATTTTACAGCTGTTCAATACTGATACTCGTCTGGTTGTTTCTCTTGTTTTAGATGGAGGGGGGAAAAAACCATTATGGGACCCAGCATGAGAGTACTCAGGTGAGGGACTGTAAGTTAATAGCTTTCTGTCCGCTGGCCCTCATTTTATTTTATCAGCTAGCTAATGTGATTTCTACTTCATCTTCTAGATGATGGGCCTAGAAAGATGGGCCCATCTGCTTTTCGTTGGGAGGCCTCTACCATCCCTGACAGATGCAGACAACTTGATCTGGGATCTGCAGACTTCGATCTCACCCTTTATGTTTGGCTAAAGACTCTTGACCTCAGTGACATGTAGATTCTCAAGAAACCAAATAACTCTTGGACAAGAAAAGTTAATAGTAAGACTTGATATTGCCCAAAAAGAAACGAGTACTTTTTCTAGACCACTTGGAATCGTGCCATCTTAATAAACCTCCCCAGCCTGTGCAATTAAGGCTGGGAAAGTGATACCACAGTGTTCAGTGGCTGAAAATGCCCTTCAGAATCCAGGACTATGGAGGGAGAAATGACTAAATCATGAGGTCGCTTTTCATTTTAGTGCTGTTACAGGCTACGTTATAAAATTGTAGAATTTGAAGTTAGGCTCTGTGGCCTGTGAGAAAACATCACGTTTTCATTATTTTACTGTTTTTGCAGCTTAATTCCAGGTACCATCCCAAAGATATTTCAAAACAATAATCCTGGAAACAATTATTTTTAAACAAAGTCATTATTTAAAATGTTCATGTTGAGTAAAACATTAGGGAGTGACTTATTCCAATGAAAACCTTGTTGCAGCTTCCCTTTGTTGAAGGATTGTAGGCCTGACTGCAGCTAAAATTTTCCTTTACTAAAACGCTGGAATTTCCATGAAGGTCAGGGTTTATCCTTCCAGCAGAGGTTAGACAGGGCTATGTTTTGGCAGCAGAATAAAGAGCTCAGGGAGGATGGAAAAATGAGATTGCAGAGGATATTAAAACACGGTTGGTACCTTCTAAATGCAAAACAATTTAACACGATATATCTTTGCTGCCGATTAACACACATGCTTAGAAACCAGGGGAAGGAAAATTGTTTTCTTTTTGCTCC
Organism: Nannospalax galili; assembly: GCF_000622305.1. Lineage (NCBI taxonomy): Eukaryota > Metazoa > Chordata > Mammalia > Rodentia > Spalacidae > Nannospalax > Nannospalax galili. Next base: position 1,334,456 of record NW_008331547.1, read on the forward strand.
TTTTCCCCAAAGCTCTCTGAGTCTGGACAGACACGCCCAAAACATTTGGCTCACTCCCAAAACTCCAGACTCTGGCGCTGCTGTAAAAATAGCTACGAGCTACAAGGAACGGAGGGTGGGAAAAGTCCACACTTCTCAAAGGGGCCTTGTTTCGCCTCAGCCTGAGAGATTCTTCCATGTACAAATTCATCTGTGCACATGGGTGAGGGTAACTACAGTGACATCCACATGTACAGGGCAGAGACTCTCATGCAGTGGAAATCTCCTACAGGGTCGCGCGTGGGGGTGGGATTCCAGATGCCACTAAATAAACTGAGTTCCCATGAAGGCTTCAGAATGGCATTAGCTCATATGGAAATGTTTAACTAGTTAGGAATGGTTCCCAGGGCCTGCCCTGTTTCTGTCTGGATCCAACCCACCCAAGGCCACTGCAGAATCTAGACTCAGGTACTGAACTGTAGGACTGGGTTAGCAGAACTCTGGCAGAATTAACCTCTGGTTGAGAAAATGAAGTGTCAGGGCAAAAAATGTGTCTAAGACTGGAACAGAACACTTAGGGCCTCAGATCACCAATCAATCAAATGAAAAAATTTTAAAATGCTGATATGATACCAGAGAGAGAGAGAGAGAGAGAGAGAGAGAGAGAGAGAAACGGCTTCCAGTGGCCTGGGCAGATTTGTACACACTGTACCAAGAAAAGATATCTTTTCTACATAACCACTGAAGTAAATCAGCCACTGTTGCGTTATACATTTTTTTTTTAATTGCTTGCCTGTAATGAACCACCTTGGTTACCTGAATTGATTTTACATAATTTTAAATCTAGTGAAATGTCAGCAGTGTCAGATCAAATTAAAATCTCTTTATTTCAGGGTGCGTAAATATGAAAGGGTTCTTCAGAACTCGTCTTTGAGCTTCCATTGACAGCTCCTAAGAAAACCGGGCAATGCCTGCCCCCACCTAGCATTTCTTTGTCTTTCCTGTATATTTGTGTGTGTGCACAGCTGTTCATGGCACGCTTGTGTCCAGGCCAGAGTCTGACACCAGGTATTTTCCCTAATTGTTCTTCACCTTACTTTTTGAGTCTCTCACTGAACCTGGAGCTCACCAGTTTAGCTAGAGTGGCTCGCTGGGACATCCCCAAGGATCCTTCTGTCTACTCCCCAGTTCTGGGTGTATGCTGCCATGCCTGGCTTTTTACATGGGTTCCGGGGATCTGAACTCAGGTCTTCATATTTACACAGTAAGCACTTTACACAATGAGTCCTCTCCCCAGCCCCATCCTGGTACTCCTAACACCAGGATGTGAAACAGGTGTAAAAATATTCTCAGCAAGATGGGCCTGCCTCTGCCTTAACTATGAGTTGGCTATGAATTGGCTCTGATTCCCCCAGGGCATTATCCAAGCTTGTCAAGAAAGAACCTTCCAAAGACTCAGCCCTAATGATGCAGCATGCTGGAGTTTGTCCCCTCTCCTCATCCTGACTCAGGTGGGCAGGAAGTTTCTGACTTGAACAGTTAGATCTGCCAGATATGTCTGGCTAAAGAGGGCACAGGATACTATCTGAGCTATGGTCCTGGAAGTCAGATACATGTTGGAAATGGACAAGGTGGGGTCCCAGCTACGGTGTGTGAGGCAGAAGAAATTTGTTGAGCTAATGGGAAACAAGGACAGTCTGAAAAGTCCACTGAGTGGAGATGAGAGAGAAAGAAAAGTGTCAGTGACAGGAAAGTCACATAAAGCATCTAGCAGGTCCAGAAGGGGAGACCTGCAGAGCTTCTTTTAGCCACTGGTACTCCAGGAGATGGAGTATTTAATAGAGAACTGGAGAAACACTGTGCTGAGCCGTGGGGTCACGGGGGGCTGGTCCTGGGCAAACAGCAATGACAGATTCCCGTCACTTGAGCCTGATGAGGGGAAGAATGGTCTTGCTGAGAGCGTTGCTGGTGAGAATTCGATTCAGTGGGGGTTGTCACATAAAATACAGGATATGGAGCAGATGGACCTACTCACACTAAAAACAATGTTCATTATCTACTTGAAATTCAAATTTAATTGTACCTCCCATATTTTATTTGCTATGTCTGGCAGCCTGGATTCAGCCTATCAAGTAGAATGTGATTACTTACACAGAGAGGAGCGATGAAGCCCACCCAGTGGGGTGTCGTGTGCCGCAGCTCACAATGTGTGCAGGTCGGAGGGGAGCCTTGATGCCTGTCCTCACCATCTACCTTGTTTGAGGGCTCTTGGCTGTTTGGCACCGTATAACTAGGTAGCTGGCCCATCAACTTCCAGGGATTCTCCTGTCTCTGCCGCCATCTTACTGTTAGAACAATGCAATTACAGAAATGTGCTCAACTATACCAGTTTCACATGGATTCTGGGGATTCAAGCTCAGGTCTTCAGGCTTACATGAAAAGCACTTTATCCACTGAGCCATCATCCCAATGCCACACGCTAGGTAATGACACATTTCTAGCCCTTTTTGCTATGACCTGAGAAGTGAGGAGGGGAGAACTTTTCACTAGAGCACCTTGGGAAATACCTTCTCTCCAGCACAAGTTTGGATCCTACCACATACACCACACATGGTTTGTGAACCGCAAACACACCAACTCCTTCGTGATGGGCCCTTGCTGTTTCGAGGCCGTTATTGCTAAGTCTTCATTTTTTTTTTTTTAATGCGTTTGCTCTGGGTACAGTGGTTCAGAACAGTCTATAAATCTTTATAGATTAAGTGTTACAGAAGGCTTTGTTTGCCTCCAAAATATTCTTCTAAAGGCTTAATAACCTGTATTCCTCATTAACTTCGAAAAAGCTGCAAAAAGGTATCACATCTATTTTTCTGTCTGTGCATTCTCTACATAGTCATTCATTCTCTCTCTCTCTCTCTCTCTCTCTCTCTCTCCCCCTCCCTCCCTCCCTCCCTCCCTCAGAATCTTGCCTACATCTTCCTGAGTCTTCAAGGTACCATGACAATTTGTTTCCATTTTCTATCTCCTTAGCCAACAATCTCACCCTTCTCTAAGACATAAACTAATAGTTCCATGGGAATGTTCAAAACCTCCATGTCTACTTGTGCATACCCTGCTGTGTTCCAGACCTACCTATGCAACTGCCTGTCATCCTAGGAACCTGGGTGTGTCATTAAAAAAAAAAAAAAAGGCAAGAGACTGGGGAGATGGCTCAGTTGGTAAAGTACTCGCTGCACAAACATGAGGACCTGAGTTCAATTCTCACCACCCAGATAAAAAGCCAGGTGTGGGGTAATCAAAATAACTCAGAGGGTAAAGGCATTTGCCCAGCGAAACTGGTGACCCAAGTTTGATCTCCAGAACTCACATAAATGTTGAAGGAGATACCTGATTCTACAAAACTGTCCTCTGACCTCCATAAACAGCCCCCCCATATACATCATGCACACATGCAATATTAATAAATAAAATTTTAAAGTAGCTGGTTATGGTCACTCACATGCACTTCCAGTGGTAGGGAGGCTCAGCATTGAGTGACCATAGGCTGGGGTTCACTGGCCAGCCTAGCATAATCAGTGACACCCAGGTCCCAATGAGAGACTGCCTCAAAAGTCAAGATGGACGGCACCTGAGAAACCACATGTTGACCTCTGACCTCCACATGCACACATGAACATGTACACTCACACACACACATAAATCTGCATGCACGTGTGTGTGTACATGTGCACACATGAACCAGAAAAGCATTTTGGGTACACTGATTATAGAACATCCCTAAAAAGGCATGGTTAGAGATGATATAGCCCGTAACCACAGGATTCTAACAGTGGTTGAGATGATAAATCTTTGTTGCAGTCCTGACTAAATTGAGAATCACCTAAGGGATCAGCAAGGCTCACCTCTGGAGTGAGGGTGTTTCCAGAGAAAACTAACTCTGGGACGACGACAGCCCTAACTGTGGGCAGCACCATCCTGTGGGCCAGGGGCCCAGATAGATTAGGAAGGGGAAAGGGGGAAAATCAGCAGAGTATCTCCTGTGCTCTGTCTCCTGTCTGCCGTGATGTGAACAGCTGTCCTTGCCACACGCTCCAGCTGCTGCATGTTCTGCTCGAGCAAGCGGAAGTAGATGAACACGGACGGAAACAGGAGCCAAAGTCAGCCTTTGTTCCTTCGGTTCTTTCCCTCACATATTTTGGTCAGAACTACAGAAAAGTAACAATGGTTTGCTTTTCTGGGGACCTTGGAAAGAAGGTTAAGAGGCCAAGGGACCACCAAAGAGAGTTCTACTTGGAAAGGGTAAATGCAGGGCAAATCGCTCCATTTTCTGAGGCAAATGGGCCAAGGGAAATTATAGATATGCATATATTACACATATATTGTACACATTATTTCGTATTGTAATATATTACATATATACTATACATATTACATGCACATATATGTATATATTACCTTTTTATCTTCTATTTCTATCTAGTTGGGAAACTACATGCCCACCGAGGAACACTTGACAAGTACATAAAGTATAATAAAGTCACCCAAGGGAGATTATTTATGGTTCAAGGAAAGAAACAGCTGCCCTAGCTTGATGCAGAGGGCCAGGCTTGGAGGAGCACGCTGATTTGTGGGAAGGCAACCGCCTCAATGAAACTGGAACTTTGTGGTTAAGAAGGACACCCCCACGGTCTTCTTTTACATGGGTTCTAGTGATTCTTGTTCGTTTTGTTGTGTATTTTTTTTTTCCTTCCTACAAAGACTTCTGGAGGTGAGCACTGCACCAGCAGCTACAAGCTGGACAGTATTCTCATTTCGGACAGGAGCAAGGGCATTTCACCAATGTTCTGATCTTGAAGGATGTGCTGTAAAGCTGCAAGGGACTGGCCACCTCCAAGGGAAGCAGGCGAAAAGGCCAGGGGGGTGGGTTGTTCGTACAGATCACAGCTTCAAATGAGATTATCGATTAGGTTAATTTTCCATGGGATATTGGACTTGGTCAGCAATTCAACATTGGAGTTCATTAAATTTGCATTGCGGATGATCATCGCCCATTAAGAAGCACATCTCAAAAAGTCTCATTACTGGGAAATACACGTGCATGGATACCGCCTAGTGCCAACATTGAGAAAGCAGATCGTGGAGCCGCCTACTGATTTCATTGAATTTCACTGGGCAGCCTAAACCTATGTTTTAAATCCCTATTCCAGTTTCTTGAAAAATTAGCATCACTACCCCTAAATAGAAAGGGGTCAAGACTAGAAAATGATCATTAACTCTCACAGGCCATCACACAATGAACAGAACTGTTTGATAATTAAAACTCCTTTAGGGCTGAGGGGAGAGCATTTGACTAGCATACTCAAGCCTCTGGGTTCCATCCCCAACACGAAACAAAAACCAGCAAAGACAAAAATAAAACTTTAGATGACATTTCTATCTAACTTAGTATTTGCTTCAGTAACTTTTAAAGATAACTTCCTCTATACGTTTATTTGGGAGTTGGGATTTTTGTTTGGTTGTTTTTGCCTTCTCCAGCTATTTGGGGGTTTTACTCTATTTCTGGGGCTGGGGAGATGGTTTAATGTGTGATACTGTTCCGGGGAAGACAAGAACAAATGACTATTCACCCCAAACAGGAAACCATTGACAGGCCAAAGTAAGGATACCACCAAAGTCCAACTTGGTGAACCAATGCATTTTACTAGGGTTACTTACAGGAGAGAGATGACTCAAAGACAGCGGCATCACTCAAGCCCACCCCAGCATAGGTGACAGCTCATGAGAGCTGAACTCTAGAGCTCACTGCAGAAACTCGATAGGTCAGAGAATGTCTCTCCAAGCCAGCTCAGCTGGTCTAAGCTTCTTTCAGGACCTCAACTGGCCTCTATCCTCCAGGCAGCTTGGCTAACCTGAGCCTCTTCTAGGCAGCTGGGCTTGTCTGAGCCAGTCTTGGCAGTCCTGAGTACTTCACATCTTGGGGAGAGAGAGGCCTAGTAAATCTAGTCAGGTTCAGGGACCTCCTGAAGCTTTTGATTTGTTTACTTCCAGAGTCTTAAGGAGCTTAGACCATAGACCATTCTGAGTTTTGATGAGCTTCCATGCAGAATGGAATGTTTTATCTTGGAAGAAACTGCATACATAATAAGACCTGAATTCAATCCCCAGAAACCACATGGGTGCGTGTTTATAATCATAGTACTAGGGAGGCAGAGACAGGCAGGTCCCAGTCAGCTAGCCTAGTCAAAACAACAAACCCAGGACCCAGTGAGAGAGAACTCATATCATGGCTCCTAAGGAATAACAACCAAGGTTGTCATCTGGCTTTCACACACATGCACACCTCGGCATGTACATCCATGCATCCGTCCATCCACCTGTCTATATAACGTTTTCTAGAGCTGCAGAAGCGGAGGAGTTTCCCCATACCTTTCTGTCCCTATTTGGGTCTAGTGTTCAAGGAGCCATGAAGATAGCAAGTCACCCAGGGCATGACGCCACATCCCCTGGACGTGTGATCACAGAGGGTCCCCTGCTTGTACACAGAGCCCAATACCTCACAACCAGAGAGATATTTCCTGGTCACCAGAAACAAAGTCTCCAAATGTCTTTTGTTATGACTGGAGTTTTTCTCCAGGGAAAGTTGTAATCAAAACAACCAGAGGAAGACAGGCTGCAGTGGGGCCAAGCAGGGAATGGAATGGAAGTCACTGTAGGTAAGTTGATTTTCTTTTTTTAAAAAATATTTTATTTTTATTTTATGTGTATTAGTGGACTGCCTGCATGTATGTAAGTGCACCCATGCTGTGCAATGCCCTGAGGTCAGAGGTCAGAAGAAGGCATTCAATCCTCTGGAACTGGAGTTACAAATGGTTGTTAGCTGCCATGTGGGTGCTGGGAATCGAACTTGGGTTCTCTGCAAGGGCAACCAGAGCTTTTAATTGCTGCGCTATCTCTCCAGCCCCGGTAAGTTGATTTTCAAAGGGCAGAGCCCAAGCTCAGAATCAATACAAGGTCAACTCAACAGAAGTCAATAGAAGTACAAGTAAAAGCTCACACAGAACCCAGGCACCAACTCCGCTGAGCACTGGTCCCCAGTTATGTATTAGCATCACCTGAGCCCAGCCCTTCCCCCATCTCAACTGGTTCCAAATCTGAAGTGAGATGAGCGTCATATATTTGAAATCCTCCTTACTTGACTCGAACTTGAAAAGTCAGTTTATAAGCAGCTGAGCTGAAGATTTTTAAAGCGAATATTTCTGTCCTAGAGAGCAGGAATTTGGCCCTAGCTAGGGAGGCGGACAGATCACACCTGGATGAAGAGCCTGTGAAAGACTGAGACGCAGGGAGAAGGTAGGTGATGGCAGCCATAGATGCTTGAGCCGCTGTAACAAGCCTGGCTATAAAACCTGGCTTTGGGTTCCCACGTGACTGGAGTGTTCTGTCATTCTCGCTCTTTCTGAGCATCATCCAAAATTAAACTGTCCTGGTAGTGAAAATTCTTCAGTGAAACTCTGGATTCTATTAATAAGCCAGTTTACGAAACTGCCTTCTGTTTTGAGTGTGGAAGTCAACAATTTCTAGGTTAGGGGTATAATATCGTCATGAGAGTCTGCAACAGTGTTCCCCTGAACTGACCACTGCAATTAAGAAAAACAGTACTGATGGGATCACTTCTCTGACACTCCGATTTTCTCTCATGGTTCTTTTCAGTCTCACCAGCCCTCAGGATTTGTGTTATACCTAGTAGACATCCAGCACACAAAGCTTAAGCCTCTCTCCAAGCCCTGAGCAAATTCACTCAGGGTAGGCCATTTGGTGATTCTTTTTAAATTCCTTTACAGATCCCACTTGAATGTGTAGGTTTCCAGGAAGGGTTCCCTTCGTAGACCATACATCAACTATCTTACTCTTCTATCCTATCTCCTGGATGCACCACCCTGGAAAGAATAAACTAAATTTTCAGAAAGCCACATTCCTAAAGTAACCACCAGGAATACCTAGCGTCCCACTGAAATCTCTTCTGGCTGAGAACCTTCACAGATCAGTGGTTATTGCATTTCTTGGAAATGAAGACTTCCAAGTGAGTTTCTTCCTTTCTTCCTCCTCCCTTCCGTCTTTCCAAAACTCTAGTTTCTAGTGACTTAAGGTTCAAAGCACCCCTAAGTATACTGTTGATTTTGGGGTGTTGACAAAAGTGTGAGAGTTCTGGTACTACTCATTCTTATCCTAGGAAGGGTTTCCGTGGATTTTTTTTGAATTGGTTTCTTCTAGAGCAGTCTGTGTTCACAGAAAAGAGATGGTGCAGAGATTTCTAATTTACCTAGTTGTGAGACTGTTTCATCTCAAGTGAAACACGCCCTCAGCGAGGGAGCAAAGGAAGGCAACGTGCAAGGTCAGAAAGCGACAAGATTCACAGGCGCTGCCCTAAGGTTGTGAGAGCAGTTACTCCTGTAAGTAACATGAATAAACTCATCTGTTCACCAAGCTAGATTTGAGTGGAATTATTTTTCTTGTGTGTATGCACATGTGAATGCATGTTCATGTGAATACATACATGAGTTCATGCATGTGGAAACCAGAGGTCAATCTTGTGTGTTGTTCCTCAGGAGTCATTCACCTTGTTTTGTGTGTGTGTGTGTGTGTGTGTGTGTGTGTGTGTGTATGTTGAGAGAGAAACAGAGAGAGAGAGAGACAGAGAGAGACAGAGGCAGAGAGAGAGAGAGAGAGAGAGAGAGAGAGAGAGAGAGAGAGAGACTTTTGCTCACCTGGCACTCACTGATTCAGCTAGGGTGACTGGTTAGCAAGCCCTGGGGACCCTCCTGTCTCGGCCTTCCCAGAGCTGAAATTACAAGCACACTTCATAATGCCTGGCTTTTTACATGGGCTCTGGGATGGAATATTACTTCTCCAGCCCCAGAATCATTTCTTCTGTCTGTCATCAATACCTTATCTAGAGTGAATAGATGTTGTTTGGTCATATTTCACCAGGAAAAGTCATGCAACAGTCTACTTCCTCCATACATGCACAGCCCCTTCCCCCATCATCAACACACCCCACCAGAGTGGTGCATTTGGACTACAGAGTCCCCAAAGACACATCACTACCTACAGTCCAAGATTTACTTGGGGGTTTGCCCCTGATAAACTTGAAGCATTTTCAACCACAGGTATCTGACACCTGAGCTGTGACTTGGGCTGTTATAGCTGAGGTATTGTTGCTTACCCTGTTTTCCCTGTCAAATGACAGACAATAATATAGGGGTAGAAATCTCAATGCTGAGTGAGCTACCATTCAAACAGGCTTCAGTGTTCCACACGTCTACTGCAATGGATACTTATGTCAAAGTTCTGACATGTAGAAATCCCTCTCACAGTTTTGACTAAACAAATCATTGGGGGCTTATTTTACAATATCATATAGGTAACTGGCTTGCTTTGAAGGTTAGTCAGTGAGATCTGTTTACACTGAGTCACCAGTGCCTGGTGTAGGGTCCTCAACTCAACTGCATTTTGGTAGTATCAAAATAAAAGGTAACAAGTTACAAGTGTTGTTCAAAAAGAAAAGTCCATTCCCTGTATCTTTATTATGTTTGGATCCTCCACACATTTCTAAATCAGTCTTAGTTCCAAAGCAAACATATCTTAGCTAATGCGTCCTGATGTGTGCTTTGGTGACCGACTGGGCGGGGACAGCCGCACCGTGCAAACACGACTACATCAGCTTTTGCTTTCTTATTGTAATTGCAAGAGGTCTTCATCGTTAAAAGATTCCGAAGACAGAACTTGTTTTCTAGAACGTTTCTCAGGGAGCTCATATGTAGCAGATGGCACGAATTTTGAGAGCAGTACCACTTATTTCATAACCCCTGAAACTCCTACTGACACACTCAAGTCTGGAAATAGGACTTTTTGGACAATGGTGTCAACCATTACAGGGTGACCTTTGGCACTTAAGTTCATAGAAAAGCATGGTTTTATTAGAATCATGATTAACTTAAGTGATCCTGAAAGACTGATTCTTTCCAACTGTCCTTTTCATAATGAATCTTAACAGATTTGGGGCAATACCTCTCTGCTTTTGCTTTCTGTTTTAAAAATAAAGCTTGGTCAAGCAACTTAACTTTGTAGAATTCTATTTCAAAAATGATTATGTTTGGCTGGGGAAAGTAAGCATATTTTTATTTCATTTTTTTCTTTCTATTCCATGTATTGCCCTTATAATCTTTAAATCTTGCTTGTTAATTCACGCGCACTGAAAACCCTTACAGCTCTGAAGAGACAAAACATTTTCTGAGCATCATCACGTATGGAAAAATCAGAGTGAGCAGGCTATTTGAGGGATGCACATTGTAAACTGTCCTAAGTTAGTACCCACCGGCAGCTAGCCTCCACAGGCTAGGGGCGCTGGCATCCCAACAAGGACTCAACGAGCCTCTTTCGAAGCCTTGCCTGTTATTTATTTATTTATTTACTTATCTACTTTGATCTTTTTGAGACAGGATCTCCCTGTAACTGGCCTAGAACTCACTATGTAGACCAAACTGGCCTTGATCTCACAAAGATCCACCTGCCTCTGCTGGGATTAAAGGTAAGTGCTATCATGCCCAGTTGGTTATTTTTTTAACTTACTTGGGGGGCAGGGGTAAGTGTGCGTGTGTGCCACAGTATGCATGTGGTCCGAGGACTACCAACTTCATTTTCTCCTATCGTGTGGAGTGACCAAATTCAGGTGGTCACATGCCTTTATTAGCTGAGCCAGCTCATCAGCGTGCCTTCACCTATTTTTTTTTTTTTTTTTTTTTTTTTTTTTTTTTTTTTTTTTGCAGGATTTCAAACCAACCCGATGGAGAGCTGGTCATAGAACACTGCTACCAAGCACCTGTCAGTTCTCGACACGCACACACGCACACACACGTGAGCACAATCAAACTGAGAGATGATGTTATTAAACAGGATATTGAAGAGATGTAGGTGTGCACCCACTCCGCACTAAGGGAATGGAAACCTACTCTGAGTCTGCAAAGAGCCAAAGTCTCATCTCACATTCTGGAAGAGAGGTGAAGCAGCCCCAAGTCAATGCTTCTTGAGGCCTCTGGAAAAAGACAAGCATTCCCAAAGGCTAGTAGTAGGATTCAGTTTCCTCTCCAATGGTCATCAAGTAACAGAATCAGTACCAAACAAATGTTCTTCTACGCAGCTTAAGCTACAGACTCAGCACATTTTCATGCCCTGTCTTCCGGGGCAGAGGCATCTGTGGGCTTGTCCTAAGAAGCCCATAACTTGAGCCCCACTCATCTAAACAACGAAAATGCCTTCCGACAGCTCATGGTAAGCCACAGAGCTGCTGACAGAGACAGCCAAGAGGCAGAACCTTGAAGGAGTGCCCTCTGGGTTGCTGAATGAAGGACTACATACACTAATGAGCCTCTCAGAGGGTGGATGTGCCAGAGTAGAGATTAAACTCGCATAGGTATGCCTCACAAGCTGTGCTGGCTCAACACACAAGACCCTGGGCTAAGGAACGCTGGGTACCACCCTGAACCTTCATATCCCTGGATCTTCTGGTGAGGGCAGAAGATCCACATCCCTTCCTCTGTATGAGAGGGAAAGCCAGGACCAGAAGGACTGAATCTACTGTGCCCATAGTCCAGTCAGCGTGCTTACCTGGTCTGCTGGTCTCCAGCTTTGCATAGGACATGTCTCCATCTGTTGAGGCTGAGCCAATGGATTCAAATGAGAGCTTGAACACGCCGAACACCTTGGGGCAGGAGAATGATGATGAGAGGAAACAGCTGAGCAGCCCAGAAACAGCTGGGCTTAACATGATCACGACAGACACCTGACATGCCATCCAGCTCGTTTCACAAGGTCTTCGCAATCTCTGACTGGTTGTTTGGCTGAATCTTTTGAGTCTCCTGTTCCTCATCTATAAAACAGGGACTGTTAGTACCTTTCCTAGGGAAACGGTGTGATTAATTGAGCAGTTGATGAGAAAGAGACTCCAGCATGCTGCCACGTGCATCAACAGGCCACACAAATGGTTGAAATTATTATTATTAATCTTGACTAACCAATATCAGGCTAAAATTATAACCAGTTTCATGTAGCAAGAAATTTAAACCATGGATTCATTTCATGTTGTTGGATCAATGTATCAGTCTATACGTTCATGGTCTCTTTGCTTCTTAACATTATTTAACATTATACCGATTCCAGACTCGAAGATGGAGAAGTTCTGGACTGGAACTGGGGGAAAAACACTTCAATATCATCATTTTTTTTTTTTTTGGTCTTTTTGAGACAGCTCCAGCTGGCCTGGAGCTCACTCTGTAGACCAGGCTGGCCTCGAACTCACAGAGGATTCACCTGCCTCTGCCTCCCAAGTGCTGGGATTAAAGGTATGCGCCACCAAGCCCAGCTCAATATACTTTTATTTTTTGGTTTTTTTGAGACAGCATCTCCCTGTAGCCCCAGCTGTCCTGGAACTCACTATGTAGACCAGGCTGGCCTTGAACTCACAGAGATCCGCCTGCCTCTGCCTCCCCGAGTGCTGGGATTAAAGGCGTGTGCCACCATGCCTGGCCCAATATCATCATTTTTTAAACACTTAAAAAAAGCTAAAAATAGTTCATTGATTATCTAGGGGTGGGGAAAATATCTAATTTGACACTCTCTGACTGTCAGGTTATTTCTGCTAGATGACCATGCTTCCCACTGTTTGAATCCAGTTTTTAAAAATTTATTTTACACACACCAGCAGCAGCCTGCCCATCACAAGCCGTTTTTATTGCCATGATGTATTTCATGCCAAGAGACTTGTGGCTGCTGGGAACATCTTTATGGAATAGCATGATTTAATGATTAAGCCTAAGTAATTATGCAAGCATCCACATAGCATATCATCCATGGACACTGTAATGTGAACAGAGACTTGGTGTTCATGTGTGGGTGCATGTGCATGTATGTGCATGCATATGTAGAGACTAGACATCAACCTCAGGTGTTCTCATTCAGGTGCCATTCACCTTGGTTTTTTAAGAAAGGGTCTCTCACTGGTCTGGAGCTTGCCAATGATGCGAGGCTGGCTGGTCAGTGAGCCCCAGGGATCTTCCTGCCTCTGCCTCTCCAGCGCTGGGATTGCAAGCACTGATACCATGCCTGGCTTCTTACATGGGTTCTGGGGAGCAAACTCGGGTGCTCATGCTTGCACACAAGGACTTTACCTCCTGAGCCATCTCTCTGACCCTGAACAGAGACTTTCCAGCTCCTAAAACCTCAGCCCAAATCTCAACACCCTCTTGGTTCCTTCACTTTGCTGTGTCCCTCTAATGCCTTGGTACATGAGTTACTCTACTCAAGTTCAGAGAAAAGGGGCTAGAAATGTCAGGAAGGTTCCTGACAGTGGGCTTGTGGGAAGAGGTAGGAGAACAGCATGGCTAAGACATGGTCAAGGGCTTTGGGATGGACCAGTGGATGGAGGACATAATAATCTGCTTTTGGACTATAGAAGGACTTGACATCCAAGCAGGAGGCCAGGCCACCCTCTTCTGCATTGGCTAGGGCCATCCATGGCTCTGCAGGATGAAATAGGCACAGTGAAAATGAGCTAGCCCATACGCAGCCAAGATTTTCACTCACTGTTTCTTTTTTTAAATTTTTATTATTTTCATTCTATGTGTATGCATGTATTGCCTGCGTGTAGGTAAGTGCACCCATGTTGTGCAATGCCCACCGGAGGACAGAAGAGGCTGTGGGATCCCCCGGAACTGGAGTTACAGACAGTTGTCAGCTGCCATGTGGGTGCTGGGATTCAAACCCGGGTCTTCTACAAGAACAATCAGTGTTCTGAGCCATCTCTCCAGCCCCATCACTATTTCCATGAGTTTCCGTTGTATAGGACAAGCCTCCAAGCCAAACAGCCATTTTCTTCATCAGATCAGCTGTGCTACTTGCAAAAGATCATCCCAGCTCATTTGTAGACTACTGATGTTCCCTTATAGAAGGAGAGGGGTTGGGGAGGGTCATGGGACCCTCACCTGAGCACACACTCTTCCCAATTCTGCCTTAACTGCATGTGGCCTCCGGGTCTCAGGGAGGGGCCAGAGTATGTAGGCAGGGAGGATTAGGAATGGGGGCTCCGTCTATTCCTCTGTGGGGAAGACGCCATCCACACTGAGTGCAGACTTTCCAATGCAGCTGCATTCCTGTCAGTAGCCCCTCACACGTGCTCTGTAACTAAGTCCAATGAATTCATTGGTTCCTAGGGGAGCTTTGGTGGAATCCAGCTATGGTTTGTTCCTGGTACCTTATGTGGAAAGGTTAGACATTGTGTAGTCCTATTCACCAAACCACCCCGACCCCCACTTGGGTGAAAACTCGCACAATTGTTCCTAAAGTTTTCAGAGCCAAGAGGTAAATGTCCCTTGCAAGAACAATTCTCAGAAGATAAACATTGAACCGTAACAGTGACTGAAACATGTCAGCCTTTCCCGTCATAAACATAATCCCAACCTTCATACCAAAGCTGGGTAGTGAGGAAGCCTAGAAATGCATGAGGTGTCTTAAGTGCACACTCAGATACACTCCACAAATAGCCCAGCAAGCATTCCTCAGCAAAGAGCTGTGGATACCAGATGCTGTTAGTGGCTCATGACCAGAGGCCAGGAACAGGGACTGTAGTGACATGTGTTAATCTAGGTGACGCTTCTGGGCTCTTATCACAACACTCTTCATCTGCTGAGTAGAGAGCAGTCCTCTTTCTGGGAAGGATACCTCTGGGTCTTGCTGTTTGCATTCAACAGTGACAAGTTCTAGAAAGCTAGTAAAATGAATTTTCAGAATGCTGATCCTCTGGGTGTTTGGGCCACTTTTGCAATAAAAGTGGGGACACAGTGACCCTCCAGTGGGGAATCTAGGGGTGTGATGCTTAGAAATGTCACTGTGATGTTTCCACGTTTTGTTCATCTCATGACAATTTTTCTTGTATGTGGATGTCTATCTCTGGTCTCTAAGGATTTTTATTTTCTTTCTGTCTTTCTAGGTGGTGTCTGTGTCTGTGTGCCTGTGTCCGTGTCCATGTGTGTGCATATGTGTGTGTGCACGCATGCACACCACAGCATGCATGTGGTGGTCAAAGAACAACCCCCAGGAATTGGTTCTCTCCCTCCACCAGCTATGTTCCAGGGATTAAACTCAAGTCATCAGTCTTGATGGCAAGCACCTTCACCCACTGAGCCATCTCGCCGGCCCTGGTCTCTAAGGCTCTTAAGAAACTTGAAGCTATGATACTTCGGCTGTAACTTACAACAATGCATTTATGGTGAACTGCCACACAGACCCTTCCAAAGGCTTAGAGTTCCATCCTCTTTGACTCTTCTAGACAGAGTGACTGGGAAGCCTTCCCAAGGTTGTAACAAGTGCCCAGGCACGTTTATCATCCATGTTATCATCTGGAGAAAGTCTGTGTGCAGCAATCCCAATCTCCCAATCTTCCTGCTGGGCCTGCAGCCCTCACCACCCTCTCTACCTGGTAAGAGGGACTGGTCCACCCAGGCATCTGCAGACAAGGATGTAGGCCAGGGCTTTACCCTGTTGTCTATGCACAGCTTCCCTACACTTAGAAAAGAGCTGTCACTATGCCATCGTTCCTCCCATAGACTCAACACATTCTTGAATATGTGTTATCTTCTATTACAGATAATGGGTCAGCAAGATTTTCTTGTTTTTGTTTTTGTTTCTGTTTTTGTTTTTCAATGAATGGCCAAATAGCAAACATTTTGGACTTTGAGAGCTACCTGGGAGGAAGTGTATTTTGTTCCCTGAACACTGTAACTTTCTACTTTTCACGTTTCTGGGAGAAGCAGTTCACCTGTCTCAGCTACTCAGTACTACCACTGCAGTGCCAACCTCAGGCACAGACGATGTGTAAACACATGAACATGGATCTGTTCCAATAAAATTTTATTCACAAAATCAAGCCATGGGCCAGATTTACTGTGTAAGCCATACTCAGCTGACTTCTGATTTCTATGAGATGTACATACCTACTACAATATCTTTGAATAGCCCATTATTTTTATTTCAATTTATCATTATTATTGATGTGCATGCATGTGTGTGATTGTGAGAGGAGTGTGGGCACATCTGTCTGGAGGTCAGAGGACAGTTCTCTCCTTCCACTGTGGGTTCCAGAGATGGAACTCAGGTTGTCAGGTTTGCAAGGCAACTGCTTTTACCCACAAAACCATCTCATTGAAAGAGACAGGGTCTCACTGTACATCGTGGCTAGCCTGGAACTCAGTGAGATCCACCTGTCTCTGCCTACTGAGTGCTGGGATTAAGGTATGCACCACCACCTGGTTTGTTATTATTTTTGAGACACTACCCCAGATGGACATGAGTTGCACTAAATTCTTCCCTTCCCACCCTCTGGGAGACTGGCCCTCAGTCACCAGGGTCTCGTGGTCCTAACACAGATTGACAAAACTGGCATAACACATTTCCATTTTGGGTTTTGCATAGTTTATATGACATTTGGGAGGGGATGACTTACAACGAAATGGCTTCTCATAACCCCCAAGCCATTCAAGCCCCGTGTCACCCCCTGTGGGATGCCCCACCATTCCCTGATTGAAACTGGAGTTCCAAATGGCCGCGACTAACTCTCCGTCTGCTCACTCTCCATTTGGCGGGCAGCTCCATCCCTCTTCCCAGGGTGCTCCTCATCTTGCCGCTGCCTGGCTTACTCTCAGTAGGCTCACACTTTTTGAGGGAATGCGTAATTTTCAGGCTATACCATGGCAGGTAGGTAGGGTCACTTTTATGCACACTCATTTTATATGTAGGGAATGGAGGGTCAATGCTCACTTCCCTGATATGAACAGTCAGAAAATCATAGTGGACACACTGACACATCCTTTCGTTTCTAAGGCCAACGTGTTTGCTACCACATATCCAG
Organism: Nannospalax galili; assembly: GCF_000622305.1. NCBI lineage: Eukaryota > Metazoa > Chordata > Mammalia > Rodentia > Spalacidae > Nannospalax > Nannospalax galili. Next base: position 1,351,389 of record NW_008331547.1, read on the forward strand.
AATATGTCTCTCTCCATGTAGTGGTATTATGTGAAGGAGGAGTTCTGGGGTCACATATGCTGGGGAAACTCCACATTATCCAAGCTTAAGGAAGTTTTTGTGTTTGTTATGACTCTCCAAGAGGGGATTAGAGTCTGATGAGTTTTCCAAACAAATAGTATGCCAGATCTTTTTAAAAATTCTCATCAAAGAAGCACTTAAGACTCGTGCTTCTTGGATTGGCTTCTGGAAAATGCTTGTGAAGCATAAACACAAACTACAGAGAGAGGGCATTTCAGGGAAGAAAAGGCAAACTCAGATTCTGGATAGGGTAAGGCCCTGGGGGACAGCCCACCTCAGACAGACCACAGGTTCTGATCTGGTCCAACCGACTGACAACTGATTGAGACAGGGAGCATCACACCCCAGGCCGAATGCAGTCAAACTCAGCACAGCATAACTGCTAGTGTGTTTGTCTTTTAGGAGGAATTGCTAATCTGAATGGTCTCAGCCCAAATTTAAGGCTGGCTTTTTTTCTAACAGTTTCTTCGGCGGAGGACTTGGCCTCTAGCTAAAATGCAATGTACAATTTGGTTAGCATCCATATTCCATGAAAAAACACTCCTTATGATGCCAAATGTAGACTATTTTACTGAGCCGATCGAAGTAGTAAGTGTCCCCTGAGGGACATTTTGGTGATATTCTGAAGACATTATGACTGTGAACTGAGGGGTGTCTGTGTCCTAACTATAAGCACTCCATCTCCCTATGGGATTTTGGAGAGAGCAGGAAAACAACTGAAATTCACATTCTTACTAATGGCATGAGTGTTCCTGAGCTCCAGTGATGACCTCTCTGACCAAATCAGATCAGAACCCAGAGTTGAGACTCATGGGCTAACTGACGGTTCTTTCTAATCATCTTTTATCACCAAATCCAAGGTCATGACCAACACATTCCTGGACTTGTGAGGAGCTAGAGTTTAACAGATGGCTGGCCCCCAAGAAGGATCCTGACTCTGTTTACTGACAAAGGTGTACTGAGCTTCTGCCATTCTGAGCCACAAGTATGAAGACCTTCCTCTGGGCCCGTCACAGAGACCTGCTAGAAACTCCTCATTCTGAACCAGATAAGAGGTGTGTCACTGGGTGGGAAGGGAGACTAGGTAGAGGGGAAGGGAATTCAACCAGCCAGCTGGAGTAAATGGGGTGGGAGGTAGTGATGTTGGGTGCTTTCCTCTGCTGTGACCAAGTGTGAGGAAGAAATGGTTTATTCTGGGTCATAGTTTGAGGTTGGAGTCCTTCATGCTGGGGAAGGCATGGCCACAGGATTGTGAGGTAGCAGGTCATATCACATCCACAGTCGAGAGAGAGAGAGAGAGAGAGAGAGAGAGAGAGAGAGAGAGAAACTATTGGTTCTCAGTTCATTTTCTTCTCTTTATTTAGTCAGAGACCCCATAGGATGATGCCACCCACACTTAGGGTAAGTCTTCCCTCCTAGGTTAAATCTTTCTGGAAACACCCCACAGACATACCCAGAGGTGTGTTTCCATGGTGACAATGAAGCTTCATAGAGTCACAGACTTTCACTGGGAACTTTCTGTTTCACAGAGAAAAGACCGAGGTAGTACCACAATGCTCCAAACTGTCAGAACCTTCATAATGAGTGTTGGAGGCGCTGAGTGTCAGTCCCAGGTCTGCATTGGAAAGTGAGCCCTCGTCTCCTTCCCCACTTAATCTAGGGCAACATTTAAATTGTCTGTTTCATCATCCTAGGAAAACTGGACCCAAAGTGGATTTCTATGTCCCTGAGCAACCACAAGGCCAGGGCAGGACCCAAGGGGAGACTTGAAAAGGGTGATGAGGTTGAGAAAATTATCTTAGTTCCTGACTCACACAATTACATAGAGGGCTTCTTTTATTTTAAGCAACTAGGTCAAAAGGCGTAGCAGATTCTGAAGGGATAAAATGACCAAAAGACACTTTCCCCCAGGACATGAACAAGCCCAACTCAATTATGATTGCAACAGGGAGGCACTTAATTCTTCTAATAAACATGTATCCGGCAAGAAGCTAGCAGAAAGCAATCTTAATAGGAAAGCAGGAGGCTATGTTCCCAGTAGTCACTTTTCAACATTCAAGGTCTTGGGCTGGGTTTTTCCATTATAAAAAAGGCAAGGGGAAGGGGGGTGGAAATTACTGCCAGAGCAGATCAGTTCCACCAAAAATGCTCCAAACAGCACTTCTTTCCCTGCCCTGGAAATCATGTGGCTCTCTCCACCCTTCTGAATTTATACTGTCCTGATATTCTTTATTTTCCCACTAAATATACAGAATGGAGACATTAGCTGATAGTGACCTGTGCTGCTTTTGGCCAGTGGTGTGTTTTTTTTTTTTACAATAACAGCTCCAGGTTCTGCATCACGAGACCTTAGCATGAACAGCCAGCATCTCTTTGTGCTGTGTGAAAAATGTGTTGTTTCTTCTCGTGCCTCATACCAGAGATGGGCCCCAGGGGCTGCAGCAATAGCCCAGATGGAATAGTTCTGTAGAAATCACAGCCCAAGAAAGGGTGCATAAATATACCACATTTGAATTTTGTCCAATATGTGTGCTTCTCTTTCCCTCCGTGCTTTCATAAATATTTCAAAGCCTTCCACAGAGCAAAGAGTGATAATAAAATCAGTTTCTGAGGTTAAAGCAGTCACCACTTTGGTGTGAAAACACCATCCAATGGCCTCGAAGTTGATTATGATTTGGGTCTAGGTGGCATTCTAAGAAATCCTCCAACTGAATAGCCCTGGATGGCTCAACCCGGGTTTCTCACCAAAATGGAAACACTGCATCCTAAATGGTAGTCTGAAGAGAGGTAAGCATTTGTTTCCAGCTGGTACAATTGTTTAATAAGATGCCCGCTGGCTCCCTGGGAGAAATATTCTGCTCTCTTCAGCAACAATGAAAATCATCCTGATGTGGGGGGAGGGGACGCTAACTCAACCCATACGAAGTGTTCTCAACTTGAAGTGTATGATTTTCAGTGACGGTAACTCACCCTGTGAAGGATGAAGAAAAGGTTTCAGACACACAGTAAACTGGAGGAGAAACAAACAAACAAACAAATCCCAGCAGAGGCTTAAGCCATTTTGCTCTTGTTAATTATTCTTCTAATGTTTTAATCAAAGGCAGCAGCCTCGCTCCTCACTCATATGCAGTCAAGCCACCACATCCATAGGTGTTAAACTCCACGCCTTCAGGCTGTTAGGAGGGAGCGGAAATTGGCAGTCTGAACCTCAGAAGCCTGCAGGGGAGGGTGCCCGACACGGCCCTTAATTATCTCGATTATATTAATACGTGTTGTTTGTCAACAGCTAGGAAAAGACGGAACTGTGAAGAACCCAAGAGATCGCTTTTTACGTGCAGGTTTGACCATGAAGATCTGCTTCTATAATGTTTTTAAAAACACATTAAAAATGGGTTTGCATTTAGGAGCGTGGAAGAGACTAAGGATCTGTTGCTGTAATCCCAGTCACTTGTCCAATGGAAACGAACGAACACAAATAAGATCTAGGCAAGACAGGGCACACAAATCACTTGTTTTCCAAATAGTTCCCATATAAATGAATAAATACAAATAGCACATAGGCAATAGAGGGCATACGAATCATTTATTTCCCAGAAGCTCAATAATTATATAGAAATTAAACTAGCTAAGTTATAAAATCAGTATAAAATACACACAAGTGCAATTGAAAGACATTTTAAATTATCTGTCTGTGCGAAAGATAATGATGCTATTTAGTATTCGAAACCCCAACACTGATCATTTTCAGAACAAAATGCAAACGTACATGAGTTTGCTTTAGTCAGTCTTTGTCATTGCTGTGACAAAATAACCAACAAAAAGCAACTCAAGGAAGGAAGGGCTCGTTCAGCCGTGTGCAGCCCGTCCAGGCAGCAGAAGGGAGACGGGTGGTCACTGTATTAGTTACTTTTCCGCTGTTGGGCTAAGACGCAGTGACCAAGGGAACTTAGAGAAGAAGACTTTATTTGAGGTTACGGCTCCAGGGGCAAGGGTCGATAATGGTAGCAGAAGGAGGTGGCCAGAGCATAAAGTCCAATCATCACATCTTCAAGTAGGCAGAGGAAGACAGAGAGAGACAGGAAATCCAGCAAGGCTTAAGAACTCTCAAAGCCGGCCCCCAGCGATGTGTTTCCTGCAGCATGGCCACACCTCCTAATGGTTCCTTGACCCGCCCCAAACTTCGAACCAGTGTCCAAATACTTGAAGCCTATGGGGAACACTCACTCAAACCAGCACAGTCACACCACACCCTCAGCTCACAGCCTCCTTCCTCTGTTTTCATTCAGTCCAGCATCTCTGCCCATGGATTGTGTCACCGGTATTCAGGGTGGGGCTTCCCTTTTTAAATCTTTCTACAAACAGCCTCCTAGACAAACCCAAAAGTGTGTTTCCATGCTGATTCTATATCCAGTCAAGCTCACAACGATTATCCAGAGTCCTAGGCCAGTTTTCTAGCTCCAGCCACACAGCCCCCGATCTGGCTTAGGCTACCAAGCTGGAGACCACAAAGTGACTCGGACCAGTGGCCATTGAGCCCTTCTGGTCACACACATGCAGGGTGTGTCCTCATATTTGTGACAGAAGAGAGGAAGGAGAGCTTGCACTCTTTCCCTTGGAGCGGTCTCCAGGGATTGCTAGGTCCATTATCACCTATTTTGAACTCAAGCTTTTTCAGACTATCCCCTGAGATGCCTGAAGGACACACAGCCCAATCACTAATGGGAGAGAAAGTAAGCAGGGCTTTGTGTGAATGTCCAGCCTCTTCTGTCTGTTGAGATGCCAGCCAGGCTGGTTGGATTTACCAGCCCCTCTCTACTGTGGTAAAGCTGTGGTTTGCTGGAAAGGCCGAGGATGGCAGAGAAACAAAGTCAGCCTGTCTAGGTAGAGATGGGAAGTGCCACCCTACCCAAGGCAGCAGAAGCACCGGAACCTTCTTTCTAAAGGTTACAAGGACCCCCGAGTATGTGACTGCTTCCTTGGAGGGTCCTTTAATGGCAAGGGTGATGGTGCAAGAGGCCAACAGTTGTGGTCAAAGGCTTGGATCACTGCTGCTTCTTCTACTGACCAGCCAGGCGACGTGGGTGAATCTCTGCTTATCAAGTAGCTGAGCTGGGTAAGTCTTTTTACCAGGCACACGAGTTGAACAAGTCATTTGACATTGCTAAGCCAACTTCCTTACCAGTAAATGGAGCCAGCACAGTATTCCTTTTCATTGGATTATTTGTAAAATTAAACAAATAAGTAAAAACAAAACATAGACAGAACCCAACAGAATTTTTATTTAAGAACTGTTACAAGTGATCAATGCTGTGCAAATGTGATTGTTTTCATTTTTCTCCCTTTTCCTGCTTCTGGATTCTCAATACTCTCCTATTTTCTGGATTCTCAATACTCTCCTATTTTCTGGATTCTCAATACTCTCCTATTTTCTGGATTCTCAATACTCTC
>NW_008331547.1:1358091-1368942 GCF_000622305.1 Nannospalax galili
ACAGGGAAGCTGCAAGCTGGTCCCGCACATGTGAGAACAAAGAGAGCTTAGTATAATCAACAGCTCTTGGACACCTGCAAGGTCAGAGGGTAGTGATACTTGCCAAGTGACTAAGCTAGCAGACAGTCAAGGTCAGAGATGGACTCAGAGCTGGACAGAGGGAATCGAACACCCCTAGTTGAGTGGGTACCGCATGAAGAGCGCACGATCATCTGCCTGGCTGGGCCAGCAGGTCAGGCATAGAGCAAGTGGGTCCTCCATTGCTCAGGTCAGCCCATGATATCCCGGAGAATTAACCAATCTCAGCAGAGAGGATCTCAGCCTTTGTCCAGCTTCTGCCCTGGCACTATCAAATTCCTAGACAACAGAGACATCAGAGTGGGACAGTTTTTCCTCTTTTGGAAACTCCTCCCACTCCCAGGATTTTCCTGCTTTCCTCAAGATCTCATCCTGTAGCCCCAGCTGACCTGCTTGCCAAGTGACTAAGCTAGCAGACAGTCAAGGTCAGAGATGGATTCAGAGCTGGACAGAGGGGATCGAACACCCCTAGCTGAGTGGGTACCGCATGAAGAGCGCACAATCATCTGCCTGACTGGGCCAGCAGGTCAGGCATAGAGCAAGTGGGTCCTCCATCGCTCAGGTCAGCCCATGATATCCCGGAGAATTAACCAATCCCAGCAGAGAGGATCTCAGCCTTTGTCCAGCTTCTGCCCTGGCACTATCAAATTCCTAGACAACAGAGACATCAGAGTGGGACAGTTTTTCCTCTTTTGGAAACTCCTCCCACTCCCAGGATTTTCCTGCTTTCCTCAAGATCTCATCCTGTAGCCCCAGCTGACCTGGAACTCACTGTGTAGACCAGGCTGGCCTTGAACTCACAGAGATCTGCCTGCCTATGCCTCTGCGGAGTGCTGGGATTAAAGGCATGTGCTGCCAAGCCGGGCTTTGGTAATAGATTCTGAGTACTGTCCCACACTTCCCACGCTCCCTCATTCCCACAGGTGTGTGCTCTTGAGAGCACCCTGGTCACACTTCTCAGTCCCCTGGGCCACTAAATAACTGAGATGATTTTCATTGGGTGTTCCACAAAATGGGAACCTTGACCCACCTTGACCTAGGAACTTCTCTGAGGTCATAAAGACAGGACCACTCAAGATCTCAACCTGTAGCCCCAGCTGACCTGGAACTCACTGTGTAGACCAGGCTGGCCTTGAACTCACAGAGATCTGCCTGCCTATGTCTCTGCGGAGTGCTGGGATTAAAGGCATGCGCTGCCACACCCGGCTGAAGATTTCACCTTTCTGTACTAATTTTTTTTTAATGTGTTTGTATGTATTGCCTGAATGTATGTGAGTGCACCCATGCTGTGCAATGCCACGGAGGTCAAAAGAGGCTGTCGGATCCCCTGGGACTGGAGTTACGGACAGTGGTTAGCTGCCATGTGGGTGCTGGGATTTGAGCCCGGGTCTTTTGCAAGAACAACCAGTGTTCTTAACCGCTGAGCCATCTCTCCAGCCCCTGTACTAATTCTTAATAAAGGTTACATTTGGCTTTGCATACATACTTCTGTGAGAGTCTATGTCTCTAACTTTTGTTGGCAAGAGACAACAAACTTGGAGCCACTCTCCTCAGTCGATTTTTGATGGTCATAAGAATCTGGCATTTTGGTCCTTGGGCCATGCATGCACAACTGGGCAGTGGAAGGTCCCATTGTACTCAAAACTCCTGCATCTTTTTTAAAGCAGAGCCGTAGAAGTCCAGTTGAGCCATCTGGCTTTGTGTGTGAGCATAAGGAACCCTGGCGGGAGAATTCCTGCCTTCATCCATGGCAGCAGAGCTAGACCCAGAATCCGGAAAGAGACCATCTTCTACTGCTGTGATTTTGTGACTGTAACCTACACTGGTCTCAAACTTGCTATGTAGCCAAGGATGACTTTGAACTTCGGATCTCCTGCCTCTACATCCCAAGTACTGGGATTACATGTATGTGTCACTATGCTTTGTTTATGCAGGGTTGGGTACCAAACCCAGAGCTTTGTGTAAGCTAGGCAAACACCGTATTGACTGAGCTACATCCCCAGCCTCGTTGTGACTGATTTTTTAAAGCTAAGTACACAACGTTGTCCATTTTTATTTTCTTAAACCCAGAAGACTATCAAACTGATTAGTGTTTACACCAAAGCCCATGAGGCCAGTGGAAATAGCACTCACTAGAAGGTCAACATGGATACCTGTGGTCACCTCTGCAGACAAATAACAGGCTATATGAACAGAAGGCGGTTTGATCTGGATTGAGACAATGAAGTTTTCACTAAGTAAAGGGCTGATCAGACAGAGTTGAGAAAGGAAACTGACCATGAACAGATTCTTATCTCAGAGCCCACACCCAAAGCATATGTGTTTACAAGTAGCCACATCCTCTGCTGTCTGCCATGACCTTCCTGCAGACCCCAGGCTAGCCCTTACATAACCAGGGCACAGGTGGGAAACCCCACCTATCACGAGTTTACCATTTTTTCTCTGGGAAGAAGTAGGACTGGGAATTGGAGGACAGTTTCGAACTCAAGGTAAAAGCATACAATAAAATGCTGTATAGCATACTTGAAGCTGAATGTGAAAGGGGCTGGAAGACCCACTGAAGTTGGTTTTAGGACAAAAGTCCCAGCTCGGGCGGCCCCCACAAGCAAAGCTCAGCCTCCTGTCTCAACACGCTAATTAAAGATGAGTACAGTGAACAACAGAAGAGAAGGGATCTCCATCAGTGTGGCCAGGCTGGGAAGAAAGATACACGGTTCAGTGACTCCAACTTCATCTTCAGGGTACTGATGTGAGATTTCGGCTTAAATAGAGAAAGAACAGGTGTCAAGAGATATGCATAATTAAACACTCCCAATTGTGGTCTGGTCTCCTTGATCTCCGGCTTAGCTCTGGTTCTGGGAGGTGCTCTGATAACTGGGTAATCTGTTAATCACAGTCAAGGCCCAAGGGAGGTCAATCTGTTTCCTACCAAATGACCCGGACCAGGGTACAGTCCATCAGAGATAACTTTTCTCAGCTTGGGGGTGGTCTGTCCTATAGAGTCACCATTGCTTGAGGGTAAAGCTTCACTCTCTTGTCACAAAGACATTGATGTCAGCCCCATTGTTCCTGAAATTCAAGGTGACTCAAGGGGAAAGGGTAAGTCATGACTCATCTTGGTGCCTTTAGCCCTGATGGGTGATGAAATGCCTGAGACAGAGTCAAGTGGGAGTCAGAGTCAAAGCAAAGGAGGCAGACTCAGTACGAAGGCAGAGATGCCAGGCTTTCGCCCTGCTTTTAGTAAAGAGTCTGGGCTCTTTAACAAAAGCAGCTTCCAAGTGCCTGGTGAGCTGCTGTGGTAGAAAGAGGTGCAAAGGCTTCTGTTTGGTGAGTACAAACCTTTGTTTCTTTGCTTCTCAAATATTTTCACTGTGAACTGTGAGACACTGGACCAGTGCGAAAAACAATGCTAGTTGATAAACTTGGTCTCATCACGTTTTTCCCCACACATAAGAGCTGGACAAAACACTGCGTGTCCTGGGCCAAGTCTCAATGTCTGCAAAGTGTTTTTGGAACTGATAATTATTGTGCTCTCCTTAGTGATTTGCCTGTAACAGCACACGTGCCCACTGGGGGACTTTCCCCTTCATGTTCAGCAGTTAGCACAGACTCTCCTTGGCAAGGCCCTCTGCAACTGCACAATCACACACCTGCCAGTGCTGGAAAGTTCTGGAAACAGAGACTCTGTGCCAGACATTCCTTTGGAGCAATTCACTCTATCCAGTGCCTCATCCTGGCCATTAGACGAAGAAACAATGTGTTGAACTTGGTGAGATTTTTGCAGCAAAAGTACAAGAAAAGGCTAGTACGTGTGTGTGGTGTGTACGTGTGTGTGTACGTGTGTGTGGTGTGTGCGCGTGTGTGTATGTGTGTGTGGTGTGTGCGTATGTGTGCGTGTGTGTGCGTGCATCTTCAAATGTGTAGGCATGCACGTGTGTGTGTGTGTGTGTACGTGTGTGTGTATGTGTGTGTGTATGTGTGTGTGTGAGTGTATGTGTGTATCTGTGTGTGTATCTGTGCGTGTATGTGTGTATATGTGTGTATTGTGTATGCATATGTGTGTGTGTATGTGTGTGTATATGTGTGTGTACGTGTGTGTATCTGTGTGTATATGTGTGTATTTATGTGTATATGTGTGTATGTGTGTGTATGTGTGGAAAACTTGAGAGCAAATAGTTTCAGAACTGAAAGTTGACTCGTTTTCTTACCTGTGTATAACATACATGGACAGTATCTCACAGGAAGAACAGGGGCCAGGAACGATGCCCACAACTTGTTACCTATGCTTTTTACTTTTTTTGGCACGTGTATATGCATTTGGCATGAGCACATGTGTATTGGCATCTTCAAATGTGTAGGCATGTGTGTGTGTGTGTGTACGTGTGTGTGTATGTGTGTGTCTGTGTGTGTGTGTATGTGTGTGTGTGTATGTGTGTGTGTCAACCAAAAATTACTATTCATGATGTAAACAAGTGAGCCATGTGCTCCTCCTGTGACCTGGGCAGATGACCTTAATCCCTCAGGATCCTTCCTTATCCTCCAACCTAAGACAGTGCATGTATGTATGTTCGTATGCTTTATACATCAAAGTGCTGAAAGCAGTGTGCTCATCTACTGAAAGTAACACACCAAAATAAAGTTTCTTCCTGTAGTTGTGTGTGTGTGTGTGTGTGTGTATGTGTGTGTGTATGTGTGTCTGTGTGTATGTGTGTGTGTATATGTGTGTTTGTGTGTATGTGTGTGTATGTGTGTGTGTGTATGTGTGTGTGTGTGTGTATGTGTGTTTGTGTATATGTTTGTGTGTATGTGTTTGTATGTGTGTGTACATGTCGCATGTGGAGGATGTGGATTTACTTCAGGTATCTTTTTCAATCTCTCTCCACTGTATTTAGTGAGGCAGGGTCTCTCACTGAACCCAGAGCTTACTGATTCAGCTAGTCTAGCCATCCAGCCTGCTCTGGGGATCTCTGTCTCCATCCCAAGTGCTGAGATTATAAGGGGGCCTCCTTGCCTACCCACCTTTTCTGTGGTTGCTCGGGATCTCAACCCTGATCCTCACACACTGCAAATGCGTTACCCACGGAACCATCTCCCAGCCCGCTATTCTGGATGTTTTCAAGGTCTCTTTCTTGCAGGTCAAGGACAATGCACATTGAAACTCCAGGAAGATTGTGTTGTGAGCTTCCCTGTAGTATTTTTCATGCTCTATGAAAACCTCCAATTATTAAAATTACCTGCATTTGATTGTTTTCTAGAGGTAATGCCACACAAGGGTTTAAGAAGCCAGTCATCTGCTATCCCAGCTCCCTACAGCAGCCAATATTAATGCCATGCATTGTATCTGTACACATATTTTCCCTTGTTCATAAAAAATATGTATATATATATTCATTAATTTTCTGGCTTTTTCACAAAAAGAGATCAAATCTCTTTCACTGTTGTGTAACCATCTTGTGCCCCCTCTTTTGTGGGGGCGGTCTTACTATGCTATCAGATTATTCAGTGTACAGTAAAAGCTACATTTTTCTTCACTCATTAGAAGCCACGGTGGAGGCCTCCAGAGCAACCAGAGTAGCAAAAGAAAATGTGTTTAGTAGGGATTTAGAAAAAGATTTGTTTATGTGTATGTATATATCATGAATGCATGTCACATGTGTGTGCACCCATAAAGGCCAGAAGAAGGCACTGAATCCCCTGGAGCCGGAGTTTAGGTAGTTGAGACGTGGGTGCTAGGAACCGAACTAGGCCCTGTAGAAGAACAGCAAGTGCTTTTAACTGCCGAGCCAACTCGCCAGCCTCATTAGTACAAGTTTTGTGAGGTACAGAAGGTGTGAAGTTAGTGGGGGCCCCCTACACGTGTTTTGAGGGGATATCGGGAGCAGATTGACTCGGGGGAAGACCACCCTGCAGGAACCCCACCACAGGACGGTCTTCAGGGGAGAAAGGCCAAAAGGTCAGAGAGAACTTCTTGTTTCTGTGACTTTCTCAAATGAAGATTTCTTATTTGGGGGTAGAATTTCCTGCCCCGCCCCATCATTAAGGTGTCTGTAAATGTAATTTTCCTAGCTTCTTTGTGCATATATTAAGATACACATACTATCACTCATATGAGACAGCATACAAGAAATGACTGCATAAAAGGATCATGATCTGGTGAGACCATAATTCTTCACTTAAGACCTATGTCTCCAGTTAATTTTTTTTTTTTTTTCTGTTTTTTGAGACAGGGTCTCCCTGTAACCCTAGCTGGCCTGGAATTCACTACGTAGACAAGGCTGCCCTTGATCTCATAGAGATCCACCTGCCTCTGCCTAGTGCTGGGATTAAAGGTGTGTGTCACCATGCCCAGTTTATTATTATTATAAGACCCCGCCTCTGTAAATAAATTGGTGAGTGGCAGAAGACACCCAATGTCAATCTCTGTCCTCTACACACATGTACACACATGTACACACATACCTAATACATGTGCCCAGGCATACAAACAATTGCACTCACATCATACACACATACACATAGAAAAACAAACAAAAAAAGCTTAATGAATGAATGAATACCCTCCAACCCTCAGCAATTCTCCTCCAAAGAACTATATTAAATAACAGTGCTGTGTATCAAGAGTTCTCCTAAGGAATAGCCTACAGCATTGCTTATAAGTGGAAAAAACAAAAGTTTCAATGACAGTTATAAAGTAAAATAGACAATGGTTTCTGATCTAGAAACAAATTAATAATAATAACTCTAACACCTAACTTTCATTTAGCAGATAAAGAGTTTTATATACATTTTATTATTTAATCTTTCAATGTGCTGGCTAGTTTTTATTGTCAACTTGACAAAACTTAGAGTCATTTGGAAAGAGGAACCCTCCACTGGAGAATTTCCTTGATCAGATGAGCCCATGGGCATGTTTGTGAGGGATTGTCTTGACGGATGATTGATGTGGGAAGAGTCACGCCCACTGTGAACGGCACCATCCCTGGGAAGGTGAGCCTGGGATGTGTAAGAAAGTCAGCTGAGCATGAGCCAGTGAGCGAGACAGTAAACAGCATTCCTCCATGACTTCCGTTTCCAGTTCTTACCCAGACTTCCTGGTAGTGGATGGTGACCTGGCGGTGTAGGCGGTAAGATGCCCTTTCCTCCCTTTGCTGCTTTTGGTCTGAATGTTTTGTCACAGCAACAGAAAACCAAAAGAGGACACATGTTAAACTTGAAAAGGCCATCGTAACACTATGCACAGTACTGTCCCAATTACTCAAGGAGATGTTCCCACAAGCACAAGTAATTGGAAAGATACACACCAGATTGTCAACAGACGTTTATCTTATGAATAAAAGACTGCAGATTTTTTTCTTCCTAGTTTACACCTATTTTTACCTAAAAACTCCCCACCTTTTGTAAGGATATAAGAAAACCTCCCCCTAATATTATAGAACCCAAAGGTTTCTCTTTCTTATTTTTAAATTTTTTATTTCATTTATTATTTTATGTGTATGAGTGTATTGCCTGCATGCATGTAAGTGCAACCGTGTCATGCAATGCCCCTGGAGGGCAGAAGAGGGCGTCAGATCCTCCAGAACTAGAGTTCTGGATGGTTATTAGCCACCATGTGGATGCTGGGAATTGAACCCTGGTCCTCTGCAAGAGTAGCCACTGCTCTTAACTATTGAGCCATCTCTTCAGCCCCCCTTCTTTCTTATTTTTAATAGATGTATAAAACAAGTATTAAGAAAACCACAAGTCAGATTCACTTACTCTTGTCTCTAAATTTGGGCACTAAATATACTTGTACTAGTGAGAAAAACATTTCACATTTGCAAAGTAAAGTATTGATAATACTATTTTAATATTTTTTACTTAAATTTCTGGCTTATATATCCAATGACACAGATTTTAAGGTTTTTAAGAACAAATTTTGTCTAAAGAAAAAAGTAAAACTCTTGCTCTTAGTTTTGTTACATTGTGTACTTTTAAAACTAAAAACCAAGAAAGCAATTTCCTGAGAAGATATGTGTATTATTCATGTAAATATGTATGGGAAGATATGTGTATTATTCATGTAAATATGTATGCCTGTGCTGGATAGCTTTAGTGTCAACTTGACACACCTGGGTTGAGGGAGCCTCAGTTGGGGAATTTCCTCCATAGGACTGACCTGTGGCCATATCTGTGGGGCATCTTCTTGATTGTTGAGTGATGTGGGAGGGCCCAGCCCACTGTGGGTGGTGCCACCCCTGGGTAGGTGGGCCTGTGTTGCATAAGAAAGAAGGCTGAGCAGGGTCCAGGGGAGCAAGCCAGTAAGCAGCATTTCTCCATGGCCTGTGCTCCAGTTCCTGCTTCCAGGTTCCTGCCCTGAGTTCCTACCTTGGGCTCCCTGATGAACTGCGACCCAGGAGATGTAATATACAATAAACCCTTTCCTTCACAAGTTGGTAGTGGTCAGAGTATTTTGTCACAGCAATTGAGAAACAAGTTAGAACAGACATTGGTACCAGGAGTGGGGTTCAAACCCATGTGGACATATGGGTGTCAACTTGACTGGATCTGGGATTACCTGAAATGAAAGAGATCTTGATTGGATCATCTGAAGGTGGAAGACACACCCTAAATGTGGGTGTTACCTTCTGATGGCAGCCTGTATAAAAGGCCAGGAGAGCACTTGCTTTTTGCTGCTTGCCCTTCTCTCTCTCTCTCTCTCTCTCTCTCTCTCTCTCTCTTTCTCTCTCTCTCTCTCTTGTGAGTTCATCTTGCTGCTGTAACCTGAAGACTAGCTGAGCTTTTGGAATTCATCAGACCTTCTGTGCCAGATTGGGACTACTGAGACATCCAGCCTCATGGACTGAGCGACTATGGATTTTCAGCCTCTCCAGTGTGGTGCAGCCATTGTTGGACTATTCAGACTCTATCCTGTGAGCTAAGCTGATAAATCTCAATGCATATATAGTCATCCTACCGAGTGTGTGTGTGTGTGTAGTATGTGTATTCATTCTGCCGGTTCTGTTTCTTTAGAGAACCCTGACTAATTCAATGCCCATATTTTAGACCTCTGTTTATACATGTGCATGTTACACACACACAAGTTCCTGCAATAAAATTGGTAAATACCCCATGGAATAGCTCACTGGCCATCCCATTTTTCCTAGATAATGTGTGTCCTGAGGCTTGTTTCTCTATGAATGAGGTATATTTGTCTCTTCAGTCTTTTCGGGTTGGCCTAAAAGGTCATTAATCATTCTGTCTGAAGCCCAAAGAGAACCCTCTGGAAACAGGAAGTGTAGCGAGCATGTCAGGTCTGGGCAGCGATGATGAAGTTGCCTGTCCACCTGTGCAGAACCAGACACTAGCTTGCTGGTGATAAAGAGGGTCATTTGCTGCCTCACTGCCCTGCACTGAGGTGAGGCCCCCACTGCCTACCCATACCCCCAGAGCAAATTTCTCCCTAATGTCATAGGAAAGAAAATGAGGTTTTTTTCTCTCAGTGGAAATCAAGACTGGAAACGGGACTGGACTCCAGACATGGGAACTGAAGTTGGGACAGTAAGACGTATTAATTAAAAAAAAAAAAAAAAAGAAAGAAAGAAAAAGAGGGGTGAGGGAGACATCCTCAACAATACCAACTTCCCCTCCAAACAATCCAACAAATAAAATAAAAACTACCCATTAAATAAAGCAAAAAAATCTTTTCCCTAGACTTCCATGTTTCACCTCAAATCCCTTCTTGTGTCGCTTAGTGACACCCTCAACAGATGCTGTCCCCAAAGTCTCCCCATGCCTGCCCAGCCCCAAGGAAACCTAAGGCTGAATTCACAAGTGTTGGTTTAAATTCTCTTTTGATATAGGGTCTCGCTTTGTAGCCCAGGCTGGCCTGGACCTTGTGGTGATCCCCCACCTCAGTGTCGGAAGAGTTGAGATCACAGGCATGAGCCACCACACCCAGATCAGTATAAGCTCTTTCTAAGGTGACAGTTAACATCAGACAGAGCCAGGGCCAGTCCAAGGACACAAGCTGTATTCAGACACAGTAGGAATGTCACCAAGTCAGTTCCCAAAGGGTAAAGCAAAGCTTGAGGGAAGTATGGAACTAGCCATGACCTGTTATCCCCCTTATACCACCACTCCTGTGAGTAACTTTCTGACAGCTCAATGCTAGTGTTGCACTGTGAACTAACGTCAAGGTTGATGAAAAGTCACCTGGAGGTGGGGCATTACTATACTT
Organism: Nannospalax galili; assembly: GCF_000622305.1. Lineage (NCBI taxonomy): Eukaryota > Metazoa > Chordata > Mammalia > Rodentia > Spalacidae > Nannospalax > Nannospalax galili. Next base: position 1,368,386 of record NW_008331547.1, read on the forward strand.
CCCTATTCATATTTCTAAAATAAATGTCTTTTCTCAAGAGCCCTAAGGTTTGGGAACTGGATCTGGCAGACGCTTAACTACCCCTTCCTAATATGGGTGCTGTCCCCTGGGAGTCAAAGTTTACTGCGGCAGGATGAACCTGTGGTGGGATGAGCCTGTGGCGGGAGTGAGCCCCTCAGAGGCACTCCATGGCCCTGGTCCCCCTCGTGACTGAGCTAGTTCATGTTACCCTGTTTGCTTATTTGCCGAAGTATCTGCTAAAGGCGCAAAGGATCTCTTTTCTCACCACTGTCAGGTCCTCGGCTGAGAGTGTTTATTTAATAGAAGTTTTAAATGCTGGTGGGAGGGGCTGGAGAGATGGCTCAGCAGTTAAGAACACTGATTGTTCTTGCAGAAGACCTGGGTTCGAATCCAAGCACCCACATGGCAGCTAACAACTGTCTGTAACTCCAGTACCAGAGGATCCAACAGCCTCTTCTGACCTCCACGGGCATTGCACAACACGGGTGCACTTACCTACATGCAGGCAATACACGCATACACATAAAATAAAAATA
>NW_008331547.1:1369350-1381276 GCF_000622305.1 Nannospalax galili
CTTCCTGGAATGTGAATTATGAACTGTTTACTTACTTTAACTGTAGGTCTCAAGGAAAGGTACAGGGAAGTTCCTGTAGCTGGAAGCTTTGGGCTTGCCTTGTTCCATGTATTCACCTTAGCCTCTTTCCCAGTCTTAACAACCAATTCCAGTGTAGTACCAGTCTTCCAGAGTTGATCCGACTGCCTACTACTGGAAATCTCTAATAATCTAGCTACGTAGGCCAATGTAAAGGTTAAATAAGATAAAAGATGGAAGTTAACTGTAAAAGTGCTTACTGAAGAAAAAGTTATGAAAGGATTCTATGTATTATGAAAGATTTATTACTAAATTAAAACTAAAAATATGTAAAAGTATTTCCAAAACATAAAACATACCCGAAAAGGCAAGTTAAAAAGAGGAAAGTAATCATCACCTTGCCCTGCTGTGAACCCTGCAAACTCTAATCAAGTGGCCTGGCAAGATATGCCACTGGTGCTGCAGGTGGCATGAATGTTAAGTGAGTAACTAACCATTTTCTGATCCGATTTAAAGTCTGCTTCACAAGATGAAGCCCATAACCGATACTGAGATATCAGGCCTGGAACCTGTGGCTAGACAGTTCACAGGATGTGGGGGAGAACCTACCGCTATTATCCTGCTAAATGGGCACAGTATTAAACTGACTCTTAATGATTTGTTAGGCCCATAGATTAATTCATCAGCTCTCACCAGAGAAGCTTCTTCTTGCAGCATGCTGATGGTGATTAATACAGAGACCCACAACTGGTCAACAGCACACAGACAACAAGAGGTTAGAGTGCTCAGCCCTAAATGGAACACTTATATTATACACCTTCCTGCCAAGGCTCAGGGATCATCACAGAAGAAAGATTGTAAGAGGCGGAGGCAGTAGGTAAATGTAGTAAAAGTGTTCTCCAAACATGACAGGGCCATTGTACATGTGAACTCACAGTGATTGTGACTGCATGCACAAGGCCTGCACAAGATTAAGCCAGCCAAATCGTAGCATGGATGGGGAGGGGGTCATGAAGTCTCATCCCCTCGCTGAGGAACTGTTGTCCATTTATGGCAGCTGAGGGAGGGAGAGCCGTTGTGACTGCATGCACAAGGCCTGCACAAGACTAAGCCAGCCAAATCGTAGCATGGATGGGGAGGGGGTCATGAAGTCTCACCCCTCGCTGAGGAACTGTTGTCCATTTATGGCAGCTGAGGGAGGGAGAGCCAGTTTTCCTCAGGGATGTGGTCTCTGATGCGGTTCCAGTAGGGTCCTACACTGTGCATACGGGCAGCATGAAGTAGATTCTGAGCTTTCAAAAAAGAGCACGTGAACTTGGGAGGGAAAGATGGTGGCGGGCGATACTGGAGGAATTGGAGAGGGAGAGGGGGTGGATTTGATCACACACTATGCATGCATGAAATTCCCAAGCAATAATAAATACATAAATATATTTTTTTAAGCACAAATAAAAACTAACCGCAAACCCTGAAAGTTTAACCAAGTACTTTTAGGAGTTCAGCTGTCACCAAGCTAATAAGAGACATCTAAATGGTGCGGCTCGGGCATCTGCCTGGCTGGGTAACTGGTAGACGGCACAGTGAACCTGAGGCAGGGATAGCCAGGTGCAGGAGGGACTTTTTTTCCTCTGGAAGACACCACTATGCAAGATAAATCAGAAAGACAAGGAGACACAGAAACAGATTGGCCAAATCGAAACAAAAGAAACTAGATGGAGAAAATGTGCATGGAGCAAATCCAGTGGCTCCACCTGCTGATGTCCCCTCCAGTTTGGGGGGAAGAGGGATGTACTCTTAATGTGTTTCCTGACACAGGCGAACGTCATCCAGGGCCTTTTGTCATATTTTTGAGACAGAGCTCTATTCTGGAATTTACCATGTAATCCAGGACGGCCTTGAATTTGAAGCAGTCATCCTCCTCAGTCTCCCAAGGGCTAGCACTGAAGGCATGGACCACCCCACCTGGTTGTTTTGCTGTCTGGGGAAAGAACTCGGAGAACTTAGAATCTGCAGGTTCGGGTACCTTGGGCAACTTCACACACACTTGTAAAGCTGCTGCTGGGCACTGGGGTCCTGATGAACACAGAGGGTGGTGGCCGTCTGTTTTGCATATATGTGAAGAAGGCTCACAAGCCTTCCTTCATCTACCTTGTCCCAGGGAAATATTCTGATGTGGACCTCTTGTTTCTTGTTCCCTAGCTCCACCCAGAGCCATGTCTCCTTTTGGACCCCAGGACTTCAGGTATTTACCACCGTAGGAGCTGACTTTGCCAAGGGCATCTTAGTTTCAACTAGAAAACAAAAATAGATGTACTTCCAAACATCCAAGTGTTATTAGGTTTTTGATTTTTTTCTCTCCCCACCTCCCCAACCAGGTTAAAAGAAATTCCTGCTGTGTGAAATAATCACCCGACTCTCCTGAGAAGCTTTAAATCATGTTAGACAATTAAAGGGATTTCTGGTGGGGCTGGGGCATCTCCCTGGCTGGGTGACCAGATAGGCAGCACAGTGAACCTGAGGCAGTAATAGGTGGTGTTCAGCGGGTGCAGGGAGGATGCTTTTTATCTGGAAGACCCCACTATGCAGGCTTGCTTTGATAAAATCCCCACCATTTCTCTTCAGTATGCTTCCTCTGGCATCATTTTGTTGAAAAACTCCTTTTGCGCTGACACATGGGCCTCGACCCTGACTTTTGCTTCTCACGTTTAACACATTAGCTGGAGACAGAAATGGAAGATAGAGCTCAAAGGCAAACTATTTTTGCCACGGGCATGTTCAGTGTTTAGGGTTCCCCTAGAATGGAGAGGAAGGGACCTCGGGAACCTGACAACTCTGATAGCCAGGAGCACAGAGGAGCTGCCCTGCTCCCAGCACAGACAGCCGCCTGGGCAGGTGACTCCGGAGCACTGGATGGAAGGTCAGTGAGGAGGGAATGTCAAAATGCATGGCGGTACAAAGAATTCTTCTGTCTTTTAAAAAAATATTGTATTTAATATTTTTATACTATGTGTATGAGTGTATTGCCTGCATGTATATAAGTGCGCCCGTGTCCTGCAATGCCCATGGAGGTCAGAAGAGACCGTCAGCTCCCTTGGAACTGGAGATATGGTTGTTAGGTGCCAGGTGGGTGCTGGGAATCAAACCCAGTCCTCTGAAAGAGCAGCCAGTGCTCTTATCTTATCCGCTGAGCCATCTCTCCAGCCCTGAATTCTTCTGTCTTTAAAGAATAAAACAAAACTGTAATGTTATCCCTGCACCCATAAAACAATTCCACATCTAGAAGCAAAGATAGGCTTTGTGTGCCTGTGCTGAATAGAGACATGAAAGCAAAGGGGTTGGAACGCAGTGTTGGTACTTTACTAGGAAGCAGACTCCTTCCAGGGAAGGTTTGAGCAGTTTACCACAATATAGAAAATTTAAAGCAAAATGTTAGCTTGTTTTGTCAAGTGAGGTAAAAAGTCACATAATGGTGGCACATGCCTTTAATCCCAGCACTCGGGGAGGCAGAGGCAGGCGGATCTCTGTGAGTTCAAGACCAGCCTGGTCTACACAGTGAGTTCCAGGACAGCTGGGGCTACAGGGAGACCCTGTCTCAAAAAGACCAAAAAAAAAAAATCATGTAATGAAGATATAATCTCGCTTTTTCCCTTCCAGTTCTGGCAACTGAACTGGGGCCCTGCAGGCTCCAGGCAAGCACCGCTGAGCTATATTCCCACCGTCCTCTCTGTAAGTTGCCCGAGATAGCCTTGAACTCACTCTGTAGTATAAGCAGGCTTTAAACATGTGACTTTCCTGCCTCAGCCTCTTGAGGAGCTAGGATTAAGGGCCTGTACCACCAGGTTTCTGGCTCCACCTTAGCCATTAAATTTTTTTTGATGGATTGGTTGATTTTTACTTTTATGTGTAAGAGTGTCTGTCTTACATATATGTAAGTACATCTGTGTATGTGCAATGTCCTTAGAGGCCAGAAGAGGGCATCAGATTCCCTGGAACTGGAGTTACAGACTGTTGTTAGTGTCACGTGGGTGCAGGGAACTGAACCTGGGTTCTCTGCAAGAGCAGCCAGTGCTCTTATCTGCTAAGCCAGCTCTCCAGCCCCCATCTTAGCCCCTTTTAAGAGCACAGGTCAGTTATTAACATGCATCCACACTGCTATGCAACCAATCTCTAGAATGCTTTTGTGTGTGCATGTGCATACATGTTCATGTGCATGCAGATGTGTGTGTGTGCACGCATGTGAAGGCCAGAAGACAACCTCAGGCATCAGTCCTCAGAGCACTGTCCACCTTGTTTTTATGAGACATGGTCTTACTGGCCTGGAGTTGCTCAAATAGGCTGGGCTGATTGGCCAGCGAGCCCCAGACATTGCCCTTCTCCCTTCCCAGCACTGAGATTACAAGCACCTGTCACTACTCCTGGTTTTTTTTTTTTTAACATGGGTTCTTGGAATCGAACACGGGTCCTCGTGCCTGCAAGACAAGCGCTGTACTGACCGAGCCATCTGCCCAGCACGAATGTTTTCTTCTTGCAAAACTAACTCAGTATCCATGAAGCAGTCTGCCATTAACAAGTTCTTATTTATACTGTCTGTGTATTAATGAAATTGAATATATTTAAAAAACTAAATGTGAACATGGTAACTCACACTTGTAATCCCAGCACTAGGGAGGCTGAGGCAGGAGGATTGCTATGAATTCAAGGCCAGTCTGGATGAGACAGCAAGATCCTGTCTCCAAAAAACCAAATAAACAAACAAAAATGAATCATGGTGTAATGGTCCTTGCTATCCTTTATTTTTATTGCATTTATTTATTTATTGCATTTATTTAATTTTTATTTACCTGTGAGCATACAACATGATACATGTGGAGGTTGGAGGACAACTTGCAGGAGCCAGTTCTCTCCTTTGACTTGGGAGCGTTTTGCCTAACAACTTAACCATCCATTTGGACAGAGAGTAAGAACTCAGAACAGCATGAAGTTTGTAACTTTAGCATATAATACACGTGCACTACAGTAGGTTGCACCAGCTGGGCCCCGGATGTCTCTGGCAGTCCTTCAGCAGACAGCATGAAAAGAGGAGAAGAAACAGTCAAGGAATCCAAAGCTAATCTGTGGCCGCTCTCTTGAGACCAGGGAGAAAATGAGTTTCAGGAAGAACAGTGCGTGAAGAGTAGGATCAGGGTGGAAAGACTTGGAGGGGTCGAAAACGGCAAGACTCGAGTGCAGGAATCGGAAGGGAACTAGGACATCCTTTAAGAGTTCAGGATGCAAAGACTATGTCTCCTCCAGCTGAGCGTAAGAGTTTGGACTCCAAATGCTAAGAAATAATAACTATATTAGAAGCTAGAAGTGGTATGTGCTGGGGGCTGGAGAGATTGCTCAGTGGGTAAGAACACTGGCTGCTCTTGCAGAAGACCTGGGTTCGAGTCTCAGCTCTCACATGGTGGCTAACAACTGTACTTAATTGCAGTTCCAGGGATCCAATGCCCTCTTCTGACCTCCACAGGCATTGCAGGACACAGGTGCACTTACACACATGCAGAAAAATTATAAAATATTTTTAAAAAGAAATTATGTGTGTTTGTGGTACAAGGGTGTGTGGGGTGGTGTGTGTGCATGCGTGCGTGTGTGCCTGGGTGTACTCAGAGGCCAGAGACTGATATTGGATACCTTCCTCAATTACACTTCACCTTACTCTATTTGAGACAGTGTCTCTCACAACCTGGAGCTCACCTATTCCGTGACTAGCTGGCCCACCAGCCCTAGGTCCTTCTGTACCCCCACCCCATGCCCCAGAACTAGAATTACAAGCACCTGTCACAGTCCCCATCCTTTGATATGGCTACTGGGGATCTGAAATCAGGTCCCCATGTTTATGCAGCAAGGACTTTACCCACTGAGCCATCTCTCTAGCTCTGAGACATGTTAAGCACACTGATTTGATCATTACACAGTGCCTGTGTCCATCAAATTACCACACTGTGCCTGACAAACATGCACAGCTCTTAGGTACCCAATGAAAAGGAAAAAGAAAAATAACAAAAGATCCTGATCGACTTCAGAGCCAGCACCGCGAGTGAGGGAGTTCAACGTTGGGTCACCGACAATGGCTGTATGAAAACTTAGGGAACATTCCCTGCCCACGTAGAACCTTCCTTATACATACCTAAGCCAGGATGAGTCAAAGGCAACTCACCTTCAAATCTATTTCTAAGCTAAGCCTCTGAGATCTGCATCTCAATGGATCAGTTACATTTCCACTATCTTAATTGTGCACTTTATAGCTTTCCAGGACTATCTCCTAAGAAGGAAATTCCTTTGGATGCTGGCAGAAGAATCTACTAGAACACAAAAATATTAGATGGCATGCCTGCTGAACTTCAGGCATAAACAGAGATGAAAATCTGTCTCTTATGCATGGCTTGGATGTTGGAAGGGAAGTTGTCAGGGGTTCTTGAAAGATGCTTTCGGACCCACCGAAGACAACAGGCAAATGCAATGTTCTGACCACACCTGGCAGCTTTACTTGGAAGCATTTTAGCAGTGGTCCCTGAAATCCGGAGCTTTTGAGCAATACCCACAGCGTTTTCACAAAGCTGCGTCCTACAGAGCCAGAATATTGCTTGTGCACCTTGGGGAACTGATGCCATTGCACTTGGTTGTAACAGCGGGGGATGGGGAAGCACCGAGGCTTGCCTCCAGAACAAGGCCTGCTGTGCATTAACTCTGCCACACCAGGGGAGTCACTTAAATACTCCAAGCTTTCCTTTTCCATCTGCAGCAGGCGGTGGTAATATTGTCTTATAAAATTCATGCAAAGAAAAAGAATCAAACTGAAGGCTGAAAAGCGCTGAATGGATCTAAGAATGGAGTAACCTCTCGAAACATGGCAGATAAACCTGAGATAAACTGGATTCTTCTATACGTAGACACATACACACATGATAAAATACACCCAGAAAGAGCTATGCTTGAAGCAAAAATAAAGACGCCCCCAAGTGCTGGAAATAAAAGAAACTGATACCAGAAGAGGTAAGAGAAGCCATCACTGGCTTTTCCCGAGGTTTCTACAGCACCCAGCTACGGTGAGAGAGGAAACACCTGCCTGTGCAGAGAATTTTACCTAGAGGACGAAAAGAGGGTAAAGTCCTGCGCCAGGAACACCGGTGGCCACTGAAAGGAGCTGTAGGTGTGGCTCAGACACAGAGTGGTTGCCTAGCCTGCTTGAAGCCCTGGGGCCATTTCACAGCTTTGTACAAGGAGGGGAAGAAGGAAGAGAGGAGGAGGACGAGGAGGAGGACGAGGACGAGGAGGAGCAGCACCAGTCATTTGCTAGGACTGTGATGAAAAGGTTCCACAGAATCGCAGACCGAGTGTATTAAATAGCAGGAATGTATTTATTCAGAGATCTGAAGGCTGGAATCCAAGACCAAGGTGTGAGCAGAGCAGGTTTATCCTGTGGTCTGTCCCACTGGCTGCAATCCTGAAACAGATCAGGTGTGAGGAGCGCATGCCACCGTCACCTGACCCTCCACGTGACCTTCCTGGGCTCGTTCCTGTGTGCACCTGGATCTCTGGCGCGTCTCCCTCTCAGGACAGGACCTGAGTCCATCGGGAAGTGCCCACCTTCGTCCCTTCTTCCAAATCTGATAACTTTCCAAAGGAAATGGGAGCTAGGGCTTCAGTGAATAAATGCGGAAGTGGAGACAATTCATTCTCCACAGGACCAACATTTTATGAAATCATGACATCCATCGGTAGCCTTAGATGGGAGGGGAAACTCACTAGCCCAAGCCAGTAATTAGAACCTCTGCCCCCCAGCTGGGTGCGGGAACTGTGGGTTAAGGAACTGTTCTGCAGTGCTGGCCCAGGACCACTAAAACTTCCAAATCAGAAACTATAAAACTTCATCAAAGGGAAAATTTTACAATCCAGGTTATAACAAAGATTTTTGTTTATTCTCCTGAAAATTAATTCATATTAAACATACACAGCCTGGGGGACTAAAGATATGGCTCAGCAGTTCAGAGCACTTACTGTTCTTCCAGAGGACCGGGGTTCAGTTCCCAACATCCATATGGTGGCTAACAACCATCTTTAACTCCAGTTTCCAGGGATCTGTCGCCTTCTGGCTTCCACAGACACTTCATGCATAGGGTGCACTTACATAACATGAGGCAAAATACTCATACACATAAAAAAATAAAATATTTAAAAGAATACACAGCTTGGGCTACAGGGTGAGTTCCAAGCAAGCCAGGGCTACATAATGAGTCACTGTCTCAAAATAAAACAAAAATGTAAAGCTAAGCATGATGGCATACACCTGTAATCTCAACATCCAGAGACTGAGGCAAGATGATCATGTCAAGGCCAGCCTGGGCTATGTAGCAAGACCTTGTCAAAAAAAAAAAAAAAAAGAACAAAATTAAAATACAAATGACAGAACCAAGATTTATGTTTGTATTTCCATTACTTAGGAAGCTTAGGCAGGAGGATCAGCAGTTCAAGATCACCCCCAGGTATATAATGAGTTTGAAGCTAGCCTAGACTACATGAGGTTCTGCCTAAAAACAAACAACCTTACAAAAAACCAAACAAGCAAACTCCAGAGAGAAACTACAGTAAGATTCACCAAATGCAACAGAGCAGTGCTTCTCAGTGTATTCCCTGGGCCATCAGGGAACTTACTAGAAACCTGTACTCTCAGACCCTACCCCACACTTTAAGAATTAGGACCCCTAAGCGAGGGGCCTAATGACAATCTCAGGGACCCTGATAGCAGCTGAGAGAGGAGAAGTACAGGGGGATTCAGCTTTCCAGCAAGATCATGACACGTATATAAAACTTCCTTCCCCAAAGCGACCAGCTTAGCTGTACTGTACTGTCCACCACCCCAAAGTTGGCATTTTATGCTCAATTCCTGGTTGTCCTTCTCATTCTAGACTTTCTCCCTGGCTTGCCCTTTCTGCTTAGCATAGAGCAGATGTCCAATGTGGTTTTACTGAATAAAAGAACGGCATATGTCAAGGGTATTCTTTAAAAAGTCTACAATTGCATTTAAAATGGCAGTGGTGGTCTACTACTCCCAACATGGCTAAATCTGAGAGTACAGTCACAAAGCAAAGGGGCATATGTGCAGACTTGCCCTGGCCTAGGGTAACTGGCCTACTGTGGCTGTTTCTGTCGGCTTGGTGGGGCTGTTGCCATAGTGAAGCAGAACATATGATGATCTACATGCCACCGTCATGAGCTGACAGGGCCTAGGGTATTCCCGGCCTGGTGTTCACGGGGCCTTCAGGAAATCCTTACAGGGCTTTTCCCCTCCTGGAAATTGCAGTCCCCACTGTGGAGAGGGTAAATGACTGGCTGGTGGGGCTTCCTGATAGAGCACTGCCTGTGAGCTGCCCATACTCCTGTATATGACCCCAGTAAACTCACTGGCTCACCAAGGACTTGGAGGGACTCCTGATTTTGGTCTGTTGATAGCCTGTTTGGTGTGAACAGATGTTTCTTTATGTCTCACATCATTGCCAGCCTGTGTCTATACTTCATCTTCCTTGTGGTCATTATGGTCTCTTTGCATGGCATTCTTCTGATAAAGACACCAGCCATAGGGGCTCACCCCACTGCTGTATGATGGCATCAGAACTCTACCAATTACCAAATAAGGTCATAACCCGAGTCACTGTGGGATTAAGACTTCAACCATTGAATTCAGGGAGGGATGATGATGCAACTCAACCAGTAATATCTACATGTTGTGTAAAACACATTTTAAATTATGTGAAATTCAAAATAGCAATGTCATGTAGTATTTATGGACATAGAAATACATGGTGTAAGTACTAAACATGTGTGAGGGAAAATAAACAACTCCAGAATAAAGCTTCCCTCCAAAGAGGGGGAAAAGGCAAGAAATGGAGCAAAAAAATCTGGAAGGGAACGCACAATCGGTGTAAGTACTAAACATGTGTGAGGGAAAATAACTCCAGAATAAAGCTTCCCTCCAAAGAGGGGGAAAAGGCAAGAAATGGAGCAAAAAAATCTGGAAGGGAACGCACAATATTTCAGCAATAAATTTCTTAAAAAGAAGATTAAACATAGCTAAATGTTCACATGTGTCTTTCTTCATTTTCTGTTGCTATAAAAAAATACCTGTGACCAGGTATTTATAAAGGATAGAAGTTTATTTGGTTCATGGTTCTGGGAGCTGGGAAGTCCCAAACCATGGCACTGATATCTGGTGAGCGCCCTGGCTGCATCATAAAATGGTGAAGGACATGATACGATGAGATGACATCACAAGACAAGATGACATCCCATGATGAGACAGAACACATTGCTAGCTCAGCCTCCTTTCCTTATAAAGTCACCAGAGCCATCATGGGGCCCCACCATCAGGATCCTTTCAGTTGTGCAGCTCTGTCCTCCAAATTGAAACTTTTTCTCCTGGAGGAAGGAGGGAGGCCCATAAGACTCTGGAAAATAAGGAAACATACAAGGCTCAGGAGGTTCATGAATTTCAGAATTCACAAGACGAAGACCCCGAGGCTATAAAAGTAGTCAGTAACTGTCTTAGGGTGCAGACTCTGGAGTAGCTATGTGCATTTGGGCAGGGAGCTCCAGGAATACAGCTTCTGTGAGTCATCGTTCAGACTGGGGTGGGCTTCTCAGTGATGCAACTGCCTGACACCCATGTTCCTGTAAGTAACCAACCTCAGTAGACTCACTGGTTCAACAAGCGAGGTTGAGTGGAATCACTTCCTTGGTCTGTCGTCAGGGCCCATCTGCAGTAAATAGAAGTTTGCTCATATCGCCCCAGGAAAAGTCATACACCATTTAAATCCTAACAACCCCAAAGGCCTCACCATTAATATAATCTGTGATTAGGGGATTTAGCTGTCAGGACAGGAACCTTGGGGAGACACATCCAAACTGTAGCAGCACCCACGGTGGGCATGCCTTTACTCTTTGATTTTCTTCAGTATGTCTGAAATATTTCAGAGGGTTTTGCTTATCTGAGAAGTAGCATTAGGAAAAATGTGTCCTTTGCAATAATGAAGATGAGATGTTTGGACACACCCAGATACAAAGCAATATTAAGGTTGTTCAGGTAAAGAAGCATCCAGAGGTGGCAGTAAGGAAGGACAACTGTAAGGGGTTGACCCACCAGCCAGCCCAGACTGCACATGGATAGATGTGTCCCGTGTCCAGCCAGCAGCCACAAGAATGAGAAGCCCAGGCAGGTTAACATGGCCAAGAGAATATCACGAGTTAGACAACACTACAAGGTTGCCAGGTGTAGGCAAGAAACAAGCGAGCCAGGTCCAGAAATGCCATCCAAGGGGCAGTGTGTCTAAAAGAGCAAGCCAATGTGAGTTGCAGGAATAGGAAGTCCCCTGGCTCAGGAAGGACAGGGATGGGAGTTTTGTCTTAAGTTCCAGAGGGGAGGCTGCATTCCCATAATTTCCCAACAGATGCTACCACAATCCAGCAGCACCCCCAAACCAACTGGGAGCTGGGGGCTCATAGCTTTCCCTGCAACCCAGAGCAGCTACTTGCAGAAGGCAGCGCCTGGGTGGATTTGCTCTGCTCTGGATTTGCCTCTTACTAGCTTTGGAGGACCTAGCCTTTGTCAGGCCTGGAATCACAACACATCAGACATTATTTTATTTAATACTTGCATCAACCAGATTGTCTTGGTACCCACTTCACAGATGAAGAAACGGAGGCCTAGAAAGGTCAAATAACTTGCCAAAACACAGAGCCAAGACTGTTTGATTTAGGTATTGGGAGAACATTTACAGCAAGAAACTAAAAAGGGAGCTCGGGTTTCTCAACAGAGGGAGGGGGAGAGAGAGAGAGAGAGACAGAGAGAGAGAGAGAGAGAGACAGAGAGAGA
>NW_008331547.1:1382060-1385322 GCF_000622305.1 Nannospalax galili
ACACTCTAATTTGTACACACACACACACACACACACACACACGGGGAAAGAGACAGAGAGAGACAGAGAGACAGAGAGAGACAGAGAGAATGGGAGAGTTGCAAGGTAAGAAAGTGTAACCCTCAGGTTGTATCAGTAGGAGCCGGGATTTCTAAAAGACATTTCTAATCATTTTTGAAGGAAAAAACAATGGTGAAATTTGTGCTTCAAGGGCAAGGAGACTCTTCCCCATGGGCTGCCTGCCAACAGGGAGACCCTAGTCTGACCAAGATACACGGTTTATTATACTAGCCTGAGGAGAGAAAAAGTCAATGTGAAAATTGCTTGTTCATGTCATGGTAAATCCTTAATGCTTTTAATGAAAATTCTTCTCGTTCATGCAATATTTTCTATTTTAAAGAAGAATGGCAAATTAATACAGCGTTTGCAATAGGCTTTAAGTCAGGTTTAATTGGGGCAGTTCCCTCCAGTGGATCGGAAGATGGCATCCGTCTTTGCTGCCTGAGTAGAATGTTAAACTGGAGGTAGGGATGAAATGTCAAAGTAAAATAATGCTAATAATTATTCTGAATGCTACAATCTCCTTGACCTTGGAATTTAAAGGGCCAAAATGAAGGCTTTTTGTCAAAAGTCAAGAAGTCATCTAGAGACGCGACTGACATTTATGATTAATGTAATCTGGGATTATTAGGGGAGAAATGCGAGCTATGATTAGCTTCTAGTATCTCGGTAATTCATTTTTATATTATTATAGGAACCATATAGTACATGGACATAAAAAAAGCTGACAAGCCAAGAATAATCCTAATCTTCTAGAAATTTAAAAAGGAAACCTCTAAAGAGAAGCAGGATTTTTTAATTAAAGTGGCAGTGACCAAATAATTAAATTTATAGCACTGTAGTGAAAGAGAAAAGAAAATGACCCCTTCAAAGGCTAGATAATGATTTCTTATGCATAGCTCACGTGTGCACACAAAAGAAATCAAACCTCTCTATGCTGAGCACTGTCACGTCAGGGAATTTTCTGGTTCATTTGCAGCGACAAGAGATGAAGCACAGCCTGGGGAAGGCCCTCTGCTGTGCCCTGAGCTGGGAACCCAGCTGCCTCTGCAAAATGAGGCTGTGGCGAGAGCAGAGGCTTCTGGAGGAGGAGAGCTGGCCTTGGAGGCTGGCAGGGAATCAGCTCTCCAGAGAAACAGAGCTTCCTGGCCAAGGCTCCAGCTGGGATTGTGAAGGTGGCTGGACTTGCTCCTTGGAGCTCAGTTTCCCTGCTCCCAGCTGGCCACCACTTCCCCCAGCAAATCCAGGCCAATCAAAGGAGTGCCAGGGGTTCAAAAGGAGATGGACAGGGCAGGAACTTAGATTCCAGGAAGGAAGAAAGCGAAAGAGAAGTGTACGTCTTCCAAGGACTGTTGAGAGTCAGAGAAACAGAACAGCAAGCTGCTGCAAGGCCCAGTTCCATCCTCCAGCACCACAAAAAAACCATGGAATCACTGGAAACAGGGGACTCTGCCACACAGTCAAGTAACTTGTGCATACACACATATATACACATAGACACATATGCATATCTACACTGCATATAGGTGTACATATTCTGATATATGTACGAACTACATACCCATGATATAGCATGTCTTACATTTATAGTCATTTTGTCTGAAATTTTTTTCTCCATCAAGGACAGAGGAGAGACATGAAGAGGACAGAGGAAGAAGAGGTGAGAGAAAGCCAGGGGAGAAAATGGGGAAGAATGGATGTGGAGATCAGAGTGAAAGGGAGACCCACAGGTAGGGCTCGGCTACATCCCGCTGTCTGTCAGAGGCGCCTTCTGGCAATGTCTGATCATCTCTCTGGTAAGTGGAAAGTGGATTCTCTAGCTTAAAGTTTTGGTCTCAGGTTCCCACCAGCTCAGCAGGCCTGGTGGTGGTGTGCACTTCTGTGCTCATGCCTCACATTCCCCATGAAAATCGGTGATGGTGAGAGAAAGGTTCCCCCACAGTCTGGCTGACTCTGGTAAGCCTCCTGCACCTTTTAAGCCTGGCATGGCTGAGGTAGGAAGATTGCAGGTTTGAGGACATGTTGGGCTACATAGCAAGACCGAACTTTTTTTTTTAAATCATTATTTTTTTTAAAAAATTTAATAACTACATGATTAGAAGAAGCATTTCATTACAGCTTTAACATATTCAGTAACACATTCCAGAGCAAGAGTACATCTGATCGTTTTGAGACAAAGCCTCCTTGTACCCTCAACTGCCCTGGAACTTGCTATGGAGACGGGGTGGCCTAGATTTCACAGAGATCTGAGGGCCTCTGCCTCCAGACTGCTTGGTCCAAAGGCATTGTTAGTCAAATTCACTGCTGGGTGGTGCACGTGGCATCCATTTCCCTCCTCCCAAGGCTCTTGCGACAGCCTGAGGAAAAAAAAAAAATTGCCCAAACTCAGGGTTGAAGAATCTTAAGGAGTTTATTGAACTTGCTAACTGAGCTTGGGGTGCAGGTTTACTTACAGACAAACGGGCCCCCCCCTCATTTGGCTGTTTGAAAGTCCATACCCAAACATAAATCACATGGTTCTGGACAGCCTCACAAAATGGTGAAAGAGTGGCCTCCTGATTTTCTCAGCTTTTATACCCTTAGCCCCTCCCCTGCAAGCAGGTATGGTTAATCAATTGGCTGGAAGAGGGAAGGGGAGTGACTATTTTTTAGTGCTACTAATGCTTAGATGTTTGCACGTGTCTCTAATCTCTATGTATCTGATTATTACTAGTCACAGTCTGTTACACTCAGATCGTTGGCACCTGAGTATGGATATAAAGTCACCAAGTAGATTTCAATGGTAATATCTATAGATAAGATTGGGGTCTGTTGTTCATTTTCCCAGTCCTATGCTGGGTTACTGTCTGGGGGTCTCTTGCGCCACCCTGGCCAACAGCTCAAAGGAAGGAATCTCCTGTCTGGCATTGTTTCTTGTTATTTAGCCTTTAATTATACATTTGGACTCTTAAAAATTATATTGCCCCTTTTAATCTTTGATTATACTTTCCTTTTGGGTGTTTAAGACCCTATAGTTGGCCCAGATAAACCAATTTATTTTTTATTCTTAAGGCCATTTGAGGATCTGTTCCTCATGGGTCACATGGGTTTGGGAGGAGCCCCTGGCTCCTTTCTTTTACCAGTTCTGCTTGTGTGAAGATAAGACCTAGTTTTTTAAAAAACACCAAAAAAAGAAAGAAAGAAAGAAAGAGAGAGAGAGAGA
>NW_008331547.1:1385373-1391717 GCF_000622305.1 Nannospalax galili
AAGAAAGAACAGCAAAAACAAAGTAATGACGAGAGCAGTAGGGGTGTTTTGAAAGGGCTCATGTAAGCACTTCTTTTGTTCTATAGAGTACTAAGTACTTATGAAGACAAATATAATTAATATGCTTGAAAATACCCAACAAGGCAGAGACAATTTTGTTCAAAACCTTCTAGATCAATATACACAACGTGAAGATTGGAAAAGCTTTAGAAGAATCCAGGGTCTGACATGTGACCATCATCACAGTCCAAGTCATTCCAGCCTCCCAGATGCTGTCATTGGACACATATGCTCCGGTTGGCATCACCAGAGCTTGGGAGGGCATAGCCACAGTACACAAGGAAAGATGTAAATGGAAAGACTTCTCACCGTCACAATGTGTCAGTCACGTGGCAGCCTGGGGGCTGGTTGTGGCCACTAAAACCTCCTCAAGTGGGCTCTTTGCTTTTCAGCATTTGCTGTGGCCCACAAGCAGGCACGGCTCATAGCCCTGGAATGTGATGATGCATAAGCCACCAGGTTGCCACCCTTGTGGTCTGATGGAGGAGACAGAGACACAAACCATGTGTGGAAACAGTATCGAGAGCACTTGATCATGGACGGAGGTGAGAGGGAGGAGAGACACTCCCCTAGCCGTGGACAGAAAGCTTAGGGAACTTCTTGGAGGGAGCAGCTCTGAGCTGAAGTTTTGAAAACTGACTGGTGTATTCTTGACTTTCCTCATTGCAGTAACCAAATACTAACAAGAAGAAGCTTAAGGGAGGAAGGGATTCTGTTGGCTCACAGTTCAAGGCACTACGGCCTGGCATGGCAGCCGAGCAGTCAGCAAGTGAGGAGATGAATGCTGGTGCTGACCACATTCAGGGTCTGTGGTAGGAACCCTCAGAAATACAGCCCGAGTGTACATACACTGTTCTGCCTGTCATGGTCATATAACACAGAGCACCCAATCAGGATATATGTTACCATACATGGGAGAAAAGAAACTGAACTGTAAAGGGGAAATAACAGAGAGTAGAGGGGCTAGGTTCCTGTTCAAGGCTCTGCTTTTGAGAGCTATGGTGCTAGCACAAGAAACTGCTTCCTGGAAAGAAATGCCTTGGCATCTCATGTCTCTGCACACAGCACCTGCAGCAAGTCTTCCCTCCTCAGTTAAACCTTTCTGGAAACAGCCTCATAGACATACCCAGATATGTGTTTCCATGGGGATTCTAAATTCCATCAAGGACACCATCAAGATTAGCCATCACAACTAGGAATGAGCCAGGAAAAGAAGGAGTGGGGTGGATGACAGGGTTTGGGGTGGAGTGGGGTGCACATGAATAGGAATTGTCCTCCCCTCTCCAGGTAAACACTGCACAGAGGTATAGCACCCACAGTCCAATAGTCAATATTATCAGCATGAGCTACAGAACCCGGAAGTCACACTTAGCCCTCCCTGGCCCTCTGCTACGTCCAGCGTCCCAGATCTCCATATGAAGGTTGTATTATTGGGAGATGATGAAACTTTCAGGAAGTGTGGCCTAGTGAGAGGCCCTCAGGTCATTAGGATGTGCCCTCCAAAAGGACCCTGAGCTATCTGAGACCCTGTCTCAAAAAAAAAAAAAAAAAAAAAAAAGAGTGGAGGAGATTGGATATAGTGTAGGGCCCAAATCCACACCCCAACCTCTTGTTTCCTAAAATACCCACGTGCTGTGGAAGAGGAAGGCACGTGTCTCTGAGGTCCCAGTTCCTCTGCAGTGGCCTTCCTTGGGAAGAGACAGACACTTTGACTGGACAAAAAGAAGGAAATGCAAGGATATTTGAAGGTAGGGAGGGATCCCTCAGCAAGGGAGAGAGAAGGCAGTTCCATACAGCGGGTTCTGCACTCCCAGATGCCAGCAGAAACAGGGCCATGACAGGAGGCGGGAGGGGAGTATGAGGAGACTCTGCAGGAATTGTGTGGAGACTGAAGACGGGACACTCATAAAAATGAGCCCATCTATGGCTTAAGAGGACCGTCAGTTGGAAGATTTTGGAATTGAGAGAATCACTGGAAAATTCAAAGTGAAAAGACATAGACTTGTTTTAAAATGTCACTCTGGAGGCCAAACAGACAAAGTCAGAGCCTTTCCCAGATGCTCTGCCCTCTCCACTAGAACAATGAGAAGCCATTATGGGGTCTGGACTACAGCTCAGGAATCACGACCTGGTCATTGATTGCTGAAAGGTACCCTCCCTTTAACACCCATTTCCATAAAAACTCAAAGTTTTGAAAAGCAATGCTCTGATATTAATACCCACAGATGCCACCCTCCCTTAAAACTGTGTATTAACCCCATAAGTAAGCATGTTGACACTGAGTAAAGAGATTCTGTTTTAAATTAAAAATTACATCCTCTAGCCTGATAAACCAGCTTAATCATCTTATTTGGCCTTGGAACATTCTCAGCTGTTTCCAAACCCTCTAAGGGCAAAGATTTGTCAATGTTATGATTTTAAAGAATCTGAGACAAATTCTGACAGCATTTTTTTAAATCAAAACTGGTTTGAGCAACAGAACCATTTGAGTAACATTATTGTAATAAGCTTGTTATCTCAGAGAGCTAGGCAGTAAGGAGGAGATTGCAACATAAATTCTAGCATGTGTACACACACACGTATATGTCAGACTTAAAGGCTGGGAGATGCTCACTGGATAAGCAAGCACCTGTCCTATAAGCAGGGGACTGGAGTTTGGATGCCCAGAACCCACATGAAAACCAGGCAGCAGGTCTGGTAGCTGCCTGTAATTCTGGCATTCAAGAGGTAGAGACAGGACATCACTGGCCAAGCTGGCTATCTAGATGAGTGGAGTCAGACAGAGACTCTGCCTCTATAAATAATGTGGGCAATGAGTGAGAAAGGCCCCCACCATCAACTTCAGGCTTCCACATGCATGTACACACACCCGGACATGTACGTACACAGGTACATGTCCCGCCACACATACAAACACACATACACACACTCACACCACATGCACATACACAGGAAAAAGAAAAATCAGGCTTGTGATTTTGCATCAAGTGTGATTTTGTGCATCAGGGTGTGATAGAGATGTAAGGCAGAAGATACTGCAAGTTGTAGAGATGGTGCCAAGATTGTAATGGAATGTTCTAGAATCTCATTATTCCTGAGGCTATGGCCCCAACAAAATGTAATGAATACATGCATGCCAGCCACATCATCACGAACCACTTATTTCATAAAATAGAAGAAGAGTGATAATATTCCTTTGGTTCTGTTTCTGAACTTCCACTGCTCAAACAGTGGCACCTGTTTGGATACATTAATGCACATTAATGTAAGAACCATTAAACAATCTCTGAGAAAGACCAATTGCTTTTTGTTTCTGAGAACATGTTCTTCCCTAGCCAGTCCTCAAAGGCTTCAGTCACATTGGAGGACAAGTTAACACAGTCAGTCCTAGGTTAGCTGTTTCTATCACCCTCTAAATATATTCGCCAACAAAATTACAAAAGGCCATTCATAAAAATTAGCACTAAAATGCACAAAATATTGGGGTTAGGTGATAAACAATGTGTAACAAAATTTACTTTCAGAATTAAATACATTTCACCAGCATCTGTACTGAGAACTCAATTTCACAATCAGTTTTGAAACACTATTGGCCTGCTATGCCGCCTACTTCAGTGTAAGGGAAAAAGCCAGAACAAACCAGCTACATCCAGCATTCAAAAACCAACTGAGAGGCAAAGAGGATTAGGAAATTTCTTGGTAGGTCTGCTAAGAAAACTTCACCATGACTGTCTAAACTTACGGTGTTCTTAATAGCATTATTGTAGGTATAAGTTACATAAAATCTACCCACTGTAAAGTGTAAGATTCAAGTCAGCCGTGGTGGCTCAAGCCTGTAATCCCAGCACTTCGGGGATGGAGGGAAGAAACTGAGGTCGGGGCTGGAGAGATGACTCAGCAGCGAAAATGCTTCTGGTGTTTCGGAGGACCAGAGTTCAGTCCCCAGCTCGTGTCAGGCAGCTCACAACCGCCTGTGACTTCAGCTCCAGGGGATCAAGGCCTTTTTCCAGCCTCTAAGGGCACCCACATGTGTATGGCAGTCACTCACACAGACACACACAAATGAAAATAAATCTTTAAAAAAATTTTTTTTTAATTTTTATGTGTATGAGTTTATTGCCTGCATGTATGCAAGTGCACCCATGGAGGTCAGAAGAGGATGTCAGATCCCCTAAACTAGAGTCACAGATGGTTGTTAGCCGCTGTGTGGGTGCTAGGAATTGAACCCAAGTCCTCGGCAAAAGCAGTCAGTGCTCTTAACCACTGAGCAATCTCTCCAGTCTTCAATGCATCTTTTTTAAAAAGATGATTGCTGTGAGTTCAAGACCAGCCTGCACTACCAAGTGAGATCATGTCTCAAAAATTAATGCATATATATTTTTTTTTCTAATGATTTCTGGAAAATGTGGGTTGTTGTGTAAATCACATCACCCTCATAATGAAATTCTAGAACACTCTCATGAAGTTCCCTGTGCCTGGTTACAGTTCATCTTCATGTCCTGTTCCAGTTGCAGACACCATTCACCTATTTTGTCTACATAAAATTGCCCTTTTTGTACTCGTAGTACCGAGTCACGCAGTCTTTCCTGCTTGCCTCCCTACCCCTCACTTGGCACAGTGCTTTTAGGATTTAGCATGGTGTTAGGTGTATCAGTGGTTTATTTTTAAGTTACTGAGCAAGATTTCATTATATGAACACACTACATTTTTATATCATTCGCCAGCTGACGTGTGTTTGCACTGTTTCCAGTGGGGCATGTATAAATCAAGATGTGGTAAATGTTCATGTTCAGGTCTTCGTGTGGGCATATGTTGTTATTTCTCTTGAGTGAATACCTAAGTGCACAATCACTAAGTTGTGTGTTGACTCGATGTTTAACCTTTTAAGGGAACTATTTCCTAAATTATTTCTTCAAGGAACTGCATCATTTTTCTATACCCACCACATTCTCCCCAACACAGGACTGTCAGACTTTTAGATTACAGTCGTACTAGTAGGAGGGCAGTATTGTTTCACTGTTTTCATTTATGGTTTTCATTATCGAGAAAAGTAACTAGACACTGAACACATTTCCAATTCTTTATTAACCATTCGTGCGCCCTTGGCGAGATGATTGCTGAGATCTTGTCAGTTTTAAAAATGGAATGGTTGTACTTGTAAGATTCTTTTTTCTTTTCTTATTACATGTGTGTGATCTCTGTGTGTGTATGATCGGGGGGGGGTGCACATGTGCCACAGCACATATGTGCAGGTCAAAGGACACAACTTTCTCCTTTGACCACTGGTTCTGGGGATAAAACACAGGTTGTCAGGTTTGCTTAGCAAGGCTTTTACTGATCAAGCCATCTTGCTGGTCCTGTAAGATTTTTTAAAACATATATTCTAGATATAAGTCCTCTATTAAATATGCAAATATATGATTTGCAGATGATTAGATAGATGGAAGATAGATTATTCTGGATAAATGATAGATTTTTAAATTATGGGTACACATTATTAGACGGGAATATTTCTCTTATGCTATGGATTATATTTATGATGTTAGTGTTGCTTAAGAACAAAGCTCTTAAGTTTCGTGAAGTTCCAATTGTCTTATACATTTAATAGATAGTAGCTTTGGTGTTTAAGAAATCATTGACTGGGGCTGCAGCGATGGCTTAAGGCTTAGGAGTGCTCTCTACCCTTGTAGAAGACCCAGGTTCAGGTTTGGTTCCCAACACCCACATAATGGCTCACAACCACCTGCAACTCCAGTTCCAGAGGACCTGATGCCTTCTTCTGGCCTCCACAGGCACCTACACACTTGTGATGCACATAAACTCATGTAGGCACACACACACACACACACACATACACACATAAAAATAACAAAAAACAGTTAACAACTATTGCGTTTAAGCCCATGATCCAGTCTAAGTTGAATTTTGTATGTGATGTAAGAATTGGGTGGAGATGGTTTGCCTGTTTGCTTTTTTCTCATGGAGAAAGCTGATTGTTCTGACACCATTTGTTGGAAAGACTGGTCTTTCTCCAACAGGCTTGGTTTTCAATGATTAAAACCCCAGTAGACCAGCACTGTAAGAATTCCTTTGGTGGACGGGGGAGCTGGAGAGACAGCTCAGCGGTTAAGAGCACTGGTTGCTCTTGCAGAGGACCTGGGTTTGATTCCCAGCACCCACATGGCAGCTAACAACCATCTGTAACTCCAGTTCCAGGGGAATTTGATGCCTTCTTCTGACCTCTGTGGGCATTGCACAACACGGGTGCACTTACATACATGCAG
>NW_008331547.1:1391882-1399567 GCF_000622305.1 Nannospalax galili
AAAATATTTAGAATAAAAGAATTTCTTTTGGGATACTAGCTTTTGTTCTTGGCTCTATATGTTTAGTCTATTCTGACCCTAAAATCCTAGTTAAGAACAGTGTGCTAATTTCAACCAAAAATAAAAACACCTGCTGGGCTTTTTGCAGGGATGATGAGGTCAATCAGGGGTTGACTGTCATCTTAACAGTATTGACTCTCCCAATCCATGAACACAGGATATCTCCCCTTTATTTAGATTTCCTTAAATGCCTGTTAATTGTGTTTTTAATCTTCAGTGTAAAAAACTCTCCTGTTTGCTTTTTTCCCAGGTAACTTGCTCTTTTGGAATCTACTGTGAATGGAATTGTTTCCTAATTCCATTTTAGGTACTTTGCTGCTATTATAGAAAATCAGTTAGTGTTTGATGGACTTTCATCCTGGAACCTTGCTAAACAGTCTAGTTTTAGTAGCTTTTTGTAAATTCTTTAGTATTTTCTATATGGAAGATAATGTGATCTGCCAAGAAAGTTGTATATATTTTCCAAAACGGATACCTTTATTTATTTTAAAACATAAATTCCAAAATGGATACTTTTATTTACTTTTTTAAAAAATGAGTTGGGGGCTGGAGAGATGGGTTAGTGCTTAGGAGCACTGGCTGGTCTTACAGAGGTACGTCCTCGTCTGGCCTCTGCAGACACTGATCACATGAGGTGCACTAACATACAAGCAGCCAGAATACTCATATACATAAAATAAAAATAAGTAAATTTAAAAGGTTCTTACATTTAAAAATGTTTTTACATATATGTATTTAGTGTGGGGGTGTACACTCATGGCTCAGTGTTCGTGTGGAGGTCAGAGGTCAACCTGTGAGAGTCGTTCCCTTCTTCCACTGTGTGGGCTCTGGGCGTTGAACTCAGGTCATCAGGCCGGCCAGCAAGCACCCATCTCTCCCATCTCACCCACCTCTTATTTTACTTCATTAGCTGCTGTGATGTTGAATAGGAAAAGTGGAAACATTCAGTTCACTGACAAGTGCTTCATACACACAGCAAATGGAGGGAGCCTTCTTTAATTCCTTCTTTCTTGGGAGTTGCAGTGAATAGCTGGTAGATTTTGTCAAATGTTTTTTTCTGGATTTAACAATATTGTCATTCATTGATCATGTACATTTAGCCTTTTGTATTAATATAGAATGGCCTGTTAACTGACTGAGATGTTTAAGCCAACTTTGTCCTCTTGTAATAAGCCCTACTGGAGTGTGCATTAGCACTGTTTTATATGCAGCTAGATTCAGTTAAGTTAAAAAAAATATTTTTGTTTCTATGCTCCTAGGGAACATGTTAGATACTTTCTTTTCTTGTGATGTCTTGTTACATTTTGGTGTCAGGATAAACTGGCCTCATACGATGAGTTGGGAAGAATTTACTTAGAATTCATACTACTTTTCCTATAAATAGTTGGTAGAACGCACCAGGAAAGACACTTGGAGCTGGGATGTTCTTTGTGGGATGACTTTTACTTTCTTCTTCCCTTTTTCATTGTTAAAGTTCTATTTGGATTTTCTGGGCTTTTTGCTATTGTTCTGTTTTAGCTAATTTTTGGCATTTAATGCCTTTCTAGGAATTTTTCCCTTTGTGTCTAAGTTATCTAATTTATTAGAATAAATTATTAGGCACATCCCCCCCCTTAATTCTTTTCCTTTCTATAAGGTCAGGAGGATCACCTCTCTTCATTCCTGATTTTGATCGTTTGTGTCTTTTCCCATTTTTTTCTTAGCTAGTTAGGCTAAAGACATCACTTCTCTTGGTACCTTTTTAAAAATATTTTATTTTTTTATTTTATGTGTATGCGTGTATTGCCTGCATGTGTCTAAGTGTACCCATGTCATGCAATGCCACATAGGTCAGAAGACATTGTCAGATCCCCTGGAATTGGAGTTACAGACTGTTGTTAGCCACCATATGGGTGCTGGGAATCAAACCTGGGTCCTCTGCAAGAGCGGCCAATGCTCTTAACTGCTAGGCCATTCTCCAGTCCCTCTTGGTATCTTCAAAGAACCAGCTTTAGTTTTTCTTCAGTCTTCCCTATTATACACTGCTTTGGAGTTCACTGAATTTTCAGTTTTGTCTTTCTTATGTCCTTCCTTCTGATGACTTTGGGTCTATTCTGTTCACATTTCCTAGTTCATAGTTGAAGGTCACAGCATTGACTCCAGCCCTTTTCCAATACGGGTGCTTAGAGCATAATTTCCCATCTGTGTCTGGCTGTAGCTACGTTAGTGGTTTTTGGTATCTTGTGTTCTCATTCTTTAATTCAAAATATTTGTCTAATCCCTCTGTCAATTTCTTCTTTGTCCACTGAAAACTGTTAAAAATAGTTGGAGGAGTTCTAAATTTTCTTCCTTTTGTCGATTTTTACTTTATTTCTTGTGATTCAATGATTTTAAACATTTTAAGTTTATCAACTTGTCTATTGTAGAAAATACTTCCTTTAGACTTGAATATATATGCTGTTGTTTGGTTGAGTGTCTTATAATCCCATTTAGGTAAGTTTGATGGTATTTTTCAAATCTCTCATATATTTGCTGACTTTCTGTTTGAATATTCATCACTTATTTAGAATGTAGTGTCAACATTTCCAACTCAGTTGAACTTCTTCCTGTCAGGTTTGATTTATGGACTTGGGGACATTGTGACTGATCGTGTCTCCTTGGGCATTGATTCTTCTGTCATTATGATACATCTTCTTTAGTATATCATACTTTTATTTTTAATTGGAAAATAATTGTACATATGTAAGGGGCACAGTGTGGTATTTTAATATATGCTTATATTTGAGATGACTAAATCAAGTGAATCCACACATTGGTCATGACATATATTTCTATATGTTGCTGGGTTCAGGTGTTAAGTTTTAACAAACTAAATCCATCACCTCATATACTTTATTTTGTGGCTTACAAAAGTTTAAAAACTATTCTTTCAGTAATTTTTTAATTAGTGACTAAGAAAAAAAGACACAAACTATTAAAATTACTATGTAGACCCATTTGTTACAGCTGCCGTTTGCGCTGGGTAACTTCAGTTGTCAACTTCATATATCTGGGTAGAGGGAACTTCAACCGAGGGCTTGTCTCCACTGGATTGGCCTGTGACCGTGTCTGTGAGGCATTTTCTTCATTGATGAGTGATGTGGGCAGTGCTACCTCTGGGTAGGTGGTCCTGTATTAAAAGCAGGCTGGGCATGGGCCCGGGGAGCAAGCCAATGAGCAGCATTCCTCCATGGTCTGTGCTCCAGGTTCCTGCCCTGAGTTCCTGCCTTGGCTTCTCTTGATGATGGACTGTGCTGTAAGCCAAATAAACCCTTTTCTCCCCAAGTTGGTTCTGGTCAGTGTTTTTATCACAGCAATAGAAGATAACTAGAATGCCATTCTTAGGTCACCAAGCCTTGTTTCTCTCCTCTAAGTGAAACCCTGTACCTTCTGACCCGGTTCACGCTCATTCATCTATAGTCCTTGGTAACCATCATTATATTCTTTATTTCCATAAATTCAACTTTTTTAGATTCTACTTGTGCATGAGATCATGTGATATTTTCCTTCCATACTTGGATTATTTCACTCAGCTTAATATTCTTCGAGTTCATTCATGTTGCCACAATAATAGAATTTCCTTATTGTAAAGGCTGGATAGTATTCCAGTGTGTGTTTGTGTGTGCGTGCTTGTGTGTGTGTGTGTCTGTGTGTGTGTGTACCACATTGCCATTATCTAATCTGATGATGAATACTATTGTGAACAGTGATGCAATGGAGATGGAAATATATGTCCAAAGATACACAGATACTCCCATTCGAGCAAGCAAGCATAATGGTAGTTTAGTAACCCAAGACTCCACGTGCCTTGGGCTATAGCTCTACACACACTTCTCTCCTAACAATGCATCTAGTCATCTAGGACCCTCACCTGCATTGAGCTGCATCTAGGACCCTCACACGCCACTTCAAACAATGGAATAAGTCACTCCTCCCACAGCACCCCCTTGGTAACATCCTTTTTCTGATAAATTTCTACTCAAACATGTCCTTGATACATGCCAGAAGCAGGGGGCTTCCACCTGAACCAGTTTTGTTTTCAAGATTTATTTTTATTTTATGTGCATGTGTTTTGTCTATATGTATATGTACCTGGTGTGTGGGCAGTGTCTGTGGAGGCCAGAAGGAGGCAGCCAAGCCTCCATGTGGGTGCTGGGAACAGAACCTAGTTCCTCTGCAGGATCAGTAAGTGCTCTTAATCACTGAGCCATCTCTGAACTGGTTTTGTGTTCAGATGCAATAAGGCAAACCAATCTACTTTGTTTCCAAGTTAACTTTTAGGGAAAACCTCCAATTACCATCTGATGCATATGCATGGATGAGAGTGCATATTATTAAAATCAGGTATATCATGGGAAGGAATTTGTGCAGTAAAGAAAAGCTTACATAGGGGCTGGGCACAGTGGCATATGTCCTTAGTCCCAACACTCAGGAGGCAGATGTGAATTTGAGGCCAGCTAGTGTACATAGTAAGTTCCAGGTCAGTGAGGGCTATACAGTGAGACACTGTCTCAAAAAACCAAAAGAAAAACAGAGCCAGGTGAGGTAGTGCATACCTTTAATCCCAGCACTTCGGAGGCAGAGGTAGGCAGATCTCTGTGAGTTTGAGGCCAGCCTGGTCAAGTTCTAAGTCACCTGGGGCTACACGGACACCCTGTCTCAAAATACAAAAAGCAAACCAAAAAAAGAAAGAAGAAAAGAGAAAGAAAGAAAAATCCAAGCCTGTTAATTAAAACAGAGAACCACCTCTTCCTCCTCCTGGACCCCATGAACGGAAGCTGTAAACAACAGCCAATGCTCTCGAGCACTCTAGCTGTTCCCTTGGAGTGTGTCCTATACTGTCTCTTTAAACAAATTTTCTTCTGCTTTGTCATGGGTGTGCGTGTTTCCAATTCTTTGAATAAGATGCCAAGAATCTGGAAATACCCATTCCAGGTAGACCACTAGTTACACTGTGGGGCAGAGATTTCAGTTCCTCTGGACATACATCTAGAAGGAGGATTGCTGGGTCTCTGGTAACATTGTTCTACTTAAAGGCTATTTATGTTCAGCATGTTTTAGCGTTATCGCTTGCTTGGTGTGGCCTTTTCTCTCATTTCGACATTTGCTCAGTTTATGTCTTTGTTGTGGACAGTACATCGTTACATCTTCCTTCTTCATCCATTCTTGAAACCTCCACCTTTGGATTAGAGCATATTTAGTTCATTTACATTTAGTGTAATTATTGATTTAGTTGGTTATGCCTGACATTTTGAGATTTATTTCCCATGTCTCAAATCTTGTCTGTTTCTCTGTTCATCCTTTACAAGTTTCTTCTTTGCTTTATATTTTCTGGTTTCCTGTTTTAATTCTTATTTTTATTTCTTAATTTAAGAAAAAGTTATTTTCTTAATGGTTGCTCTAGGTATTAATATAGGCATTTTTATAGATATTGTTCTTGGAGATAGGGTCCCATGTAGCCCCAGTGGGCCTTGCACTCCCTATGTAGCCAAGCACGGCCTTGAACTTCTGACCCTCCTGCCTCTACCTCCAGAGCACTGCGATTACATTGTGTGCTACCATACCTGGCTTATAGGTATCTTAACATGTAATGATCTACTTTGTTTTTATTCTTTCGTGCTTCTGGGGAAACACAGCAGCTTCATAGCTCAGTATTTTAGCTGCATTTCCTCCCTCTTCCACTGGGTCACTGTTGTCACACATACTACATGTATGCATGTTATAGCCAATCAGTGTGTGTCCCATCAAGACAGGATTATAATTACTCCTTCATACAATTTTAAGTGTCTTTTAAAGATAATCTAGGTGAGCTTTTATGTTTGCGACACCTTTCCCATCTAACCCTGAGCTTTATTTTCTCCCCACATATTCTCCACCCCCCAACCTGCTCGTTTTCTTCCCGAAAGCAGCCCAACCACAGGCAAACACTGAGAACTGCAGAAATCTCCCAGGATGCTGGGTCTTTCCCAGGTCAGATCTCTGATATGAACAATAGAAGTAAGGACCTTTTCAGGAAGCTTTGAAGTGCCATCTTTATCAACATTGTCGTCCTAGAAATTATCCTGCCTAAAGCTGGAGACCTGACGGGCCCTCAGCTCACATTCTTCTCATTCTTAAACAGCTGTGAATCTTGTTTTGGGAACTTCATCTGCCGCACATTTCTAAACATCAGAGTTTCCTGTACCCCCAAGTCTTTGGCTCCGTTCCTAGGTGTGATTAGTTAGAATACTCTTCCACGGTGTTTTTTAATAAAAGGATTAGCACAAAGATACTTTTCTGGGGTAGAACAAATGAACTCAGACTTAACTCTGTTACCAACATCAGCCTGGAAAGAAATCCTTCTGTGTTCAAAATATTCAACTCTGGGAGAGTAACTAGAATCCCTAGGCATTGAAGTTTTCATTTCACAACGAATTATAAAGTCATTATTCTTGGGCCTGATAAAACTCAACTAAATATTTCATTAAGATACAATTACGGTTTCAGGACATCACTAAGAATATGTTCCAACATGTCATATGTGTTTACGTGTACATACAAGCCTATGGATGTAATTTCTTTGTCAATGTAAATATATATTTGCTTTTTATGCTTTACTATTGTTATTATTGCTGGTGGTTTGAGGCTTCTAAAATATTTCCAAGATTCCTATCATTAAAAAATATTAATCTAATGTTCATAGTTAAACATTTTGATGTGGAGTCTGTATAGTTAAGATAGAGAGGAGGAAGGGAAAGAAAGAGAAAGGAAGGAGGGAAGAAGCTGGGGAGGAGGGGGAGGAGGGAGAGGAAGGGAAGGAGGGAGAGACAAGACTCTCTAAAGAAGGTTATCAGATCCGTTCGTGTAAGTCTTGCCTTCGTTTTTTGATGCTTTAAGAATCATAGTAGAGGCCGGAGAGATGACTCAGTGGTTAAGAGCACTGGCTGCTCTTCCAGGGGACCCTGTTCTGGAGGGCACACTTGAGATGTCTGTGGCTTGATTTTGTAGGGGCTATGTACTTGTGTAACATTGCCTGTGCTAGGATACCCCACCATGAGCAATTTCTTCCTAAAGTACGTATTTAATTTTCCATTGACTGCTTCCCACTCTAGAGTAAAATCAAAATTCCCTTGATGACAACTGGGTTAGCGGTTCCCACTGGACTCTGGTTCTCAGAATTCCAGCCATCTCCCGCATGATATTGTCTGCGTTTTGCAGGAACCATGCTTTCCTGATCTCTTAGGTGGTAACGGTCCCTTTTTACCCTCTGGCATTTACAGTGCTTGGAATCTTTTTTCTGAACTTGTGTTGAGAACTTTCTTTCTCCCTAAGAGAACCCGGTGTGAACCCCTGAGAGCTCAGCTGTCTTTCTAAGCCCAGGGTTACCACATATGTAGTCCCACCAACGCTGCTATCGGGAAAACATTCATAGGTGTTCCAACTATGACATGAGCCTTTAAGTTACACACTAATACAAAAGGTTAAACGTTGCACACAGGGAAATAAATACATGATGTTTTTGCTTTTTATTCCCACAGTAGGATCATTTTATATATATGCATGGACTAAGTAACAAATGAGAATATGTTTGCCAAAAATTGTTCTGGCTTTTTCTATAATTGTGAAAT